>NC_056668.1:143775067-144100317 GCF_018350195.1 Panthera tigris | reverse complement strand
ACTTTTCAGTTTTCCAACTCATTAATGGTAATGGTTTCTAAATTGTTAAGATAGGAATTTGGGGACTAAAAATCAGGAAGAATTTTGCATAGACTTGTCTTTTGCTTTAGATCTTGTAAATCTTTTTTCTCCTACTTCCCATATTCTTCCAGTGTTGGGCACGAGAGGCCACACGCCTATCACCATAGGACCTTGTGACAGCATGTTCCTGCCACAATGCCCGGGTCATCAGTACAGCGGGCAGCCTGAGCTTTCGTGGAAACCATTCTTGCCACAAAACAGCTAGTGACAATACAAACATGTATCTCATTAGATCCAGACTCCATGCATCTTCCACCACCGGCTGACAAGAGGGAAAGTGCAAATGGGGAAGCCAAAGTGGAAAAGGACAAGGGTCTTAACCAGCTGTGACTAAAATAGCTTTCTCTCTCAAAATTCCCAAACCTGTCTCACCATGTGAACACATTGTTAGGCAATGGAGGAACGTGGCTTTTGTGGGGGTTAAAGTTATACAATTTGGATGGTGGGTCACTGGCCATTTTTAAGCAGAAGACTACAAGATAAAGATACAAAGTTAGATAGAGAATCACTGAAAGGCTGGAGGAAAGGAGGATCCCTCCAGTTGAAATTTAATCAGCTTCCAGACAAACCTACCGCCTTTGACTCCTTAGCCCACCTTTCCAGCCACGCCCCCACCTCTACCCTATCCCAACAGGTGATCTCCCATTTTCACAGGCAAGTACCTTCTATGATCATCTGCACCCATGCTTTTCCACTTGCTATTCTTTCTGCCTACTTGTAGTCCACGTACCCCGGTATCCTTTTCCGGACACTTTTCCCGATGCCTCACTGAGCTGACGAACACCATCAAGTGTTGCCCCATGCCCCAGGTCTCGGCATGGACATTTCCCCGTACATTATGCCTTGCATGTTCAACTTGAATTTAGCTGTCATTTTTCACAGATCAATTATGTATTGGTGACTTAACATCTGGATACATCTGTTTTTTTATTTTCATGGCTCTGTCTCATTCAGGCACCAAGTCCTGCTTATGCTTCCTTCTCAGTGTCTCACGCATCTGTCTTTTCCATTCATTCCACTGTTTCTATTCTTGTCTGGGAGCACTTCACTTCACATACGGACTAATGTAGCAATCTCCAAATTGTGTTTCCTGTTCCCATATTCCAAATACTCTGATCTATCCTGCATGCAAGCCGTAGCTTTATCTTCCTAAAATAAAAATTAATCTTCACACTTCATCCCCATGTTAAAAACAAAAACAAAAACAAAAACAAAAACAAAAGGAAAATCCTGAAAGGCTCTTCATAGTCTAAAGATCACTTCCTTAGACTGACATCCAAGGGCTCTAGGTCATTTTCACAAAGTCTCCTTGACCGTTAGCACACAAAAATATAAATTTGTCTTTCCAAATGTTCACAAATTTTCCTGTCTTGTGTTTGCAAACCATATCACTTTATTTTTGCAAATTTAAAATGATGTGATGCTTTTTGCTGAAAAGAGAAACTATTGCTCTCTGCACATCTGAGTACCTATTAGTCAATAAAGAATTTCATTTCCAAATTGCCAATTTCTACAGCTTGCTTGTTTTTCACCAAAAATTCCAACACAACTGGGCACTTATGAGAGCCCCGTTGAGGAATATCATCTCCAAGGGTAGATATATATTTGCATAATTTACATTTACAAAGTTGCCAGCTATACACATCTTCATTAAGCAGGAGAATGCTCCAGTGTGACCGCTTACATCTAAATGGCCTGGGAATTGTCCTCCTCAGCATTCATCAGCCGTCCCCTCATTTTATTCTATTAGGAGGGAAGGAAGAGCAATGCAGACTGATCAATGTGCCAGTGAGTTTTATGGCTGTATTTTAGAATGACCTATATTAAAGGAGTTAGGCAAACGTAAGAGAAATTTACTGCTCACAGGATAATGGCTCTCTGTAGCGTAAGGGTGTCTCAAACATGGCATATGCTTGCTTTATTTACACCCCGATGCTTGACTGATCATCTTTCTCATATTTTGCCTTACTTTTGAAAGCACGGATTCCCTTGCCTTATTGATCTCTTTATACCCTTATCATTTTTCCCCTGAGTTATTTGGCATGATGACAGTAGTGCGTCGCCAAGGCTGATTTAACATCATCTCCCAAGTATGCAGCACTGAACTCAGAGTCGAATATTTTAAGGCTGAAACATGTAACACATCTGTCAGGCAATGGTACAAATACAGTCACTTGTCAGAACTAATGAATGAGGTAATCCAGAGTACGGATAAATAGCAAGAAGATGGAAGATGCTAGAAGCTACGGTTTGCCAAAAAGCATTTCTGAGTAATTACATTATTTGAGGAAGAATGATGTTTCTTTGTTTTCAGTTCTAACTCATTTTTGCTCCCGCAGCAGACCTTGGTGGTAATACCTAGAGAATGCAAAGTGCGTAAGAAGCAGAGTCAGCGATTCACACGACCGTGGGGAAAGTGGGTGGCCCTTTGACTGTGGTCTATCTCATAGGAAGGATATATTTCTCCCTACTATTTTGTAAGCCTGGCTTAACCAGGTAGTGCCTCTGTACTTGCTTACAGCCCAGTCTGTGTTCTTTTTTGCAAAAACCCCATTATCGGATGGGACCAGTCACAGGATAAACCCAAAGACGTTTCAACAATGATGAGGAAGGGACCAAGTCTGCCAGTCAAAAGTAGCTCACCTTAAAACCTTTAAAGAATTATCAACAAAGAGGAAAGAATGTCCCAAAGTTGGTTCCTCATATGGGGTGTATGGATGTCCATTCCCAAAGGGGGAAAGGTGTGGACGTATAGATAGTCTAGCTGCGTGTAATTACAGAAGAAAGGACAACATAGCTGCCTGTGAGGACCAAGGTTAAATGAGCGGAACGGAGGGAAAAGGACCATGTCCCTGATGCACGCATTGATTATTCTAATGGGAAGGAAGTGCCCAACTTTACACAGGATCCCCTCAGTTATTTATAACCGGGGGTGCGGCATTTTATGCAGTGATTAAGTCCCAAGAATGGGCCTTGCACACCCAATTGCCTTCATCAGGAAGCGGAGATGAAACTCTGACACCGAGGACCCAAGATAAAAATGATCTGGAAGTCCTTCCAAGTACCATCTCAATAAAACTTACCGCTAACCTCAATGAACCCTGCATTTCCCTAGAGTCCTACTGTACTGCTATTCCCACTACCGCCTTTGATATCGCAGGTGACACCAGTGTGACCACATACAGACAAAACGCTACTTAGAAATATTTGAGTCTGTAAATCTTTATTAGGATATGAACACACTTCCTACTGGTACTCTTTCCAAGACTCGACTGGATTTCTCCTGATTTTTCGGCGGCAACTCATTCTCCAACAAGAGGAGAGAAATCATGTCAATGTTCAGACAGGCCACTGAGCCTCTTCCCTGCAATCTAACCTAATAGTGGGATTTGAGAATGTTCTGATAAGGGCATTTCACACAAAAAGGAATCTACTGCGTCCTGATCTATGCTGTTGCACTATATGGTATGCCCTCCTCCTGGTTTCCCAGTAGCAAAACCTATTTATTCTGACTCAAATTTCACCTCCTCTGAGAAACCTTTATCACAGGCAGATTTATCTCCTCCCTGCTCAAGGCTCTAGGGGACATTTTCCTCATGCCTCTGCTGATGATAAATATTTTGTGTAATATTTCATCCTTCAGTAGCTGTTTCCACCCCTGGCATGCTGGAGAGTTGAGGACAGGGTGTGCAAAGAGGCACCCCCTCTGATCCTCAGCACTTACATATATACTTACGACAAGTCTTTCATTTGGTACTTAATAATTTGCTGGATGTTGAATGTTACCGTAAGTATCTTGTCAACAATGATTATTCTTGAGAGATCCAGGGATAATCCAGAAATTGAACCCCTAATTATATTCTTAGTTTTAGTAGATAAATGTGTGTTGCATTATGTGGTTGTGAAAACATGGCAACTTGAGGAGAGGTTATACTTGCCTTTCCACTCATGAGATCCTGCACTGAGAACAGAAAAAGGGAGCTATGGAAAATACAACTCCTCTTTTCTCCTTCTGTAGCTCTCTGCCAACTATCTGCTAGCCTGCTGCTTATAGACACAGCCACAGCAGCTGGGCTCCCCCAAAAGAAGTAAGCCTGATGGCTTATGGAAATATATTTGCTCATCACTAGCTAAGGAGAACACACTTACTTTTTTTCAAACACAGGACAGTCATATATGTCTATCAAAACTAATGCAAGTGTCTCCTATATTTCATATTTCAGGTCTCCTATACATGTACAAAGTAAATTTTGCATGCTACCGAAATACAGAAGTGAAGAGTGATTATAAGATTTTTGCAAATACATGTAAATAAAGGTCTTGTCTATTATAAACTAAGTTTATATATATTTGGCTTCAATTTTTATTTGCCAATCAACTTTGAGACTTAAAATTTTTTTAATCTTGATTTTCATCAGGGTATGGAATAACTGCTACCAAATAGTTGCCCAACTATTTCGGTAAATAATTTGTTTCTTAGTATCACTTTCTTTGATGGCTATGGAACACGCATAGGCATTTCTTTTTGCTTCAGATCAGATTTGTGTCTTTGAAACAATAAAAATTCCAATCAATTCAGTTGCTATTTGCGAATGGTGATGGAAAGGATCCATTCTTTGCTGGAAAAGAAATATATTTGTAGCAAATAGCCACCAACTCTAGTAGAGAAAATTATTTGCACACTGAACAGGGAAACTGCCAAAGCAAAGAACAGAGCATCTGCTGTGGACAAGGGTATAATTATCTTGCTCTTCCAAATACCGTTGGGCATAAAAAGTTTTACTCTCTCTCTGGCAAGATGCTCTTCTCAGACTTTTAACAAAACACTATTAGCAAATAATGACTAGTCTGGAAGTCCTGTCAATGACAACAGTACGTCTTTTGGACCCTCTCCTAAAAAATAGAAAACAGGGTCTATCTGATAAAATGGTGAATCCTTCAAGTGTCAAAAGGATCATAAACATCAGCTCCATCCTGTCGAAAACCTTTCATATACCTACATACGTTGTTTGCCACAGACTTGAGAATTTTTCAAAAGAAGAAATGCTTTATCCTTCTGGTTCTAGATTATAATTTATTGCACATTTCTATGAACATTTTCTGTTCCTTAGTGTTTGCTTTTCACGTGTATTGGGATATTCACTACTTTTATGCCACCTTACTTTCATCTAAAAGAAAGAGAAGTAGATCTTTCTGGTAGACCAGAGGGATGAAAGAAATCTGTTTTTGATGAACAGATATCATTATCAAGGAATGGCTGCTCTTCAGATTCTGTTGCTGCCACTTCTAACTTTCCCCTTAGGGGTTTCAACCTGTGATGGGCAAGAGACTTGAATCTACTCTCAAAACTGTCAAAGAAACGGAGGTTGGACTTCCATTCCCAATTACTTGCATGCATTTGTTGTGTTGTCTTCTTTTAAAAAGAAGGAGGGGATAGGAATCACGAAGCTATTTCCAACAAAGGCCCTTAATAGGCAGGCCTGCTAAAACAACACCATGCCACGGTCTTTTCCAAAACTTTCCAGCAGCTATCAGCAACAGCTGACAAGCTCCGGCTAATTTAAAACTGTACATTCTCTCCCGAGAAGACCAGACCACACACACAGTATTGAAAAACACCCAGTGAATACCATAATTTCCCCAACAGTGGGCTCGTCATGTTCCGTCTTCTGTGCTTAAAAAATAACCTTTTATTGATAATGAAAGTTTTACCAACTATTTGAATGGTAGTCTTAACATTTTATTCTTTGGGAGCACAGGGAAGTAGAGATCAAATATTAACGTCAATAAAAGAAGCAGAAGTGACAACTTCCTCCAAGGTTAGTGGTACCAGACACTGGCACAAATTCATCCATCTGGGTGTCTCAAGGACATATTCCCACATGAGAATCCAAGAGGGAAAGTGTCACAGAACTGACAGATGGGCTTCCCTTGCCTAGATCATCCTAATGGAGCTTTGAGGCAATTTGCATACTGGCTGTCAGTGACACAGGTGTGTGTCAAGGACTTAAGAGAGGCTAAGAGCAACCTTACAGAGGATACAGCTTCATGACCAATACATGCTTGCATTTGTTTGTTCGGGCTGATAGGTGATATCTGTTAAGAAGCCTGTAGTTTAATGGCAGCACTGTTGATTTTTGGGTTTTTTTCGTTTTCCTTTTTCCTTCTGAGTTACAGTCTACAGCAGTTCAGCGTAGGTACAAACTGGAATAATTTTCATCCCAATAAGAGATTAATACTGGAGTCCTGCTCTTTGTATTGGTGAATCACACCCAAAATAGCATTCACATGCATTCAATTTTCATTACATGTACATTAAAAATATTGGCTTGATTCTGGTCTTATGGTTAAAGATTTAAATGTTGAAATGTTGACAGCTGCCTGCCTCTATCACAATCTCACTATCTGCAATGAAGAAAACAGTGGCTGCCAAAGCCAATGTAAACATTCCTGCCGCTCATCATATTCTGGAAAATTTCACCTGTCCCCTAATCCTACAACCCACCAATGGCTGTGCATTGAATCCTGAAGCTAATTAATTAATTAAAGTAGCAATGCATTACGTGTCAAATATATCATGCTCTTGCAACCTGCCCCTTTGACCTTGACCACATAAATTACCTGCCACTTTGGTAGGCAGGCACATTGGTAGCTCCAAATGAGCCACAGCTTCTGTAATTTATACTCCATTACAGTGCCCTCCTTTATTGGCTCCAAATTTGCTGTAAGACTTGCTTTGACCGACAGATATCCACAAGTTTGCAACAAGCGGATATTGATGACCACTTGTACACTGGGGCTCATTTTCTTGAGATGCTCCTTCTTGGAACCCAGCCACCGTGCTGTAAGGAAATAATCTCAACAGCATAATTTCTTGAAGTTGATTTATCCAGGTGAGCTTTAGGACGATAACCTGTACCCAACGTAAATAAGACTGTGCTAAGCGTTAGGATTGAAACGTGCAATTTCAGTCACAGAATGTCCTACAAGACTGAGAGACTAGCTGGAGAGGCCCTGCAGGATTAGACACCATAGGGAGAAAGAGGCCACATAGAGGAGAACTGATGTGCCCCAACTGAGCTGCCCCCACAAAGCTCTCGCATAAGTGGAGCTGGACAAGTGAATGTAGCTGGTACCATGTAGAGCAGAAGGTCTGCTAGGTCAGTGGAGAGAATCATGACATTATTCAGTAAGCCAACAGCTAAATAAATAAATGATTAATCATGATTATTTTAGCCACTTGGTTATCTATTGCGACTTATTATGCAGAAATAGTTAAGTGAAATAGTCACTTTAAAAACTGCAACAGTCATGTGAGGAGATACTGATGGACAGCTAACTAACTTGCTATGTGACACTGAATCTGCCAAAGGCTGTTTTCTCCTCTAGACTATGAACAAGGTGAACCAGATGACCACAAACTTCCTTCCCACTCCAAGACTCTATTTCATTCTGTAGTGGGATTAGAATAAAGCTTGGTAGTGACCTGACTGCAATAATAAACCAATTATATGACACTATACCCTTAGAAGAAGGGTTTTAGGTGGCCGCCATGGTCTAACATAAAGCTACCATGTTAAAAACAAAAACAAAAAAACATTCTTTGTTAAAAAAGTCTTCTAGCTCAGCCTCATCATAGCCGAGCACTTTGATGAAGATTTTTCAACTCTGCATTGTGTATATCCTGAAGAAGAATAAGAAAAACACACACACACATGATTGTTTAGTACAGCGATTACACGATATGAGGCGATGAATGCTTTTCAAGAGCTAGGATCTGCTCTTATAAATTCATTGCACGATTCAGAAAGAAAAGAAATAAAAATATAATGTATTATGATGATATCAGAGAGCCAGAGACCTGTACCTATTTACACATATAAGACTGCTAAGGTCATGGGGTAATTTAAATACCATTATCAAATGTTCACTCTGTACCAATTAAGGACCAAGAATAAGGTTATGCTTGCTTCTTAAGCTTGGGAGGTTTTTTCCGAAACCATCACTTTTATAGTGTGTGTGGTGTGTCACACACTGTTGCAAACATTTTACAGGTGAGAAAACAGAGGCATAGAGAAGATTAAATGCATAGTTGGCATGTGGCAGAGCTGGTCGCACAGTACAGGCAGGGTGGCTCCAGACTCTGTATTCTTTCCATAAACACACTGCTTTGACCCATAGCAGAAATAAACCCAGGGTCTTCTTGTTACTTGAACCAAATTCTGACCAGGTGAGCTAATTACTATGAGAGTTGTATTAAAAGAGTCAAAACATTATATCAGAAACTCTGTTGGGATAGGAAGGTATCACAGAGAGAAAACTCAAAGACCAACTTAAGTCAGAACAAGTCTGTAATTGCAATAGTTACTAAACAGAAACCTTTCATTTACTCAGCATTCAAAAAGTCAGCAAGAAGGACTGCTTTCCTCCAAGTTCTTCAATGTCTCTTCTTTCCATTAATAATGTGAATTGTCCTCTTATCGCCTGATTTAGAATGTTTATACAAACACACCTGCACAGAATACTAACAACGTAACTTCATTATGTTGATTGGTCCACATCGGCTTGGGGGACACTGATCTGTGTTAATAACTGCAAGGAAGGCTGTTTCAGCCACAGAAATAGGACTCAAGTGGGCCATTTCAACCACAGAAGCCAGTGAGATGCCCAAGTCGAACACAAGCATTTCTAGGGTGAAGACAAAGAAGGTTTGGAATGTTTAAGTGCCTGGCTAAATGGTTGGACCCTAAAAGTATCTTTGTAGATTCTTTGATTCTACATAACTTAATCACATTTAGGTAAGTATATTGCATCTACCCATATTAAGATTCTTCAGTGCTGCAAAACTCGATCAAATTATAGTAAGTATATTGTATCTGTCTATACTAAGATGCTCTGACTATGCATATTTTAATCAAATTAGGATGAGTATATTGATGAGCAAAATTGCCCCTAATCTTCTGCCACAAAGCACAACGATAAAGAACGAAGGTCCTGGAAACTGCTGAGGTTTGCATACATGTTTCCTCAAGGTCCTGTGAGGACCTTGAGGGGAAGTTATTGAACATCTCTGAGCCTCAGTTTCCAAGCCTGAAAAGTGAGGGTAACTACTATACCAGGCTTCCTAGGGCTGTTGTGATGGCTGAGTGAATTCAGTGGAGGCAAACCACTTGAAAAGGTTTCTCGTATCAAGTGTATGGTAATTATGAGTCATGGTTATCATTGGTATTGTACTTGTTTATAAATTTATTATTGGACTGCATTAAAATCTACGTCAGTTCTACAAAATGTACCAAGTGGTTTTTGCATGTGAGAGCTTCAACTTCAAGACACTGCGCATCAGACCAGCATGCGTCCATGTTTCATAAAGATGATTTTAAAATGGTGATCAAACTTAGAATGTTAAGTCCTTTCTTCCTTGCCAAAAGAAGCCTGGCTATAGATAAAGGATTATAATAATGACAGCAAATCTGATTTTTGTATTAAAAAATTCTGCTCATTTTAGCTATAACTCCACTACTTAAATGAAAAGAAGTGGACTTTCAAAGGATGAGAATGAATTACTAGAATTACTATAGAAATTAGACACTGTCTACTGTCTACTGCCCAACAGAAAGTGGACAGTCAATGAAAAGTTAAAATTCTGGTGCATAAGACAAGATTATTAAGCTACAACACTGTGTGTGGGTGTGTGTGTACGCACAGATAGGATTTTCTCAACACGGTTGAGGGTCTAGTTGAGGGCTAAAAACAATAGTTGCTAATGCCAAGCCCAGTGCTGGCTCATGACATGTGTACGATAAATATTTGTCGAAATATTGAATGACAAGGCAAGGGGGTAGAATTTAACAAATCAAGAACAAGTAATGTTTGGCTTGGTTATTCGGAGGGAATTGTGATGTGACTTAATGAGCCAGACCACCTTTTATTAGGACACAGAAAGGGGCTTTGGGCTGTCATTTCAAAAGTCTCACGGTTTGAAAAGAATACATTGCTCTGTGTCAGTTTTAAAGATTACAATCACAGCTTTTAGCACAGATTTCATTTTTTATAATAATCTCCTTAAAAATCACTGAAAATATCACCCCATCGTGTAATTTGTTTCTTTCACACTGATGGCACTCCTACTGTTTAAAACTAATTGCTTTTTTACATTATCTTAAGGTCAGGCTCAACAGAATGAATTTGGAGATAACATAACTGTGAGCCACAACTGTTTAGCACACCAAGAGGAGATCACAATGCAGAAAGAATGTCTCCTTCAGAAAGGCACCAAAGATAACTACTTTAATTTGCCTCTAGGCAAACATCAGAATGACTGACAGTATAACTTGAAGGTTTGTTAAACATAGTCTGGGTGTTTATTTGCATCTCTCTGGAAGATAGTCTAGAAATTACTTTTTGTATTTTTTATTCAACAACTAACAAGGATATACAGCATGGGAAAATTCGTGTCTGTGTACAGTTGGAATTTTTGTGGCTGATATTCAAGGACTGTTTTAATCTATCTAATACACCTCTTTCAAGATGGCAAATAAGTTCAAAAGTCGTGCAATATCTTCACCTTTTCCCAATACTGGCTAGTCAGAAAGTCAAAACAACAGTCTATTGTCCAAATTAATACTAGGTCACCAGGTGCACCTTGAATGACTGCAAATAGAGCCCAAACAGCTGAATTTTCCCCACTGTTGTAGGTGACAGATGAAGCAAATACTTGAACAAGAACCAGACAATTTGCAGACTGAGCTGAGCAAGATGTGTTTCAGCAAGTGTGTGTGTGTGTGTGTGTGTGTGTGTGCACGTGCGCGCGTGTGCGAGTGTGCGCGTGTGGAACTCATTACTCAAATTAGTACATACTCCACCTTACCCAAGAAACCTTATGACCACATGTGTGGCAAAAGGTACTTACAATATAGTATATAGCACAATGATGATTACTATGAAAATGATGTGTCCTGCCTGATTTGCCATAAAATTAATTCTTAAAAAGCAGACAAGAGTATTTATGAATTCAGATGTTTGGGCTGGAAACATTTTCTTAAAGTCACTTAAGAATGAGGAATTCTTCAAAGCATGACCTGGCAAATAAATTTTCTGTGATTTTTTTTTTTTTTTTTTAACATAGGCACAGGATCATGCATGAAGTCTGGAAGTTAGCGTCCAAGGATATAAACAATGGTTTGGTTCTCCGCAGTATCTGTCTTCTCAGGGAAACTTCTGACAATCTTGAATTCTTAGAAACAGCATGGGGGCTTCCAAATAACTTATTCATGAAGAACACTGACTTTCCCATTAAGATCTAACTTTCTTTTGAGAATAACTTTCTAAAATCCATGACGACCTGCATTTTGGTCCTAGAATTTAAAACACGTTCTTGAAACATAAACCCCAGGCACAAAATGACTAAGCACAATCATTTACCCATGGTTATTGTGACTTGTAACTCTAGATAAATGCTTCTTCCATTTCTACTTTTATTATCATTCATTAACATTCAGAGAGGGTAAGGGAATGGGGAGTCGTCTAGCATTACAACCATTCCACAGTCAAACAGATATCCAAGACCACAATATATAACAACTTTTGCAGTTACATTTTTGTTGCCATCTGGTGGGCATATATTTTTTCACTACAAGTATGGGGGGCAGAAGAGAAAGCTAACGTATCTACTTTGCAAGTATTTTGACATCTTCAGAACTGGCCTATTTGTACTCAATACGCATAGCTCTGTTAGCGAAACAAATTGAAGATTTATCACTCATGGTTGGCCTGACAACCCACCATCATGGTACCACCTAGAGCACTTGGGGCCACAAGGGGCACGGGGATTGGGAGTGGGGGGAATCACCAGAATGTCTAGAGCTACCCAGGCAGTAACATCCTTCTTTACAGTAGCTGTTAAAGACATGTCACTACTCTGAAAATGGTGCTGCAATTATGTGACAACTTTGCAAAACTATGGCCTGTAAACCCTTAGATAAAATATGGCCTTCACTCATCTATAGAAGTGGAGCCTAACACAGATCATTTCAGATGGTGGACCGTACATTTGACAAAGGTCTCCTAAGTTTTAAAAAGAAAATATTATCAAAATAAGGTTGCGAGCATAGAATTTCAGCAATCTGATATGTCCCCACTTTCTTTTATCAGTGGGGCAAAGAATGTCCAAGAGGTAAAATCACCATCCTCGAAAAGAACAACAGAGTGCTCTAAATCAGGGTTACTCAGTATGGTCTGCGTACTGGGGGTCAATCTGCAAACTGTGACCGGTCAACCACAAGGTCAACTGCAGAAATTGGGAAAGGAACTTAATCATTTAAAAAAAATTTTTTTGAAGTTTATTTATTTTCGAGAGAGAGCACAAGCGGGGGAGGGGCAGAGAGCGGGAAACAGAATCCAAGCAGCCTCCAGGCTGTGAGCTGTCAGCACAGAGCCCAAAGCGGGGCTCGAACTCACAAGCTGTGAGATCCTGACCCGAGCCTAAGTCAGATGCTTAACGGACTGAGCCACCTGGGCGCCCTGGAACTTAAACATTTTTAGGCCAGTCTGACACTGCCCCCATATCCAACTGTCTAATTTTATACTAGACAAACGTTATCAGTCTGCAAGGGACCGATCTCCGTCTAAGAGTGGCTGAGAAGCATTGCTGGAAATTGCCCCTCTTAACCCCAGGGTATTGGTCTCTCAGCTACACCTTCATGTTCTTCACCCTGACCTCATCTATGACGGCACTGCATAATCCAGTTGGGGAGAATGTCATATCAGACACAGATTTAGGTCAGTAGAAAAGAAACAAAAAGTGAATTCACATTTCTATTACCAAGAAGTTTCACAGGGAAAGGAAAAGTCACTGAGCATTTTGGGAACTACATAGCACTATCTCAGGGACAGATTTTTATACTTTAATTTTTTTTTTATTATTTATCATTTTCCCAACTTAGGGGCAAGGCTAAAAACTTGTTTCCCTATTAATAAAAATCTTTAATCTCATATCTGTGATGAGATTTTGACACCGATAGAAAAAGGGAAAACGAAAAATGATGGTTTTTCCTTAACTTCGGTTGTAGTTCATTTTCACATCTACTTCATTGGCCTTCCAGAGAATTTACACCGACCATCCCACTGCCTTAAAACAGAGCTTTCAACAACCCTGAAATGCCCTTCCAGAAATCCCATCACCTCTTCAAGTCTGCCCTTCCCTGTGAGGCCCACAATGCCTTGGGACTCAGGTTAGAGATGCAGTCCTTATAAGGAAGGATTTGTAAATCCTAGATTAGTCTCTCCCGCCTCAGGTAACCAAGGCGATGGGAAGCCGGTAAAGGTGGCTACCTGAGTAGCTCGGATCCATCTACCTAAATCCAGATCTGGTTTGGGTACTGCACGATATTGCCCCCTTAAGCCTCACCTCAACTCAAAGTGACAGTACGCTCCACATATTTTGCTGAAAACGAGCAGATCATAAATAGGAGACCAGTATCTTTTGGGAAAAGAAAGGCACCCATCAAGGTCATGCGCATTTATTTATTTAATTTTTTTTGACCTCACCTCCTAAACCTTAGTTGAGGCATGGCCAGACACTTTCCCGCCAGGACAAGGAAATATATCTGAATACAGCTGCAGTTCTTAGAACTACAGGAAAGTGGACACGCATGCTTGCTTCTTTGAATTTCTAACTTTGCAATCTTTTATTCAACTTGGGAACAGGTCATATCTGATTGATTTATCACCAACAGCTCAATCGCCTCTCCCTTTTATCCCCCTATCTTAAAACATTAGAGAAGCCTCTTACACTTTCTGTCATTGCTCAGGGCCTTGTACAGATTAAATGCACAGTAAATAAACAGCATTTTGGCTCACATATGATCTTCTAGTGTCTTTGGTCTCCCTGTGTTTGATCTGCTGAGTTACTTTGTGCCAGGAAACTCTAGGTCATCACCACAGCCCTCAGTCTGAATTCTTTATGGACCCAGCTTGAATATTCTCTGGTGTAAAGTTCTGGGCCACAAAATGAAAACTTCATACAGAGGTCTGTCCTTCCTCTTGAAAAACATAAAATCTAATCCCAGTCCCAAATCAGTAAAGAGGTTACATTGTTGAAGTCAGTACAAGGTATACAGAAGGTCTCTCCAAAATCTTCAGCTCTTCGGCCAATTATGATTCTACTCTAGAATACTGTGAAATCAAAGCAGAAAACATTTACAAGATCTGAGAAGATCGATATCGCTAACTCACTGCCATCGCTATTCGAAAATAAAAAAGACAGTCAAAGCACATCTCAAAACTACTATATGATGTTACTCACATTTTTGGTTGTGTTGTAGAAACCTACATCACTGCTTAATGTGTTCATTCAACGAACACTTACTGAACACAAACTCTCCGCAGGGAATAGAAAAATAAGTAAGACACAACCTCTTGAAATATTCTGACTGATTTCAAGGATAGGTGATTGAGCTGTTTGTATGTTTGGCCTAATATGTGGTTCTGTGAAGTCTTCAGTATGACCTTGAATTCTGTTAGCTATTCCAGATGGGCTCTCTCTTCATTCATTAGAGTAATTTTTCCTACATCCCTCTCTCTTAACCTGAGGGCAAGAAGTTTACTATTTTTTTCACACGCGTATCTATATATTACTATAGGCTTTTGTTGTTGTTGTTGCTATTGCCAGTGCAAAAGTCAACCCTGTGGCATAAAATAAACAACTGAAATTAACAGTAATGCACGTGTCTCAACGACTAATACACAGCAGCTTGGTGTCTGTGCTGTTATGTAAATTACAGTATAGGCAGCTTTGCTAATGTCCTTGACGTTTAAAATGCTTTACTCTGGGGCAACCTGTTCAAAGCTGTATTTCTCAGAGGTAATTTCCCTTTTCCAGTTTAAAAAAATTAACCATCACGCCAAGACCACGTAGCGGCTGTGTGAACACGAACAATGATAAAACCTTAGTACTAAGGTTTTTCGCTTAAGGAAGCTTCTCTGTTTAACAAAGTTCAAGGAAAAGTAAATGCAAGTTCATTTGAGGTATAAGCAGTATTTGAAAGGAAGGCAGACTTCAATCCCTAATCTTCATTCAGAACTTCACACTGATGCCAGTCTACAGATCTGTGTCCCTTTATGACACCCAAGTCATTACCGCTATTTAAATGAAAAGCCACATCATCTTGCCGTATCTTTTCTCCTTAAAACTTGCTCGGGGTTTAAATAAGCAGTAGTAAACAAAAGCGATATTCCTTCCTACAGCTCTGCACCAACGAAGGCATCAAATATCTTCTCATGAAGAAAAGGTGCATTGTTCTGAAACCCCCCACCCTTCTCACAAACTTTAGACTGAAAAGGTAAATACAATCAATGTAGGACACGCTACTCAGATTGCATTTTTCTTTTGGAGAGATAGACATACTAGTTTATAACTTCATTTATCAATGATCTGATGGAATCTTACTAAACTATATTCATACCATGTTAAATGATAGAACATAAAATTCTTAATTATAATTTACATGGGCTGTTTTTGACAATGAGTGACAGCTATTTCTGGAAACTTCTATTTATTTATATCTAATTCAGTCTATTGTTCACAACAGGTTTTATTTTTAGAGCATTTTAGGTTCATTGCAAAACTGGGCAGAAAGTGCAGGTAATTCCCACTTAGCTCCTGCCCATGCACACCCACAACCTCCACCGCTATCAATATCCTGCACCACAGCGGTTTGTTACAATCAATGAGCTACACTGACATGTCATTATCTCCTAAAGCCCATCGTCTACATTTGAGTTCACTCTTGGTGTGGTACATGTGGATTTTGACAAATGTATAATGATGTATATCCACCACTGCAGTGTCATACACAAGAGTTTCACTGCCCTAAAAAATCATCTGTATTCCACCTACGTTCCTATATTCTGTCTTCATCCCTTCCTCCCTACTGGAAACCACCGATCTTTTTACTGCCTTCTTAGTTTTCCTTTTCCAAAATATCATATAATCGGAATCATATCGCATAATTGGCTTTTCAGCTTGGCTTCTATCACTTGTTAATATACATTTAAGTTTCCCCCAAGTTTTTTCATGACTTGATAACTCATTTATTCTTAACACTGAATATTCACTGTCTGGATGCATCACAGTTTACTTATTCATTCACCTACCAAAAGACATCTTAATTGCTTCTGAGCTTTGGAAATTATGAATGAGACTGCTACAAGCATTTTTGTATTTCATGTATTCACTTACGTTTTCATTTAACTTTATTTTTCTTAATTAGCCTTCCATTATAGATCCTGTCATTATTTTTGGCAGTGCCTTATTGATTTCAGGTTCCTTAACTGTAATTCATGAAATGCTTCAAATACTGGTAACATTTACCTTCTACAGCATAAAGAAATGGCGAACTGTTAGAACTAACGAACAAATTCAGTAGAGTTGCAAGATACAAATTAACGTACAAACAGCAGTTGCACTTCTGCACACTAACGAGGAAAGAGCTGAAAGAGGAATAAAGAAAACAGTTCCATTGACAATCACATTGCAAACAATAAAATACTTAAGGATGAATTTAACCAAGGAGGTGACAGATCTCTACACTGAATACTGACATTGATGAAAAAAAGTTGACAAAAATAAATGGAAAGACAGCTCATGTTCCTGAGTTGGAAGAATTAATATTCATAAAATACCCATACTACCCAAAAACATCTGCAGAGTCATTGCTATCACTATCAAAATTACAAAGGTATGTTTCACAGAAACATATATATATACACACACACACACACACACACACACATATATATACACACACACATATAACATTGTATATGCATATAACATATACATACATATATGTATATACATATATATGTATATATATACATGTATGTATATATGTGTATACACACACACACACACACACACACACAATCCTATAATTTGTGTGTGTAACCATGAAATACCCTGAAGGGCCAAATCAATCTTGAGAAAGAACAAAGCTGAAGGCATCACATTTCCTGATTTCTAACTATACTTCAAGCTATACCAATCAAAACAATATGGTACCAAGGAGCCTGGATGGCTCAGTCAGTTAAGTGTCCAACTCTTGATTTTGGCTCAGGTCAGGATCTCACAGTGGTGAGATTGAGCCCCATGTTGGACTCTGTACTGAGTGTGGAGCCTGCTTGGGATTCTCTCTCTCTGTCTCTTCCTCTGTGTCTTTCAAAAATAAATAAAGAAAACCTAAAAACAAAAACAAAACAGTATCATACATTAAAAGAGAGACATGGATAATGAAACAGAATAAAGATCCCAGAAATAAATCCATGCATGTATGGTTGACTAATATTCGATAAGGGAGTTAAGCATACTCAATGGAAAAGAGACTGTCTTTTCAATAAATGGTGCTGGAAAACTAGATATTCACATGCAAAAGAATGAAATTAGAACTTCATCTTGTACTACTCACAAAAAATTAACTCAAAATGAGTTAAAGACTTAAATGTTAGACCTTAAATTCTAAACTCCTATAAGAAAACACGGGGAAAAATCTTCCTTGATACTTGGGAATAATTTTCTGGATATGACACCAGAGGCACAGGCAACAAAAAGAAAAACAAGCAAGTGGACTACATCAAACTAAAAAGCTTCTATATAGAAAAACAAAGAAAAAAGTCAACAAAATGAAGAGGCAATGTAAGTAATGGGCCAAAAATATTTTTAAACCACGTATCAGATAAGGATTACTATCCAAAATATATAAGGAACTCATATAGCTCAATAACAACAACAAAAAATTAAAAACGGGTAAAGGACTTGAAAACACATATTTTCCAAAGAAGACATGCAACTAGCCCTCAAGAACATGAAAAGCTGCCCAACAACACTAATCTACTCATCAAAAGCTAAGATCAAGTTACTCATCAGTTGAGATCAAGAGTTGCAAACATAGCTCACTCTCATTCCCTCGTTCTATTTGCCCTGCTTCTTCTCTGAGTTAAGAGCAATACTGATTAAATCAATATCTCATTCCCAAACCTTCAGTGGTCTCCAAATATACAATGAATTGCATAGATCTTTTCTTACCTTGGGATTCACCGATTCTCTAAATTTTCCAGTACACTACTCTCGTATTTATAGTCTGTACTCCATGGTCCAGGCAATGGAGCCTTAGGATTCATTGGAGCCTTCTTCTCCCTTAGGATTTCAGGATCTTCCTCCTCTTATTTCTCACCATCACCCTCACCACTTCCCTCTGTAAAACTTGCACACATTCGCCAAGACCCATCTTAAATTAGAAAAACAACCTACATGAATGGAGAATAATTCCCTAGTCTGGCTGAGCAAATATGGGCCTTCAGCTTGTTCATCCCGATACACGCTTGTTCCATTTGGGGCTACTGATTATGCTCCACCTTGTCTAAAATCAACTAGTGTACTTTTCCCAATTGCCACTCAATCGTAAGCCCTTTTACGGCAGATGCTTTGCTTTTAGTTTGCTTATTACGGATTTTTTTGCTTAATTTTTTTGGTGGCTAAACACACATGACATAAAATGTGTCCTTTTAACAATTTTTTTAAAATGTTTATTTCTTTTAAGAGAGACAGAGAGCATGTGTGAGCAGGGGAGGGGCAGAGAGAGAGGGAGAAAGAGAATTCCAAGTAGGCTCCGTGCTGTAAACACAGAGCCTGACATGGGGCTCGATCCTGTGGACCAGGAGACCACGGCCTGAGGTGAAATCAAGAGTTGGAAGCTCGACCAACGGAGCCACACAGGCACCTCCTACCATTCTAACTATTTTTAAGTGTACAACTTTTTGGCCTTAAATACATTCACATTGCAATCCAACTATCACTGCCATTCATCCCAGAACTTTTTCATGATCCCAAGCAGGAATTCCATACCCATTATACAATTAATCCTCATTCCCCTTCCTGCCAGCCCCTGGTAACCGGTATTCTACTGATACTATCTGTAAACTTGATTACTATAGGTACCTTATATAAATAGAATCATATATTTGTATTTTTAAAAAAATGTTTATTTATTTTGAGAGAGAGAGAGAGAAAGAGAGAGAGGGCATGAGCAAGCATGAGCAGGGGAGGGGCAGAGAGACAGGGAGACAGAAAATCCCAAGGAGGCTCTGTGCTGTCAGCATGGAGCCCAATATGGGCTCGATTTTGGGAACCATGAGATCATGACCTGAAGCAAAAATAAAAATCAGATGCTCAACCAACTGAGCCACCCAGGTACCCCAATATTTGTCTTTTTGCATCTATTTTATTTCACTTAGCATAATATCTTCAAGATTCACCCATGTTGTAGCTTATGTCAGAATTCCCATGACATCAAGCACAGGGCTTTGAACTTAGTTGATAGCACCTAAGGATTCCTTGAACTCAATTCAACTATTTACATCAAAATTAAATAAAGACAACATTCGATTGCCTTAGTAGCTTATCAAGCTTTTCTCCCTAGAAGGGATGGAAAACAAATATTAAAAATTATTATTTATTGCTGTAGCTGAACATTCTTCTTGGTGCAACAACCTTTCTGATTCCACATTCACAAAAACTTGCGCTATACTTTTGTTCTATTTCTCTCAAACCTGAACACAACAACTTACATAGTGTTCAACCCTCAGACTCTTTCCCCCTTTATAAACTATCCAACCCAATTATTATTTTATGTGTATATAATATATATTATATATGAATATATATAATTATATATATTCATATATAATATATATTATATACATATATTATTTTTCCTCACTCTTTTCTTGGGCCATGTGGCAAAGACAGTTGGTTAGCTGATTCAGTCACCATCCTTCATCCTACTTCTCTCCCTGCCTAGCAGCCTTGTAGCTAGGAGTGGCTTTGGGACAGTTCTGGCCAACAAGACATAATTGGAAATTGGCTGTCTGAGTATTTGGGAAAAAAAATCTAACTTTTCTAATCAAGGTAATAGAGTCAGCTGGCTCACATAATTGGATTTTGTTCCTTTCCCTTTGGCTTCAGTGAGGCCTTGACCATGGGCAGGATGCAGGACACTGATGTAATCAGGGCATGATGCCTGGAGTTTCTGCAGCTATTTTGAGACCATGTGGCTAAAGCCAACATGTTATGGGTGTCTCAAACTTTTGAGCATCTATTCACTCCAAGAGTGCTTCTCTTAGCCTTCTTTTTTTAATAAAAGATAAATAAACCTCAATTTGTAAAGCCTCTGACAGATTTTCTTTTACTCATATCTAAGAGATTTTATTTCTTAGTCGAGATGCTCAGTTAATCTGTACCTAAGCAAACAAATGCAAGAAACAGATTTTTGTTAAAACCACTTTCAAATGCAAGTGCTTTACTAGAAAATTATTACTGATATGAACCTGTGAGATGGAAATATATGTAGATGATGTGTATATATACATGTTTATGTGTATACCATAATGTATATCTAATGTGTGTGTGTGTGCATATATATATATATATATATATATATATATATATATATATATATAGTGTGTGTGTGTGTGTGTGTGTGTGTGTGTGGAGAGAGGGCGGGGGGTGGGGTGGAGAATGTAAGACTACAGCTGTTTGAGATTTGGGCTCTGTTTATTTGTTCCAAGTGATTACAACCCTGTAATTTAAGAAAGGAAGTTAATCGTTTTGAGGACAAGGAAAGGGGACGAGGCCAGACTAGAAGAAGAGAGGAGGCTTGATATAGGAAGAAATGATTTTCCAAGTTGGCATTTAGCCAGGAACACTGCCTAGACTGGCAGGCTGGGAGCCCAGGGAACGGAAACGCCTTTCTGAGGAGAGCTACAAAGTGAATCATATTCTCAGCAAACATTTCCCAGATGTACAGCAGAAAATCGTAACAAAAACACCGAAGCCGTCCACTTCAAAGCTGAGTTCCCAGAGCCTAAATCACATTCTCTCCTTTATAAGTGTCCTCCTGCATGTCAACGCACCATAAAAAAATAGACCGGTGAAGATTCACAGTTCTTGGTTTTATTCATGCCATGTAAACATTTCTCCGGTCACTTGACACTTGCAGCACATGGCATTCTGGGAAGATAGGGGGCTTTTAAGCACTCAGAACACTATTTTACCACTTACCCATCTTGACAGCATTGCCAGAAGTCCTAGTCACAAACTGTCATGATGGGCAAGGACCATGTGTTTTGGCTGGAATTCTGCCAACAGGAAAGATCTGAGGAAGATCTTTTCATCTCAAATTCAGAAGAATTTTCAAATAAAAAAATAATAATTCTGGCTTTTGCCAACCCAAGATCTGGTTATTATCAGCTAAAAGATGATCTTATTTAGAGTGATAGCTAGAACACGGTTCTAAGGAGTGCAGTTGATGAGGCCTGGCTCAAGGGGACCTCACTGGCTACTTCTGGAGACTAGCGAGACTAGCCTCACTCGTCCAGGAGCTCCTGCACACAAATCCTGTCCACCTGCTTCCTAATGCAAAAGAGCTCATGAAAAACTATCTTGCAGTTGGAGAATGAACCCCCTCCCCGCCAATGACTGAAATGAAGCAAGTAACATTTCTGACGAAAACAACATTAGTATCACATGGGACAGCATGCTAGTCATTGTAGGGGTTGTTTAACCTGTGTAATCTCATTCTAATCAACAAATCCTCAGAGTTGGGATTGTCTTTACCTCCATTTGATGGATGAGGGGTCTCTGGTTCAGAGAGGTTGACTTACGATGCTTAACCCAGCTGGTAAGTGGTGAAGAAGGGATTTAAACTCAGGTCCATTATGTCTAAAGACTCTCTACTCTCACTAAGGGAACTAAGAGAACCGATGTATACAATTCCCCCCAAGGCCATGGGGAGATTTAAAAACAGTCTCTCCCACATCCTCCTTCCTCACCACAGTTTGAGCACTTGGCCATCAGGGAAGCATTTCAACTATTTATTCTGTCGCTCAACCCACAGCACGACCCTGTAGCTATGGGATTGCATGCTTCTAGCTCTCTTGTGGCTAAAGTGGAGAAAAGCTTGGAAGAAAAGATCTCAAAGAGGTGGGTGAGGGCAGAGGCGGGGTAACAAGGGTGGAGAAAGGAGAGGAAAAGGGAGACAAGTAATGGAGAAGAGTTTGAGCATGGCTGTCTTCAGTGATCTCTTGTTTCTCTTGAGGACGAAAGTTCATGTTACTCCCTCATTCCAAAGTAGCCGAGGCCAACTACTGCACTGTACCCATGGCCTATAGATGGGAAATGTGGCGGAGAACCTTCAACACAGTTACCATTTAAGATCAAGGCCAACTTTTATGGTGGCATCCTCACAAATTAGAGATTTACTCTAATTTACAGAAAAGAGCCTTGGCGTATTAAGATAACAATGTCATCAGTCTTTAAAAGTGAATACATTCAACTGTAAACCATGGACATTTTTCTGAAAGAGTGCTATACTCTGAGCACTTAAGCAGCTTCTAAGACCATACAACCAAAAGCTTAGTAAATGGGCACTTTGCATCCAACACACAAACGCATAACATGCCAAGTCAATCTGGCAATTGTGTATATAAACATGCATTTAAAAAGAATCAGTTGGTTAACTCTGTATTCCTCCCCTTATAAAGTGATTTGAAGTGCATATTGAATTTGTGTTTCTAACACATATGGGGCCCAGACATTTGAAAATGAACTTTGCACAATTTCATTATTAAACACTCAGCAGGCTTCAAAGACAACTGCATTTCATTAATAATAAATAATAAAAAATGAAAACGCAGTGAAATATTAACATATCAAACACCTCCGTATTGCTATTTTTATGCACAAAACATCTTACCTTCCCAAGAGACTAAGTCCCTGCCTGATTGTAAGTTAGGCATTTAGCAAAGAAAATAAACTCTTTCGGAAGAGTCAAGAAGTCTCAACTACCACACTAAATGGTAATCTAGAGCTCCCTTATTATTTTTTTTTTACTATCTTATTTGGAAATACAGTACTTCCAAACACAGAAAGGGAGCAAAAATAGTACAAAGAGTATCCACAAATACCCTTATCCTTTCCTTAGCTTTATCGGTTACATTTTTTCCTGTTTGCTTTAAAATGGCTATTCTCTCTGCCTCTATCTGTCCATCTATTTATCTGTCTTAAAACATTTTTTTTTCTCAATCATCGCAGGATAAATTGCCCCTAAAACCTTCTGTGTGACTTTAAGAATAGGGCATTCTCCTATATGACTACAGCATACTAAATCCCACACCGATACAGTACTTTCATCCAGAGCCAGTATTCTGATGCTGCTGTTTGACCACATGGCATGCAGAGCATTTTCCCACGGTACAGGAACCTGTAGCTGTGCATTTAACTGTCCTCTTTCGCCTCCTTTAACTTGGAACTTTACTTTGGCCTTTTTATTTTTTTCTTTTTGTCATTCATGACATTGACAATTTTGAAAGACAGTTGCTTTGTTTTGTTTTAAAAGTGATCTTTATTTTGGATTCATCTGATGTTTTCTTGTGATTAATTTCAGCTAATACATCATTCCTGGCTGGAACATACGTGCGTGATATTGTGTCCTTCTCAGGGTATCACATCCACAGGTACGTGATGTCCACTTTGCCCTCATTGGCCATGTTGATCATCCAGCCAATGTGTTGGCTGATTTTTCCATTGTATAGTTACTATGTTGTTGGTGGTGGTGTTTTTTAGCTTACAACAAATAATCTATGAAAAATCATAATCACGCATCAAAATTTCTTCCCTAGATTTAGCATCTCTTGATACTTCTTTACTTTGATCTCAATATGATGATTTTCTCATTCTCATTTCCCTCCATGTTGACTCCATTACTTGTGTCATTATTTATGTAAAAAAAAAACACAGTGCAGGAATCATTTAGTAGGAATTTGATCATAGACAAGTCACTGATGTCAGAATCTATGTTTTAACGTTAAAATAATATCAATGATTTTTTTAGAAAATGAAAATGGCACATGAATGTACATTTGAAAGTAGAATATTTTATAAAAATATAAGGTGTTATTAAATATAAACATGCATTTATATGTTCCTGGTTGTTACAACAATGGGAAATGTCACAGCACTTTCTAGTTTTAAGGGCACTTTGGCATAAGTTAACTTATTTTCACCTAATGAGAATGCTGAGAATTAGGTAAAACA
Organism: Panthera tigris; assembly: GCF_018350195.1. NCBI lineage: Eukaryota > Metazoa > Chordata > Mammalia > Carnivora > Felidae > Panthera > Panthera tigris. Next base: position 144,076,091 of record NC_056668.1, on the reverse strand, counting down.
GGTATTACCCCCATTTTACAGATGAGGATTTGACCCTAAGTGTTTGTGACTTCTGACTCAGTGTTTTTCCCATATCCTACATGCCTTTATACAAAAACCTCTCTCTCTCTCTCTCTCTCTCTCTCTCTCTCTCTCTCTCTCACACACACACACACACACACACTCACTCACTCACTCACATACACTCAGATCCACATTTATGTATTTATTGCTAATATATGAGCAATAACTAATTCCAGAAGCCTGGTATGGAACAGTTCCAAGGGTGGCTAGGGAAAATTATGGTAGAATGTGACCAACCATAGAGAGGAGTGGGGCTCTAGGATAACTGGATCCTGATACTTTTCACATTTGAATTAGAAAAGAGCACTGAGGATTTGAAAGAATTGTGCATTCTTTACAGGCAGACCCCCAGCTCTACATACAACTGGACAGAGAATACTGAAGATGGGAGAGGAGGATTGAGAGCAGAGGTGGGAGGGGCAGTTTGTAAGTTATAACAGGGTGGTCTGAGTAGACTTGATTAAAAAGGTAACATCTGAACAAAACCTTGAAGGAGGTGTGGTTCTCTAAGGGGAGAGCATTTCAGACAGACGGAATAGCCAGTGCAAAAGAACTGAAGTAAGGCCATGTCTGAGGATCAGCAAGGCGGCCACTGAAAAGTAACAGGAGATGAAGTCAAAGAGACAAGAGGTGGGGACATGATCATGAAGGGCCTCAGAGGACAAGGCGAGGACTACAGGCAGTCATCAAAGGGTTTGGGGTGTAGAAGTCACATGATCTGACTTACACTTGAATAGAGTCAATAGCATTGATGTTTTTGTTCTCTACTGGTCTTGTTAAATATGATAGTATTAACGGAGTGTCTGGGTAGCTCATCATCCAGCAACCCTTCTTATTTCCTCCTTATCCTATGTTTTCCATTCCATAATTAATTTACTTTTTTGTGTGTATACTTGTGTACATGCGTGAAATGTGAAATATATACCTCTTAAACCAACTCTACCTGAACTCTTCAATCCTTCAACTTTCTCTGCTGTTTCACCCATAGTAATTTCAACAGGCCCACTCCTTGTCTATATCACATTATAGTCTATTTATTTACATATTGGTGTCATATCCTAGATCATGAGTTCCTTGAAGGTAGTCCCAAGCACCTTTTAATTCTCAGAATCCAACAGCTTCTGGGTCACAAACTAGGTCTCTGTAATGTTGAGTGAATGACTACACAGAGAGATAGGATATGCCTGTGCATATGTCCACACGGTATATTATAAACCATGGAAAAGATTCGTTTCTGCTAAGAGTTAGATAAAAATATATCAACATTACCAAAAAACAAAACAAAACATACAACCAGATTGTTTTTGAGCATTGTCACTGAAAAACGCTAAATTTTAAATCAACTTTCAGGTTTATACAAAGGAAAGAAATTTTTCAAGTGAAATATTTTAAAAGGTTCACCTCTTCTGAGGCAGCATTAGATGCAAAGTGACAGGGAGCTTAATACATCCCCTTATACATATTTTCACATAAATGTATATACTGGAAGCTTACAGTTCAAAGTATCATGATAAAAAAAAAAAAGTGACTCATATCCTCGGGATGCTGGACTGTTTCATGCCCATCTGAGAACTGTGCTTCAAAGATGTAGTTTCACCTCTGTGATGTCGTTTTCACACATAAACCAGCAAAAGTTTACTCATTGTTAACGAAATCTGTGGAAATAATGGCTCCTTCAAAAAAAGGAGGGGAAAAAAGTCAGCAGAGTGCATTAGACCCTTTGCTTTGGAACAACAATTATAATATGGAAAAGAGAAAGTTCCTTTACGGTTTCTCTGCAGACACTGCCATTTTGCAACTGTGTGACAGTCAACCGCAGTAAAGTGATGCCAGGCATGACATTTTTCGACTTCGGTAAAGGTTCGAGCAGATTCTCTCCTGCTACCCTTGTCATCCAGACGTGCAGTAATGACTGATCACATTGAGGCAACTAACATTATGTAACCTTACTCCCACTGTGGTGTCATGGTTTGTTGTTTACAATGTTTTGTTATCTGTAATTTTAATAGATAACTCAGAAGAATATCATCTACTAGGCAAGATTTAAAAGCTTTAAGGAGGATACATTAAATTATAATGAGTAGTAAATGTGATTAAATTACATTTAACTTATTCATAAATTCACTTTGCAAATACCTTGTAAATATTTATTGGCTGACTCCTATAATCCAGGCACTAACATAAGAAGTGCGATACAAGGATGAAAGACACAAAATCTACTTTCATGATTGATACTTTCCAACTACTTGAAATAGAAAATTAACCAAAAACAAGATAACTTCTGATATGGTAATACACATTTCTATCTGATTATGTCAAAGATTATAGTCCACTTAATCTTTTCTTTATTTTTCTCTTTATTTTCTTAATTCAACCCCATTTATCACAGTTGTAACTCATTCATTATGCTAAACATCAGTCCCATAGCTATTCTTCTCATTTAACTGTCAATGGGTAGCACAATGCCATTACTTTACATTTCTGTAGATAGTTTTATTAAAAAAAATAATTTTCCATGTGTATATGTTATACCTATATATTCTATATGCAATTTAGAATTCTATGTGACATAGAATTCTATGTTATGTATAGAACATATTGTACACTTGACATATATTTCTCCCCGCTTCTTACTATTATTCTCTTATTTCAAATACGTCTTCCACAAAATGTAATTTCCTTAAGGAGATAACTTCATAGAAGGTCTCTCCTTTACAATTCCCAGAAACAACAGACTCTAACAGTCTGACACTGATAAGTCACTGAACATTTCTGCTCTAAGGGTCCTCAATCACCCTATTTTGTTCATCCCACTTTATAACTAAGAAAGCAGGGAATGTAAAGTTGAAGTGAACATCTTTTTCCAAGGACCTAAACCCTAACTCTCCCTCCCCAAGCCCTTCCCATAGAATGTTCACAAATATAATTTGGGTCACTCACTGACATCGGACTTAAACAGCATTCCAAGAAAAGTCCTATGGCCACAGCTAACATGATATCAACAGCAATAATAGCTTTTGTGTCTGTGTCTCTCCCCATTTCTTCTGATCTTTCAATAGATCACCTGCCTTTGCCATACTTGTACTGAATAATAATGTTCTACCAGTTATAATCCAAAGAAGTTTTAATAAATATTATGAGGTTGGATGGCATGACAGAAACTCAGAAGGTTAATCAGAAGGTTTAGGAAATTCTGATTTAAAGGGATTTCAGCAGAGATTTTTATTGAAGTACCTTTGAGAACCTATGACATACTAATATACCCTTACTCCCCAAAAAGGTTGTGTAGTTGTACTCTATACGTTCAAAGGCATGACTTTTTCACCCGTATGAAAACACCTTTAATATGGAGATGCTTCCATTAATTCAATCATGGCATATGTGTTGATAATTTTACAACCAATATTGTCTCTATTACAATAAATACCATCTTCGAGTTAATAAAATACATTACCAGACGAGGTCTCTGCCTCGCTTATTTGACTGATTTTTTTTTTTTTAATCACAAAACAATTCTTTAAATATGTGGCAACAGAACATATTTTGGGAAATATTGTGTAAAAACCAGATTTCCCAAATCTATTTATTTTAGAAGAATGACATTCCATTCGGAATTTGGAAATCCCCAAGCTATCAAGCAAGGCTGGAGAAGTGGGAGCAAAGGGATTTTTGCAATCTTCAATTTTCAAAAGAATTTCTGAAATCTCCATGGCTTTATTACTTATTCAGAACAGAATCTGATATAAAGCCTTGCAAACATAAATCCAAACTTTAGTTTTCAGCAGGGGTGGTACCAAGGGACCATTCTTATAGGAGTCCTTTATGATCTGTCCATCTCCAAGAGCACTCCCAGTGCCCAGTAAGACCTACCAAAGCCATTGCAAACACACTGTCTCCATAAAGACAGTGTGCCAGGCATTCTCCATAGCAATTGTCTACCTCCTTCTTCTGCCAGGATCAGACTCAAACTCCCACCCCCATTTCCACGACTCAGTTCTGGAGACTTTATTTACTTATTTATTTTTTTAATATATGAAATTTATTGTCAAATTGGTTTCCATACAACACCCAGTGCTCATCCCAAAAGATGCCCTCCTCAATGCCCATCACCCACCCTCCCCTCCCTCCCACCCCCCATCAACGCTCAGTTTGTTCTCAGTTTCTAAGAGTCTCTTATGCTTTGGCTCTCTCCCACTCTAACCTCTCTTTTTTTGGAGCCTTTAAAAGTAAGGACTCAACCTCCCCATGGTGTGGCCCCAAAACAGCAGGAAACCAAACAAAACCACAATCTTCATTCAGTAGACAGGCATGGAGACTGCAACCACCCAAAAAGGCCGGGGATTATCGTTCCTGTTTTATTTGGGACCCACTTCTCTAGTCCTCACCAGTGTCTGTCACTGTAGAGAACTTTAGAACCAAGAAAGACACATATGCTAAGCTTCTCTATCACTACCCAATTCGATGTAAAACTCACATACTGAGTAGACTGAAGATGCTGAATCAAGGTAGTGAGGGGGACTGCCACGCCTGGTAATCTGGCCAAGGAGTCAGAATATACTTACGGGCACCCAGTCCATAAATAAATTATGCCTGAGGATGTTTGGAGGGCTGTGTGCGTCCCTCAGCAGTTCAGTCAATAGGACAAAGCGCTCATTCAGGTACTTAAACACCAGTGCACAGGCAGCAAATGCAGAGCCAAGTGCAGCTCTGTAGCCAAAGAGTCACCTTCCCCACACTGATTTCTTTCTTATTGAATTTGTAAACTTATCAGGGATTGGGATCACTGTTGCAGAGATCTCAAAAGTATGCTGTTTTAACACAAAAATTAAAAATCCACGTTAATGGTAAGGAAGGGAAATGAGGACCCATGGCCGGGGAACATACCTGGGCAATCAGAGGGCAAGGACAGACAGTGAGAGCTGGATCTTTCAGCAATTTTTTTTTTTCGGTCTACAGGGAGAGTCAAAGTGATTCTGTTATTATCACTTTACTATTGTTCCTGAGGTAGGAGAATCCTCCAAAAGGGTTCAATTAAATGACAACCTTAAATAAACAACAATAATAATAATCAAGAGAGGATTTAATTTTTCATTAAGTGCTATCCCCTCTACCCAAGCGCTCTCAAATGCTCAGGCCAGGACTGTGGGAACTGCCTAAAGATGAGTCTGCATTAAAGAGAAGGAGACCTTTAGTCCATATGCTTTTTCTGTAGGGACAAAGTGATATCTTGTTGCGGTAGACAATTTTTGCCACCCCACAGACGGGGGAGGAGCAGGGGACACAAAATGCTGTTTACTCAATGCTTGAATTCTCTACTTATGGTATTTCTTTAATTGGCCTTCCTCAAAAGCAAACCAGGGTTAAATATCGCAGTAATGAAAAAGACAAATAGTCAAATCTGAGCTCAAATACTTGCTATTCATTCAACAAATATTTATTGTGCACCTGCTATGTGCCATGTGTTCTTTTAGGTGCTAAAATCCAGCAATGAACAAAGCATGTAAGTGTGCTCCTTCTTGAAGCTTATATGCTATTGCCAAGAATCAGATAATAAATTATCTATTTAGCTGCCTACCTACCTACCTAACAGAATAAGGTATATGGAAAGTTAGGAGTAGAGAGAAAGGTAGTGTATATACTATTATACACATATATACCTTATATATATTTGAAATATATACACATACATATACACATATAAGTGTGTGTGCATATATATATATAAATATGTAAGTATATGTGTATATGTATGCATATATGGTATAGTTTGGTTGTAGAAGTTCTCTCCAATGGGGTAACATTCCATCAGAGACCTGAAGGAATAAACAGATAACTGGGGGTGTGGTGGCAAGAGGGTGTGATCATGGTCCTTTTAGCACAAGGAGTATGGTGTGGCTAGGGTGAATTAGTTAAGACAGAAGAAGGCAAGGCAGAAAAGTAGTAGGACTTCATAGATGTTTATAAAAACTTTTGCTTTTACTTTGAAAGAGACGAGAAACTTTCAAAAAGCTTGAAGCAGAAAAATTACATTAACTGATATATATTTTTAAAGGTTTACTCTGGGTGCAGCGAGAACAGGCCATAGGGAGGCAGAGATATAAGCAAGGTATTAGTTTAAAAGGTATTGTAATGGGGTGCCTAGGTGGCTCTGTTGGTTAAGTGTCCAACTTTGGCTCAGGTCATGATCTCACGGTTCGTGGGTTCGAGCCCCGCATCAGGCTCTGTGCTGACAGCTCAAGCCTGGAGGCTGCTTCGGATTCTGTGTCTCCCTCTCTCTGCCCCTCCCCTGCTCGCACTCTCTCTCTCTTTCTCACTCAAAGATAAATATTAAAAAAAAAAATGTTTTAGTAGTATAATAATGGAAATTATTACTCCTTATTAGTAATTATACTAATTAGTATACTTATACTTATTAGTAATTATACTAATTAGTAGTATAATAATATAGGCAAGGGATTACTTTGGTTTGAACTGGGGTTTTAGAGGTGGAAATGGTGAGAAATGGTTAAGGAGAGCCATAGGTATTTGCTGATTAATTGTATATAACATGTGAGGGGGGAAAAATACAAAAAAGGAATCAAGGTTCTACCTGAGTCAACTAGAAGGACAGAGTTGCCCATTATTGGGATGTTAAGGACTGAAGGCAAAGCAAGTTTGAGGGGAAAATAATGACTTGTTTTGAACATGTTAACTCTGGAACTCCTATTTCGTATCTAAAATGCTAGTTTTCCATTTCCTTAGAAAGCCTGGAGGTTAGTTGAGAGGTCAAGCTTAGCAATATAAACTTTGGAATAAGCAAGATATAGAGGATATTTAAAGATGTGGATTTTGATGAGCGTAATAAGGAAGTGAGTGGAGGTAACGATACCCAGAGATCCCAGGACTGAGCTCTGGGGTCTGCTAAGACTGAAATAAGGCAAACCAGCCAGGGCAATCGAGAAGAGGCAGCTGGAGGGCTAGCAGGGGCACAGAAAGAACTGTGCCTCACAATCCTAGTTTTAAGAAAGAAGAGTTGACCGTGTGTGTCAAATGTTGCCAAGAATTAAAAGTAAAATGAGAAATGGGAATGGTCCATCAGACTGGGCAACAGGAGATCATTGGCAACACTGACAGGATGTGTTCTGTTGGGGTCGTAGGGATGTAAACATGGGGGGTGCCTTCACCAGAGCAGGAAGAGGGCAAGTGGAAACAGTGATAAGCTGATGCAGTAGGCAATTTTGTTTTCAAATGGGGCAGAGATCAGGCAGTCACTCAAAGGAAATGGAAGTCAAGAGCTTTCCCCTTTTTTCTTTCCTCTCAGGATGAGAAACATTATAGCATGTTTGTGCGGTGACCAGAATATAACTCCATTGGAGGATATTGTGGTCACAGCATTTTTAAAGTTTTCTTTTGTTCGCTTCTGTTTTCAAAGAGCAAGCAAAGTTATCAGCTGGGTAAATATGGAGGAGAGAGGAGAGACAATGTACAAGCTGGGGAGCAAGAGACCAGGGAAATCTAATAGGTTACGTAGCAGCACTAAAGGCTCACTTGAGGTGACAGTGAGTGGTCATGAATGTAAAGTGAGACCAGTCAGCATGGTAGAGTATCTTTTCTCCAGCAGGTTCAGTTGTGTGTGTGTGTGTGTGTGTGTGTGTGTGTGTGTGTGTACACGCGCATGCGCATGCACAGGTTAAAACAGAGAGAGAGAATGAGAGAGAGGATTAGGATTTTACTAGCTTAGTTCAAAGGAGGGAAAGTGGGACAAGGATGTTTATGTAAGTATGCAAAAGAGTAAGAATGGTTTTCCATGAAAGCTAAGCACAGCATGGATGGATGTGGGGACATGAAGAGAATAAGCAACAAGAAAAAGAAAGCAAAAGAAAAGATGAAAAATGCAATGACTCATAGTTCCTAATGAAATCTGAAAAAAAAAAAAGTGTTGGAATCAGAATACCCAAAGTTATGAGTTGGAAAACAGGAAGAAAGGACCCATGACAAGGACCCCTGAAATTTGCCTTATGGGGGGGTTTTAGTAACTGGTAATGATAAGGTCCAGGATATGGCCATTGAATGGGTAGCTAAGGTAGAATAAAGAAGGAAATTGTTGGAGGACAAGATGGCAAGGAACTGAGAAGCCAAGTACTAAAATCATCAAGACTATAACAGGGCTCATAGGGGATCCAGTGAGTGATCTGGAAATGAAGGGTAGTAACTAAAGAATGGAGAGGTATGGAGAGTAGTGGGGGATATGGTTTGAAGATCTGATTGACTCAAAAATGAGGTTTCTACAGTACAGGGAGCAAGAGTGATCTGAAAATGGCAGCAAGGAAGGTGCCTGGGCACCAGTGGGGGCTGTTCCCCAATTTGAAGTGGCTTGGGGAAGCAGTGTCTTCTGAGATATTCAAGTTTGAATTTGAGCGAGAAAGGGAAATTAAGAGTTCAAGAAAAGTTTGAGGAGGGGCGCCTGGGTGGTTCAGTCAGTTAAGCTTCTGACTCTTGATTTTGGCTCAGGTCATGACCTCATGGTCATGAGATGGAGTCCTGAGTCTCGCTGAACATGGAGACTGCTTAAGATTCCATCCTCCCCCCCGCCCCCCAACACCTCTCTCTGATCATGCTCTGTCTTGGAAGGAAAGAAAAGAAACAAAGGAAACAGAAGGAAGGAAGGAAGGAAGGAAGCAAGGAAGGAAGGGAAGAAAGAAAGAAAGAAAGAAAGAAAGAAAGAAAGAAAGAAAGAAAGAAAGAAAGAAAGAAAGAAAGAAAGAAAGAAAAGCTTGAGGATAAAAGCAATATTGTATATGACTCTGAGTTCCAGAGGACAAAGCCAGGATCTGAGTGTTAACCAGACAGTCTTGGGCGGCTTGCGGTAATGGGATTAGCCCTGAAGTTCTGCTGGGCATTAAAAACAACTGTGGTCATTCGAACATGTGTTCAGGGATAACACACTACCAAAAAAAAAAACAAAAAAACAAAAAAACAAAAAACAACACAACAACAACAACAACAACAACTAGCTTATTTGTCTCCAAAAGGAGCATGTCTTCTGATCACTGTCTTCCTGGATGGCAAGCACTATATACCATCAGCCAATGCTGATCTAACCACTCACTTAAGAGTATTTACTATTTACACTTCACCTCTTTCCCTCCCTGTCACATACAGGACACAGGAAGCAGAGTGTCAGAGCTGGGGAGGTTTGTTTTCCAATACGTTGCTTTCAGCTTTTTTTCTTTTTCTTTCTTTTTTTTTTTTTAACCTCAGGAGTCATAAGATCATTTTTCTCCGCTTCAAGAGCACTGACTTGGACAGCTGGAATTGTGGTGACAAGGAACGTACGCTAATACTTTTTCATTTAACCAGAACAAGGTAATCTGAGCCAACTAAAAAGCATTTCTCTCCTCCCTGCACACAACACGGAAGAATGTCAGGGGCCCCTGGGAGTAAGGATGCTTTCTGTCCAGTGGTCGGGGGAGGAAGGAAACTGCCTATTGGTTTTCCAGCTCTAAATCCCTGGAATGCTCAAGTCTCTTTTCAGACTTTCTCATTTAGACTCGGACACCAACACAGACTCGCACTTCCTATATTCACAGGGTGAAAGCATCAAATTATCGTCCTTGGTAGCAAAGGTTCTCTCCCCACTTATTGAGACGGGTCGTTCAATAAAAAGTTCTGGATCAGAAAGCAGTAGTCGTGGGGCTCTCTTTTACTACCCTACCTTCCTTCAAATCCTGTCACATCTTATTCAATATGTCTGGAGTCTTTCTGGCTTATCTGTTTTGGTGGATGTGTTTTTACTTTTCAAGCCAAGTGAGAATTCCCTCTTTGCACGTAGATACTTCTCCATTGTAATTTTATAGTTACCAACCATCTCAGGGTGACAGTTTACTTCAAAGTCTGGTGGGTTTCAAAATAGTTAACATGTGTTAGTCTTTCACTGTGGACTAAGAAACATGCATTTATCTTATGCGATCCTTCCAGTAAGTCTAAAAGGTAAGTAATGATATTTCCCACATATTATGTCCCCAGGACCATACAGTTAGTAAGTAACACGGTGAAGACTTGAACTTGGGTAGTCTGATGTCTGATCACACAGACTCTTGGCTACTATGATCCACTCCCAGATATTGGTCTAGACGCCACATAATAAAGCTGATTAAGACAACCAACCTAAAGGAGCTCAGGGTGTAGTACGGATTTAGATATTTTATACTAACAATATCATCCCACCCCTTGACTCTTAAGTGCATATCTGCACATAACAGGTTGAGTCTGAATCACAATAAATTTAACTAGCTGTCTGCCTTGATTTTAAAAACACGTCTGTAGGCTGAGAGGGACCCTTCTTGGCAAATCAATTTACAAGTGTCATAGAAGAAAGATCATGTTACGGGAATAACTTTCTACGGCTTTTTTCCCCCCATCTTCTAGGGTGAAGTGGCACGTACAAACATGGAGGGCCAAAGATGTGCATCCAGAATCAGAGGAAGACCAGAGCAGGGCAGCCTACACACTGTAGCTATTTCCACACAAAACCACCAGCTGTGAGAAAAGCCTGGCCTATTCCCGGAAAAGTAATACTTCCACTTATGTTTCAATTGTTACTGATACACACAAAACTGAAACTAAAACACAAGTTTACTTTTTTTGTGGAACAAAAGCGGTAAAACCTACCTGGGCAGAGATTAGCTTCCCGTTGTAGGTAGCATCCTAAAAATAAAACGCATTGCTAGTTTTTAATATGATTGCATCTTTTAGTGCTTTCTTGAGAGAGACAGAGAGAGAGCACATATGTGCACACATGAGAGCAAGCAAGAGAGAGAGGAGAGAGAGAATCCCAAGCAGGATTTGTGCTATTAGCACAGAGCCCAACGCAGGGCTTGATCTCATGGTTTGTGCGATCATGACCTGAGCCGATATCAAGAGTTGGACGCTTAACCTACAGAGCCACCCAGACACCCCAAAATGTATTGACATTCTGACAGAATATATCATCTATGACATTTTAGCCCTGAAGATTGCTCACAGGGCCTGCAAGGCACGAGCAGAAGCAAAGACATACTTCACTAAGCCATTCCCCTTGACAAACACACCTTATACCTTACCTAAGATGACAGGTTTTCTCCATTTTGTTTTGTTTTCTAATCAGTTGGGTCACTAAGAATGTATTTGGATGAGTGTGTATGTATAGTTGTTTCTGGGGTTTTTTCATTGATCAAACACAGATTTTCTTAGCTTAATTACATAGAGTTAGTAAAAGGGATGAGAAAAATAACAAAATGCTTTCTATCTAGACTCTATATTAAAATTGTAAAGAATGCTTTTGTGATAGTTTGTTTAAATGGTGGTAGTACAGAAAGGGGGTAGAGATGGGAAAAAGTCCTGAATTACCACATATATAGAGTCAACAATAAAATTACAAAGATATTTCAGTAGGTCCGTTGTAATTTAAGTACTACCTTCTCAAGGCAAAACAGTGTATGATTTCTAGAACCTCAATAACCACAGCAGTCATCCAATAAAAGTCGTTTGAATTTCAGTGCTCCTAAGAGTTAACAGAAGAATTTTGAACACTTCAGAGAATACCTTCTCTTCTACCATACACAGGGGGCAAACTTCTTAACTGAGGTATTTAGGTGAAGCAGCAAAAGACAACTTGCAACCATGAAGGTGCAGGAAGTAGTATTGAGGAAGAAATAAAATACAAATTCAGACTTTTACACATACGTGGTTATATGGGTGAGACCATTCGTGTCATCGTAGAGCAATTACTTCTGTATCCCTACTTACTGACCATGAAACAAACTACTGAAAACAAATGTCTTCTATTGGAATAAGTTGGTAGTTTATTTGAAAAGAAATTTTCATTGTTTTGACTACAACAACATGAAAACGAAATATCTTCCAAAAATTCCACATTTTCCTTCTGTGTGCAACTAGTATGTGGAATCATCTCAACTTTTGGAGTATTGTAAGCCTTCGGAATGTCTTTATCAGGGCTCTGATTTCATTCAAAATTGAAAGGGAATGCTCATCTAGTAACAATATTCACTTATGGTTTTTTTATGAGAAATTTTTCTGATTCTCCATTGGGAAGAAGGGAGGGAGGGAAGGAAAGAGAGAAAGAGAGAGAGAGAGAGAGGGCGGGGGAGGGAGGTTTCTCTTGCTTGGACCGTGGACACTGTTTTGTTTAAGAAAGGGAGAGGAATCTGGTCTCAGAGCCCACACAGAATACCAAACACATGAGGTGACTTGATAACAACAACCAAGACAAAAATGGACACATCACTCCCACCCAGGTATCACATGTCTGATACGTGGTCCAAAGAAAGTCAACTGCTGAGGAACAAGATACATCTCTCCAGTTAGAACAAGGGAGAGAGATATGATTTAAGGGTTATATTGGATTAAAAGATAAAGACTTCTGGACAAAGTGCTGCTGGCACTGATTTGCTACATAAAATTAAAAAAAGAACAAAAACATTACTTCAGTTCCTTTCATAATTTTTTCAAAATAACACATCTCCCTGTCCCCTACCCCATGGAGGTGACATTATGAGAATCCATTCAAACCTCATTATCAATCTCATTTCTCCACACTGGTAGGTTGTGGCTAGAAGACTCAGTTACTGTCTTCATAGAGAGAGAAAGGCAGTGCATACCAGTGGTCCAACTGACACCATGTTCAAGTCTTCTAGCCCACTTGACCAGACATGAAGTTGGTAGGTATTTACACTTATCCAACCTTGCTTCTCCCATAGACTCACAATGTCCAGAGGTGTTGCAAGATGGCAGCAGGAAAGTGACCGTCATACTATGGAACCCAAAGGGCTACTTGGCAGTGTTAGCAGAGAGCAGGAGGTCAAATGACCTCTTCCCCTTATGGACCTTTCTCTCACACTTACTTCCTTCACAGGCTCGAGAGGTAAGACACAAGGCAAATGACAAATGACACTTTGTGCATATGATGTATCATGTGGAATATCAAGAGACAAGGGAGAGGAGATTTACTACCTTGTGTCATCCCTGGAAGCACAGCATATGGTTCAGGGCTGTGCTTTTGGCACTATCTGAGGTGAAGGACCGTCTCCCTCCCAATCCATCATGGGTCGGTGTGTGGTCCTACAGTTCACGGCTCATACATGGCTCGGATCGCATGCAATTCCATCCCGCTTTCACAACACTCAAACGGGTCTGTACTTTGTTCAATGAGACATGACCACTGACATGACCGACTTGTTCTCAATTTCTGTATTTATTGCATACCAGTGAGAAGCAGTTCACTGCCTGGCATCACACGGTGGAGACGATGGGATTGGGAGTCCCAATGGCCTGACTTAATCTCAGCTCCATTGCTTACTTACTAATGTGTGTGACCTGGGCGATTTACTTCACTCCTCTGTGCCTCAGTTTCCTCATCTGTGAAATGGTGACAAAAACAATACTTACTCTATCGGGTTGTTGTGAGAATTAAAATGAGTTAAAATATGCAAAGCTACTAGAACAATACCAAGCACAATGTAACCACTGTATTAGATTTTATTTTAATGAGGCCATTTTAAGCCAGAACCCAGCTAGCTTTGCAGCCTGTATACCTCAAAATGTGTAGAGCAACGTGTAACAGAAAATGTCAGCATTCCTTGTCATTTGTCAGTATAAACCACAGTTCTGATGAGCTAGCATGTTTCCAAAAGCGTAAGTACAAGATATTGTTGAAATTAATTCTACACACACACACACACGCACGGGTGTCATTCCTCTACCAAAAACCCAGCTGATTCCCAGTATTCAACAGTCTGTAGCTTTGCTGAATGGCCCCGCGTGATATTACACCCACTACTTATATGGGGCCTCTTACCCAGTATGTAAATACCCGCCCCTCTGCTCTCCTTTCAGGTCCTCAGACCCTTTTGATCTATCTCTCTATGAGAAGTGCCCTTCTCTGGATTCTGTAAAACTAATTCTTTCTATTTCTCCTGGTCTGAATGAAAGCTCGTCTCTTCATAGTGCCCTCCCTTGACTACACTGCACGAAGTCCCTCTCATGCTGAAGTTATTTATTTACGTGTCGTGTGTCTACCTCAGTGTAGTCTAACAATGGCAACGGTCTTTACTGCTGAATGCCATATCCAGCTTGATACCTGGCAAGCAGTCAATATTCAATAAATACGTGTTGAATCAATGAAGTACATTTCTCTATGAGTCCAAAATAAAATCTAATAATCTTCTTTTTATCATTTTTCCACGTCACTCTCTTCTCCACCTTCAAAAACACATTTCTCTGGTTCAGTCATTCATCGAGCATTTACTGCATTACAGGTACCTATCGCGACTCTCAGGTGCAAGGGGACAGAATGAGACACTGGGCCACTGCTCTTAAAAACTGGAAAATGAAGTAATGAACAAATAACTCTTACAAAATATGTCATGTGCTATTGTGAGGGACCATGTTTGTACGTGTGTGTGTGTGTGTGTGTGTGTGTGTGTGTGTGTGTGTGTGTGATGTTCGGGAAACACAGAGGGAAACACAGGGAACAGAAGAAGGAATTTTAGCCTGGTGCATTCACAGAAGGCTATAAATGTGAGATTGAACCTGCAGAGAAGTCTGTAGGTAGACAAGATGGAGGGGATACTCTGGAGGTAAGAGAAAGCTGAGCCACCAAACCTGTTTGAAAGAAATCATAAAATCAAATGAAAGATCTTATTCTAAATCCCAAATGAGCTAATTTGGAAAATGAATTTTATACATTGCTACGTAAATGCGTTTTGATTTTGCACATTTTCTCTTTCTGTTTTAATGTCGATGTCCTGCTTAACGGCGAAAAATGAGATTAGAAAAAAGTCATTGAAGAGTTTTATTTAAATTTTGCTTTTACAAAGACAGAAGCTACAACCAAATAAGATCCGCAAGTAAAAAGAATATATATCAGGAGAAAACTTACTTACGTTAAAAATAATCATCTGAACATATGCATTTGCATGTTTATCACCTTTCTTTGTAACAGCGAGTGCCCCTTGCCTAATCAGTAAAGTATAAACAATACTTTACAGCTGAAGGTTGATACACTTTTCAAAATTATCTCATCAACATTATCTCACTTAATCCTCACAATACCCCTGTGAGATAGACAGACAGGTACTTTAATCTCTATTTCATAGACACGTCAGCTGAGAAAGAAATGTTAAGGGACTTGTCCAAAGCTGCAAAGCTAGTTAGAGGCAGATTAGAGATAAAATCTCAGGGATCTCTCCACTATAACTTTTGGCTTTCCCTGGCAACCCACGCCCCAAAAGGAAAATCAGGACTTCTGTGTACTGGGGTTATAATATTTAAAATGGGATCAATCTATAAAGCACTAATCAAAAATACATATAGGGAGAGTCGCTTTTAACGTAGTAAGTTACTTGCCGAAAGACCAGACTTTAAATACTCTGGTACCACATTTAGGAATACCTCCGCTCTCTTGCTGATGATTAGAGCGAAGCCGTTAACACATACGATTCCGAAAATGAACACTTAACCCAGTGGAGTGACCATAGGTCATTTTGCTCCACACCTGTCTTGGCGGGGGGTGACCGCCCCAGCTGCCGTGATTGGTTAGTTGTGAGGTGAACACATGGAACACACATGCTCCAAGCCAGGTCAGTGACACTCCTCCTGGGGCCTCTACTGAAACTATTGGGAAAGAGTCCCTCTCTGTTCTGCTTGCCTCTGAGGATTATGCAACCCTGAAGCTGGGCAGTCAACAGGAGGTGAGGGAGGAATAGCTAAGAAAGTAAATACAGGTGAGTCATGCAGGAAGCCAGGTAACAACAGGAAGAGGCTACTGACAGGGAGGTGGAAAGCAAAAGTAAATCTTAGCTTTTCCTGGACCTGTAGCTTGCAACCTTGCCTCCATATTAGTATCAGTGGAGAGCCTTAAAAGCTCCCAATGCCCAGGCTTCACCCCAGACCGATTAAATCAACCTTTGCTTCTATTCATGTTCCTGTTCACGTCCATGTTCAGCACAACTGACGAGTAGTGGTGCCCCGAGGTCCTCTGGCTTTGGCAGAGGTCTGCTGCTAGAGCAGGAGTTGTTCATTAACCACCAAGAAATGAAGGCACTGAGAAAGAAGCCAGTGGAGAATAGGTAAACAGACTGATTTTAGCACATAGGGTGCAGGGTGTAGCGATAGGGTGTAAGTCTTGATTTAACACCTTGTGCCTTTTTAACTGGTCCTGTGAAACCTTCAAGGTTACCGCAACTGCTGCCGTTTTACATGTGGATGGGAGTACGGGCAGTCCAAGTGGTGACTGGGAAACCAGTTTCGAGCTACCAAGGTCACATCACAGAATACAAAACATACAAGTAACTTCAAGAGCATAGGTAACAGCAAAACAGTAAAATGAAGCTGTAAATTTTGAGTATTTCCGTGTTTTAAAATATAATTCATTTAATTACAGGTTTCTACAAGACCATTTTTAATAATGACTGTGTTTAAAATCCAGCTTCAAAAATTCCTGGAAATTTTTCAAACCGGCTCTCACAAGCCAGTTGGAATTATCTATAGGATATCACAATCTACAACTTAACAGAGGGATTCTCATTAGAAAGCAACTCACATTTACCAAAGGGCTATTTATGTAGACGGTGAACGACCCACCTCCACAACTTGGTATCTTGTTCTTGTTAACTTCTGCCACTTTGGATTGGTTGTTACACTCAAATGTTTACACCCTATCGCTATCAAATGGAGGGAAGTCAAAGTAGTTAGAGCCCCGAGACTCATATATTCTCCCTTCCCTGCACACCCATTGGTGTCCCATCCAGCAACAGACCCTGTTTCCCAGCAAACGTGCACAGCATTCTAGGTTCTTTGCCCCTGTGCCTTGTGTCCAATGCTCCAATGCTGACCGCCCACCCAAAAGCAGAATTTTTGTCTTCCACATTCCCTAGGCAAGAAACTAATATACCATTTGATTTGCATCATTGTGCCTCCAGCCCCAAACATTCCACAGTCATTTTTAATGCTAAAAAGGCTTTGATTACTTCTGAGAACACTACCCACCCCTATTCTACCCTTTTCAAACAGCAAAGCCTAGAATTTCATTTCCTGCAAACAGGCACTCAGAAACCAGCTAGATGAATATCAAAGTGCATTCCCCTAAATGACGAGCCCGCTTTCCAAAAGGATCCCTCAAGGCTCAATTACTTGCCACTTCTTTGCTTGGTTTCATATGTTAGCATTCCTTCCCAGTCTCTAGCGCAAATCATAAGGACCTTAACCACTGATAACAGTCTGCAAACAGAGAAAGTGATCATTACCATTTCTTTAACCAACACCAAGGGTTTCCTTCCCACAAAGTCTGGGGGCCAAGTCTGACTCTTGTTTCCCTTTTACATCTTTTAGTTAATTGCTTCAATTTGTTCCATTACCATTCACTTTCTTTTAGTAAATCACAATTATTCATCACATATGTGCAGCCAGGAGGTTGGGGAGAATACCCAGCTGGTAATATTGGGAAGCCAGAATTTCTTTTAGGGGGAGGATGATGCTTGGCATGACCCAACATTGTACTCCCTCTATTTTCCCCACGCTTTCAGAAGCTGATCCTACCCAAAGTAATCGTGCTGAGAATTCGTTGGACTGCATATGATCATTGGGTTCTGGAACCAAACTGTCAGGAGGAATTCAAGATTAACACACAAGGGGGCCATGACATCACCACCACATGCATGTGGCTTCCAGACAGGATCTCTAATATGAGAAACCCCATCCGCCGATCCACAAAGTAATTCCAAGCATCCTGCTCTATGAAATTAAGAATTCAGAGACAGTTACGTATGCCAATGCCTTGGTATTAGTCTCACTAATTTTTAAAATTTATATTTAGGTTTACTAAGGTATAAATGTGAAATAGAAAGAGCTAACATAATTGAGCACTTAGTATATTTTGGGCACTGTTCTAATGACTTTAAGTGCATTTTTTTTCCTCACTGAAACATCACAATAAGGCTGTGAGATAGGTTCTGTAGCCATGTCTATTTTATAGATAGGTAAACTTGAATACAAATCTTTTTTGTCTTTGTTTTTTTGCAATGATAATTCCAGGCAGAGCAGACATCTCAATTAATGGTTTCTCTTTTCCCAACCCAAAAGAAAGATGTGCTTGGTCCGTCAGAGACATTTAGTATTAGAGGAACGACAGTAAAATTGAGAATGAGACACGGAAATCCAATACTTAAAAAACATTGCAATTAAAAAAACAAATAGGATTATTTCATTGCTTATCAGTTCATGAAGACATCAGGAATTAGAGATGTCCACAAAGCCATATTTTATTTTATTTTCTTACAATAGTTTCCAACTTAGATTTCTGAAATATTCCTGTTTGATTGTTCACTAGATACTGTCTTCTTGATCAGAAGGATTCCACACTGATACTTTAGCTAACTTATTACAAACAAATATAGTCAATAATTCATAAAGCTCCTTTCTTACAAAGAAAAATATTTAATTTTTTCTCCCAAAGTAAAAGCAATGTTTTGGTAAATGTTCACAATTAACTATAATACAACTGTATCTGTATGTTACTGGTAGTCACTGGAAGACTGTGTGTATTTCTATGGTCTCTCTACTCCTCACTATATGTATTTTGGCTGTGGTTTTCACTCTGTGATCTAGAATGGTGATCTGTTAATCCCTCACACCTAAGAGAACATCCACACAGGTTTGTTACTTACAACAAGTTGAAAGGATTAATAAGTGAGGAAGGAAGCAAGGAATCTTTTAAAGGGGCTGAAGCTATGAAAAAGTAATTCAAAATGATCTTTTTGTACTTAGAACTGATCAAAACATCGCCTAGGTCTGCAAGCTATGGTTTAGTCAAATTTGCTGGCTTGACTGCCTCTCACCTCCCTAGTATTATCTCCAGCTTCATTCTGGACCTTTTCTGCAAGAACTAGATTAGATGCAAAGCCTTCCTTGAATCCAGTGTGATAAAATTATTTGTCCCATCCCCTCTCATGCTCTCTCTCTCTCTCATATGCATTCACACATTTGTGCGCACGTTCACACAAACAGCTGGTAACATCACTATCGTGTTTTAATATGGTTATTTGTGCATGCTATCTATCACTCAGTTCCCTCAAAGCGATGACCATGTATTTGCTCCCTCAAGAAGCATGTATGTGTTTCCAACATAATTTTTCAGATAGATATTCAAATCCCATCTTGGTGAATAAACTCGCCTGGCGTTATTACACACACATTTCTGCTCTCTCAACACCAGTGAATGTCCCCACCCATTGGAAAAACCAATCAAATGTCTCTGTTTCCATTTCAAAGATGAACTATGTAAACTCATCACGTGTACCTGCCTTTCCTGCCAGTCTACAAGCCCCCTCCCCTGAGTCATCCAAGTAAACCCTCCCAACCCTAAAACACTAAGTATGTTGAAACCATTCTTAGGTTTGTTGACAGGAACACAGGTGTAGGTGAACCATTCTATGAGAGAAGAGCATTCCCACTCCACATACAAAACACCAGCGTTTTCTCAAAGAACTGTAAGGACACGGCATCTGGGGAATGCCGATTTAGCTCCTTGCTAGAGCTCTGAGCAAACAAAGGTAGAAGAGAAACAAAAACATGAAAATGGTATCAGCAATTATGGCATTCAGACATTTGTATACCTCTCTTTTAAAATGTCAGCTTCTCCTGACAGCTGGATCCAGCCACTGGAGGTAAGAAATGTTTCTATTTGTGAATCCCTCCAGCCTCTGCCATGTAGGACGACTTCAAACAGCCATCAGTAAACAACATTCTCATCACTCCCGCCCAGACTGAATTCTAATCAAGGTCTTTTAAATGCCATTGAACAAATCTATATACTATGGATTGTTTCTTGTATGCCTCTGGCCAAATGCTATTCACTGGGTCATTTATTATTTTTAGAAAACCAAACAATCCACACTAATAGTATAAATTATAGCACATCTAGAAGCAGGGTCCAGGCATCCTTGGTGATTTAATAATAGAACTGAAAGAAGCTTTTAATTATTCCTCCTCTGGTGATTTATTAGACAGTCTGAATCTAGGGCTCGCATGAGTGGAAGGGCCAGGTTTATATCACCATTAACCAATAGGAAGGATCGCGTTTGAACATGCCTTAAAAGCCAAGTACTAAAATTCAAGGCGAATGTATAGTTGAGTCCAAAGAGAACTAAAATATGGAAATTAAAAGCCCAACCGGTTATCAAAAGCAATATGTCTACCAAAATACAGGAATCGTAAAGCAGGTTATTGGACCTGAAAATGAATGTCCAACCTGAACAGCACTTTTGATAAGTGTTCATCATGTAAATTGTAAGTGAAGACATGAGATGCAGGGTCAATTATGACTCCACACAAAACAGGTTCATAGGCTCAACAAAGACCAGTTGAAATCCACAAATGATGCCAGAATCTACTTGCCCTCTCTTGAGAAAAGTCCATCAGGAAGGTAATAGAGGAAATAGTAGACAACTTGGCTTTTCAAGTTCTTTACGTCTGTAGACGAGTCAATTTTAAAAAGACTTCCCAGGACCACATGTCATAAGGCTTGTCTATCCGTCATCCCTGAATGTATGAAAGGAAAACCACAAAGTCATTTCTCTGGGCTATTTGTTAGAGAGACATAATTTTAGGCTTCAAGAAAATGACATCCGAGAAAAAAAAGCTGGAGCTCGTGTCTTCATTGTATCTTCAGATTAATTAAGCCAGAGCCTTGGAGGTTTGGAACTGAAATTTCAGACAAGCTGCTTTTTTACTGAAAACAAGTTATCTCTATAAATCAGGGTTGAAATTGTGAAATGTGATAGGAAGGGCTGCCTTTACCGTCCTCACTGTCAACATTTGGGGACCACTTTCCTGAACACAAAGAAGAATTTCAGCTACATTTGTTCCCAGGTCCAATAATCCATTCCATACTAGCCCCCCCCCCCATATTTGTCTCTTTCTTGTCACTAAGTTCTGGATTCGGGGGCTCTCTTCTACCAGTTGCCCCTCTATGGCCACCTTCCTTGATGTTACCCCAGCCATCACCAAGGAAATTTCAACAGTTCCGTTAATTAACCCAACCTTTTTCTTTATTGCTCCCTCTCCCCTCCCTACCTTCAACCAGTATGTGTGTGTATGCACACGTGTGTACATGTGCGTGTTTATTAAGGAGGGATAATATGGGTTAGGGAAAGTGGCTTAGAACATTTGTGAAATTGAAAAAAAAAAAAACTAATACAAATTGGAGATGTCGCAGATTCAAGAAATTTAAACTTAAAATGAAACTTTCATTTTCATTAACAGCATCTCCTAAACTTCCATTTTTCAGTAGTGATGTGAATGATAGCTCAGACCGCAACTTTCAGATTTCAGGAATTCATTCCACAAGTATTTAGGAAGCTCCTCTGAAGTGCCAGGCATTGTAGCAGGCAATGGGGATAAAGTAATAATAAATGCGCTCCCCAGCTGTTACTCCAAAGAACATAAATCAACCTGCTGTACTGTTAGCGTTCCGCATTTCAACAATAGCACTTCCATCCTTCTGGGTAAACAGGCCAACTACTAATAATAGAGTCTGCTAGTCCACAGAGTTAACTGGTATCACTCCACACACCCATACACAGACCTAGGTGGTCTTTTTCACCAAATGATACCATGTTAGGCTCCTGCGTACCTTTTAGTGGCAAGGTAGTTCAGGCTGAAACCTTCCTCTCTCAATAAAGTTAACTAAATGGATGGCACAGAAAAGTCCCACATCTATATATAAACATTTCGGGGTGAGCTAGGTGAGGGCAATCAGGAGTACATTTGTCTTGATGAGCACTCAGCAATGTATGAAACTGTTGAATCAGTATATTGTATACCTGAAGTGAATACAGCACTGTATCTGAACTACACTGGCTAAAATCAAAATAAATACTAAACTCATTCTTAAAAAGAGACATTTTGCAATTCTCTTATGCAAGCTCCAAATCCAAAAGAAAGATGCAGCACTGAGTCTCTTATTTTCATCAAAGTTGACATCTTGATCGTTATTTTATGTGTTTTATGGGTTTCCATATCATCCTCAATTTTTTTTTCACTTATTGACTTGGAACAGAGGAAGAAAGCATAATAAAGTGCATTATTGTCCTTGCCGGTTAGTAATAATCTGGTTGTAGAGAAAGTGTTTGACTGTCTTCAATTTTTCTCATTTCACAAAAAAATATTTGATTAAGAATGGAGGACGATTGTTTGCCTTTACAAAAATAACCATATCTTTCCTTCTAAGAGACATATATGTTCTTTATAGGAAAAAAAAAAAAGGAAAACCTAGGAAGTCAGAAAGAAACAAAAGGCAGTTATATTCCTATCAAGCAAATACAACGACATTAAAAAAAAATGTGTATACTTTAAGTTTTCCTATGCTTTACTTATTGGTAAATTAAATAGCATTTTCCCTGAGTATAAAGATAATACATGTTAATAACAGAATATCTGCAATATAGGAAATTTTATAAAACATAAATACATGATCTTATTCTAGCAGTGTTAATATTTTGATGCACTCCCTTTCCACATCACTTGACATGTTTTTCTCTCCTCTCTCTTCTGTCTCTCTCCTTTCTCTCTTTCACACACACGTACACATTGTATATCGTTTTCTTAACACATCACAACTGCTTCTCAGGTTGCTAAATGGCTTTCTTGCACCTACATTTTAGTGAGATCTTGTATTTCATCATATAGATGTAAACTAACAGACTGCTTACATATCTTATTACAGTAATATAAAATCATTTACCTATTGTAATTATTGATCAGATAAATATCACTTTTCCTTTGAATTTACATTATAAGTTTATTCATAAAATGAAATACCACATCAAGTTTTTAAAGTATGGCGAAGACTCGTAAGGATCACACATTCAACTCAGAAATAATGTTTACACAATTGTTGCCACAAGATATATACAAATTTATAGTCTTTTTCTCTTTTAGATTTTTCATGTGTTTCAAGTACCATTTTATTTTCTGTACAATATTTCTCCCACTGTTGAATATCTGGGTTGCCAATTAACCTTCAGAATTGTTTTGATTACTTGATCAAGGATCAAAATGCTTTTCTAGTAAAATCTGACTTCTGTTTTTATTTTTAAAGTTGTAGATAAGGAAATAATGGCAAAGATACCATCAAAAAGTGACAGAGCTCAGCTGCATAAAAGATAAAAGAACGCAGAGGAGTCTAATTTTATTTGTGTCAAAATAGTTGGTTTGCTATGGGGTGTTTAGAAAATTTTTGTCCCCCAAAATACTCAATTTCCTCCCATTGAGTTCAGAAACAAAATTTGAGGACATCTTTCATTAGAATCCCAAGGGGTTTTTGTTTTGTTTTTGCTTACTATTTCTCACATAGATCAATATAGATCTATGTGATCAGGTAATTCCTTCATGGCAATGATAATAAATTTGTCACCTAAATAACCTTATTTTTAAATGATTTTCATATTTAAGGAAATAAAGCTAACTTCACCAACATTTTTACAGAGTAAAATGTCCCAAATTTCACCTGTCCCAAATTTAGATGCAAACTACAGTGCAGAATGTTCTTAAAACTGAACCAATTGGTGGTTCACAACTCTTATTTCCTATCCTCTGTCCTAAAATTATCATCTGATAAGAACCCATCCACAACTGGCAAAAATGAAGGAGACAGCATTCAAGAACTGGAGAAAAGTCTAGGGAAATGATGGGTTCACGAAGTTCAGAAAAAAATACAGGGAACTAGTGAGTAGGAAATTTAGCAGCTAATTTGTTGAGTTTGTTTTTTATTTGTTCTGGGCTCCGCTCAATTCAGGAACAGATAAAATACAGTAGATGGTCCATATATGTAAAGACAGATGTGAAGGAGAAAGATTTGAAAGGAAGCCCATGGCAATAGACACGGCATCCTATGGAGAAATAAAGGAAACGCAGAGAGAGGTAGGTAAGATATACAATATCTTTTCTAAAGGTACAGGCGAGAAGGAAACAGCATATAAAGAAACTGAACACAAAGAAATACTATGACTTTTTGTTTCATATTTATTGCCTTTAGGTGTAATATTCTTTCTCTAATTTAGGCCAGGATTATTTTTGAAGATCTACATGTTTATCACCACTTTTAAGTATTGTGTTTTGTTTTGTTTTTTCCTTTAATACAAAGAGGGGGATTCACCCAATCTAATAATATTTGAATAATAGGAAAATGCTTTATTATGTTAAATTTCTAAACTGAATATCAGGGGCGCCTGGGTGGTTCAGTCGGTTAAGCGGCCGACTTCGACTCAGGTCATGATCTCACGGTCCGTGAGTTCGAGCCCCGCGTCGGGCTCTGTGCTGACAGCTCAGAGCCTGGAGCCTGTTTCAGATTCTGTGTCTCCCTCTCTCTCTGACCCTCCCCCGTTCATGCTCTGTCTCTCTCTGTCTCAAAAATAAATAAACATTAAAAAAAATTTAAAAATAAATAAATAAACTGAATATCAACTTCTTAAAATCTTTAAAGCAATATACACAACAATATGCCTTTCCTAAATCTTTTTGATGACTTTATTTAAAAAAAAAAAAAAGAGCTCAATAGCAAGTTTACATATTACTGTTTTCTAAAGCCTTCCTCACAAATATTGTTTCATTTGGTATGGCCAAAGCCTTTTCCAAAATCTCTCTGCTTGAAAATTGTAATTTAATGCAATTATTTCCATACATATAAATAGGCTCTGTTAGATGATCTTGATATTGGTATTAATGGAAGCTGGAGTCAGATTCTAATACAAAATATCAAAAAGTATTTTATGTGATCTTCCATTTTAGCCCTCGTGAAGTCTATTTTCATTAATTAGGTCTTATCTTTTCACTGAGCTCTTAGAAATTGAGAATAAGTAGGACTGTGTAGAGCTATTGCAATCCAAACTCCACAAATTATTTTAGGCATCAGTGACTCCATGAACTCATTATGCTGGCAAAACTTTGGAGGAAGGAATAGGTCGACAATCCCAATACTTCAAGCTACAAGAAAATGGAAAAAGCATAAAAGGAATATGCACCTGAAGCTTAGAAAGCCTGTGTACAGAGAAGTTTAATTTATTATTCTAATGACTTTCACAGCATGAGACTCTCACCAGGAGACACACGTCTGTGCATCTAATAAGGCTGCAGAGATTGGGCTATTCCTGAAGGACTCTCATGGCTGTTTCCAGAGCATCCTTTCATAGATGGGAAAATATAAAGCATGTGAAAAAGGCTCAAGACAGATACTATCCATGCTGTTTTGCTGCTAGCTACCTACACATATATTCGCCTCAAATGAAGCCAATTTTGGCCAGCAAGCTCCAATTAAAATATTTTGGTTTGTTTTCACTAAATGCTTCTTAGTAGTTTGCTAGTGAGGCATGAAAACTCCTAGGTATGACTGGAAAGGGCTGCTTAGTTACAATATGTAACTAGGTCTGAGACAAATAGATCCCTCAAAGTTTGTCCTTCTCTATTTTATCATGCTCTCCCGAATCCTACTTCTTCTCCAAGTTATTGCCAAAGCTTCTATGTGGCTGAAAATGTTTGTGGGCATATACCCATCAATCTAATCTTTTATATAATAACATGATCATTGTATACGCATTGTTTTTCAGGGTTTCTTTGTCACTCAATGATGTGCCTGAGATTTTTAAATATCATATATGTAGCTGTATCACATTTAACCATTCCCTTCCAGTTTGGACATTTAGTGGTTTCCAACATGCCTACAATCCCTGTTTGTACATCATTTTGTACACGTGGACATAAATCCTAACAGAAATGCTGAACCTAAGATATGTAAATTTAAATTTTTGATGGGTATTTCCAAATGATCATCCAAAAAAGCTTTTCTGAAATAGATTTAATAGTATATGAGAGTAACCATATCTGCTCAACATTTCCCACATTAGGTGATATGGATCTTATTTTTTCATACACTTGGTAACAACAACAAAAAAGATTTCTCGTTGTTTTTCAACTGGAACTTAATTTTGTGATAGTACGTGAACAGTTTCATTAAATAGAGAAGCTTCAATCACCCTTTTTACACTTTGATGTTTTACAATCCCTGAGTTAGAGAACTTCTATTTATATTATATTAAATAGTTATCAGGTCTTGTTAATATTTTTGTGATTATTTGGAATGAAGATACTGGTCCACAAAGTAACAAACCAAATAAAGAATCATCTATTTCTAATTATTCCTAGATTTATTTCTGAACAAATGTATTATAAATTAAACATGTTGTATCACACTCCTTCTGAATTAAGCAGTACGTTGTCTCAGGGATTATAGTGAAGTACTCCCTAGGTTAAGGCTAGAGCAGAAGGACAGGTCAAGTTCAATCAAAAAGGCCTAGAGGGTAAAGGCATAAATCAGAATTGGATGCTGAAGCCACTATCAGAAGTTTGGAACAGATTTGTATCCAGGCCAAGACAGCTTTAAGGACAGGTGAGAGTGAGAACAAGTTTCTATGCGACTCAAAGGAATCATTTACTTATGACTTTGTACACAGTAGGATCTCAAAAAATATTGATGATGAGACTGACATCCCAAATGGAGCTCTACCCAAAGGACTAAAGAACTGCAGTATAATGGAGTTGCTCCTTATCTGGGAGTAAATTCTAAAGTCAGTATTATAGCACAGATAGAGTCACACTTACACTTAAATACTGTACCCCGTTTGCACAGCACAGTATATAAATGGTTTAATATAGAAAGTAAGCTGCAGCATTTTGTAAATAACCATATGGGATAAAATTATGACTATACTCACTGTTTTTTTTTTCCTCCTTTTGAAACTGGGCATTTATATGTAAATACTCATGTATAAGATTTTGCAAAGGCTGCACCCAATGTAAAGCCAACCTTTTAAAATAAATTTTCAAACCAAATAACAGTCAACATTTCTTGAATATATTATTTAGTCCTCCCAGCAGCTTAATGCAGTAAGTGCTATGATTAACTCCCTATTTACAGGTGATAAAAATGGAGTTTCTTATCACATTGAAGGTCTTAGGTATCTAAACACATGTACATACTCACACACACACACACACACACACACACACACACACACACACACCTTTCCCAATAAGCCTTATTCATTATGTAAACTTGAGACTGATCACATGAATATGCACAAATTACCAAGGTTTTAAAGAGCCATCATCCTTGAGAAAGGTTAATTCACTTAACAATTACAGTGGCCATGCTATTTTACTATGCACATGCAGCAACAATACTCAGGACAATCATGCATGCTTATTTAATACAATGAAAGTTACTACAGTCACATTCTGGCTAGTCTTGACAAGTGGAAGGAGGTTAACCAAGCATTCTGAAACTAAAAGATACTATTATTTCTTCAGAGAGTTCACTGGCCCAATAAACTCCCTTAAGAAAATATTCTCTTGAAGGATTATTATGATCTAATTGCTTGACAGCTGGGTGCCACAGAATCTACCACTGGGACAACAAAACCTAGAGTAAAACTATTTTCCCAGCACTACTTAATGGAGAGGGTTATGAAACCATAGCACACAGTAGTCATTCAAGAGAAAGAGACAATGCAACAGAGCTGGGAGAAACTGTTGGTGTGAGACCTGTTTCTCAAGAATAATCTTGAAACACCCTCACATGTCTGTAACCTCCTTCACTTGTGAATTCAACTTGCACTGGTCTTAATTCATCAGGACTCTGGATGATGTACCTACCAGGTCGCCAACTGGTGGACCTTACAAAAAAAAAGTAATTGTGATCACAGTTCTTTCTAGTAACTTCTGCCTTTAGGAGGTTCATATGAAGTTCGAGGACAGTAAAACTAAGCTTTTGTGATAGATATCATCTCAGTGCTTCTTGCAGGGTAAGAGTGGGGTCACTGGCTAAAGACGGGGGAAGATATGGGAAATTTCTGACAGTTTAGAACTGTTCTATATCTTGGCTGAAGTGGTAGTTATGGGTATCTTTGGGTAGTTATTTATCAAAAGTCATTGAACTGTACACTTAAGATTTGTGCTTTTTTGTTTAATGCAAATTATCCTTCAACGTTAATTTCCATCAAGATTTTTTTTCTTTGGGAAAACAAAGGAATTGCCATTTATCCAAATGTTGCTATGATGAGTAGTGTTTTCTTTTTTTGTTTCTGGGATATGACAAACATGCACTCAAGTTTCCTAATTAGACAAGTGTAATCAGTGATGGCTAGAGCTCCCCACCCCCCCGTAAGAGTCATCTTGTTTGGCTGAATGAGTGAGTGGGGTGTTAGGAAGCTCCACGTTATTAAGAAATTCTAAAATGCACTGATGACAACTGTGAACTGAGCAGTGTTCCATATGAAACACAAGGCTGTTTTTCTGTATTGTTTTTCCTTAACCAAACTTCTTCATATTCTCAAAGTTTATTATGAAGCTTATGCATTAGGGAGGCATAAGAAAAGTATTATAGAGACAAAATTTTACTTTAATTTAAAACAACAACAACAACAACAACAACAACAACAACCACCATATGTATCCCCTGTTCCATGCCAGGCATTTTATGTCACTGGGAATAGAAAGGTAGACAAGATCAGCATGGCTCTTTATTCAGAACATATGCAGTCTGGCAGGAGCCCCTGCCATTAAATGAGTGATTACAACACAGAGGTGAAGAATGAGATGGAACCATTGTGGGAGACAGTACAGGCCCTGGAACCACGCTGCCTGGTTCAAATCCTGGTTTGCACTTACAAGCACAGCCTTGGACAAGTTGCTTAAATGCCTGGTGCCTCCAGTTTCCATCTGCAAATGGAATGGATGAAAAGGGTCTATTTCATAAAGTTTTGTAAGTTAAGTTAAGTAAGTAAGTAAGGAAGTTAAGTAAGGTGATATTTTTAAACTTCACGGAACACAGTCTGACAGAGAGTAAGTGCTATGCAAGTAACAGAGAGACATGTGGCCGCCAAAGGGAAGCATAACTGGCCACCACTGGCATTGCCTAAATAAGCACGATCCAGGCAAGAGTGCGTCCTCTTGGTCAGTGCCCACTCTGTCAGTATCCTGATGATGACAATGAATGCATCCTGAATACAGAGCCAGACACTGTTCAAGTAGCATTATCGGTCCCTTTTGTGTTACCTCTATACAAGTCCCTAGAAGCTTGACTCTGTGTATAGATATAGGTATAGATGATATAGATACAGATGATAGAGACATAAATATAGATAAATAGAGAAAGACCAAGTAGGAACAGAAAAACACACAGAGACAAAGACACAGAAAGAGATAAAAAGATCTGTGTGAACATGAAAAACAAGGATACGGTCTGCTTTGAGAGCCACAGTTCATACCACAAATGAACAAAATTTTATTATGGCATGAATTTTTGTGGGCATAAAATACTTGTGGAAATTAACACACACACACACACACACACATATATACACACATATATGTATAAGTATATATATATTTACCCACACCTATGTAGAATTAAAGAGAAGAAGCAAATGTTTCAATGGGTGGGTATTTCCTAATGTTTTTAGAATTTCCTAATTCTATAGTCTGGATAATAACATCAAGAAAAGTGGAAAATGAAATGGTTAGTCAACAAATTGTAAGAGCAATTTTAAGAATCATTGTGTAAGAAAATTTGCCATTAGGTAAAAATCAGTAACACAAACAAAACAAAGAAACAAACAAAAAGCAAATGAAACTCCCTCTCACTCTTACTGGAGATTAGAATTGCTGGTGATGCATCTGGACCGAATGCTAATCGGTGTACGCATTGCCTAATGTGATTTCCAATGCCACAGAGTCAGATGAAGAAATCACCTATTTCTAAAGGATTTTTGGTTCACACCTAAAATAATGCTGCATAGGTCTATCAATGAGATTTGGCTAATAATAAACTGAATAGGTATTAAATTATAAGAGTTGTTCTCTCTCTTTCCTGGTTTATAATTTTATCTCCTAGAAGTCTACATGCCCTTTGGTAGAAACTTCCAAGCAATCATTAATTATGTTGTTTTAAAACACTATTGGCTGTTTTGGGTTTCTTAAGTTGTGATATATTAGAATCCCATTACCAAAATCATCAAGAGAAAAATACATAACTCTGTTTGATTTGCTATACAGAAATTCCATGATGAATAATTAAAACATTCCCACCAGGACTTCTGGTTTCAAATGGCAGAATGAAGCATGATTTCAAGATTTTCCTTCCCACAAACCTAATTATAGGAAGTGAAGGAAGGAGCAGAAATGCCCAGCTGCATTCAAGCAAAGAAAGAAGCTGATGGCCATTTAAGAAATAAATGATTTTCCGTATCTATACTTCTTAATATATAAAAAGGCACATAATTCAATTCCAATATTGATGATACTAAAATAACCTCAATAATATAAATATCTACTTCCTGTATACCAATATACCAATACACCACCCACACCCACACACACACACACACACACACACACACACACACACACACAGCCCGAGTCAAATGCCATCATCATTGTTAACAGGGAAACAAGAATTGCTCACACTACAATCAAGAATATAAGAATAAGGGGCATCTAGGAAGCTCAGTCGGTTAAGTATCGACTCTTGATTTGGGGTCAGGTCATGATCTCAAGGTCGTGAGATGGAGTCCCATGTTGAGCTCCATGCTGACAGCACAGAGCCTGCTTGAGATTCTCACTCCCTCTTCTCTACCTCTTCTCTGTGAGTGCCATGCGTGCTCTCTCCCTCTCTCAAATAAACATTAAAAAAAAAGAATGTAACAAGAATGTGCTATAATTTTATACTGCTCTGAAGGTATTACATCATGTAATCAGATAAGAGAAAGATAATGTTATAAAAACAATATCAGGAGACATTTATCATAAAAATCTAAGACTATCAATTTTAAAATATATTAGGAACACTAAGATAATTCTGTAGGGGAGCGATACATAAAATTATAGCTTCAATGTAGAAAATATATGAAGAAAGAAAATAATTTCTACTAGTAAGCAAAAATATTAAATATTTGATATAAATCTAAGAAACTCATATCGCTATGTGAAAAAAATTTAAAATTCTATCACACACAAAGCATATTTTGGTGAATAAATAGATAGGCTATGCACTATAAAAGGAACACATGATAGTATAAAAAGGTCAAATTGTCCAAAATTAATCTATAAATACAATGCAGTCAATTAAAATACCCATAAAATAATGTGTGTATGTCTATGAAAATGGACAAAGTGTTCATCTTTAAAAAAAGACAAAAACACTTGAAGAAAATTTTTGGAAATAAAGATTAAAGATGGAAGAATAGCCCTAAGTGGTGCATAACTAATTACAAAATGATAATTACTAAAATGTATTTTGGAGGAAGAAGAAATGGATTTATAGTATATGGAATAAAATTAGAAAAATTCAGGAATATAACCAAAACATATGGAAACTAAATCCATGATACAACTACATTTCAAATCACTGCAGAAACAAGAATTATGCAATAATTCATCTTGGGACTATAGGCCAGCTGATTATATTTTTTAAATTATATATACTTTTTAAAATTACATATTTGCACAAGAATGTGTATACATATCATATATATGGAATTGTATGTATATATCTTACCCCTTACCCTTAAATACAAAAGTAAATGTAAAAAGCCTAGAAAGTGGGCTAAATTTATTCACAATCTTGGTTTTAAGAAGATCGTAAAAACCTAGAAGGCTCAGAAGAAAAAAAAAATGTTAATATTTTACTACACAAATATTTTAAAGTTCTGTTTGGCAAAAATGTCATAAAATCATGATGCTTAAAACAAACTGGGAGAGTGTATACAATGCTATTCAGATACTGATGTTATTTCCTTAATTTACAAAGAACTCAAGAAGGTCAATAGAAGATGTAGAATCCAAAACAAAAAATCTGTGAAGAACAATAAGATTCTAGAAAAAATACACACATGATGGATAACTGTAATTTCACCTCCTTCATAATGAAAGAAATATATAACAAAAAAATGAGGTCATATATTTCATAGTTCAGATTGGCAAAATATCTGGAAGTTCAGCAGTCAAAATGCTAGCGAGGTTATGAGAAAACACAGACTCAAATACTGGTTAAAGTATAAATGTGTGCATCATTTCTCATGGGCAACTTGGCTATCTCTACAAACAACAAAACTCAGGTTCTTTTAATCTGGTATTAAAACTCTTAGGTATTTATCCTTAGGTTCATAAAGATACATGCATAATAATGTTCATCAATCACTGCTTCTAATAGCAATAAAAGCACCCAGCTTTTATGTATGTAGTAGTATGACTGACTACATATCATGTCATATCATCATTATAATCTTATATCCTATCTCAACAATAAAAAATACACTATTGCTATTAAAATTAATGGGATATACCTGTAAGAAAAAGGTAAAGAAAGGTAAAGATGTATGGCAAAGAGGAAAGAATTCAAGTAAGGTGGTATCTGCATATCTATGATGATAACTTTATATAAAAAATGTAAATATAAACATGTATATAATATTCCCGGGGAGAACAGGCAAGAACTGTTAAAAGTAGACAGATTTGGAAAAAGGAAACAGGATGTAAGATCAAAGATGTTTTCACTTTCCTTTCCTAGCTTTCCATACTACAATGGCCTCAACATGCACATGTATTTTGGTTATGTTTTATCTTATTTGCTGTTTTGTTTTTCAAAAGGCATCATATTCACATGGATCATGGCCCATTATTGTTCCTCTTTATATATTATAAATATAATTATGTACATATAATTATAAATATATAATATTTATATATTATATTCCATAATATTAAACAAAAAACATACTAGTTATTGTGTTTCAAGTTATTTCTCCAAATAATCAATAATCATCCAAAAGAAACTAAACTACTCTGCATATGTGATAATAAGTTTCATCCTAGAGGAGACCATAAACTTTGTCCTAGGATCAGAGGGTTTAAGTTCTACCCCTTCTTATGGGCCCTGTACCATCTACTACAATACCTTACATCCATAAGATAGGGGAATTTCGTCAAATGAAGACATTTGAAGATAGAATTGTTTTCATTTATTTTATATGAAATAAATTCATTTAAATTTACCTATAGAATTTTCTGTTCCATGTACATGTATCCAGACCTAGAAACATTTGTGAATAAATTGGCCGTCTCTGAAGTGAACCAATCCTAACTTAATGGATGGTTCAATTTATAAAAATAAATAAGCAACTGTATTAACTAATAAGAATATTCATCCCTTCATTCTTAGCCACAGTTTTATAATGACAATTGGTTTTAAATCCCCTTACTTTTAAAAATATTTAAAATGAACAGCTAGAATCATAGAAATAAATAGGAATTCACTGGGTAGATTCACAAAGAGAATGGAATAATATAAAGTTCTGAAGGTTATTAGAATTTAAGTCATTTGTAACAGTACGTTAAATTCGATTTTTTGAACAGAAATAGCAGGATACAATGGATAGTAGAGAGCTAAGTAAGTCATAAGGCTCATTCAAGGCATTTGAAAAATGTCAGATAGCTTGACAGAAAGCTGGCCAGCTGGCCTCAGTTGTACATTGAGGGTTTAAAAATGGTGCTGGCCAAGGAAGCAGACATGGAAGAAGGACTTATGGCAAAGATGGGTTTGGAGAACGTTGTTCTGTGCTTCCCCCTCAACTCAGGTAAAGAGAGACGAGCTTGAGAAGCACCCCTCAAGAGCTCAGTGTGCTCCCTCTGAGACAGCAGGGCCAAATAGACTGCTTGGTACTACTCAGGAACTTCAGAGGACACAGTGCACAGCTGATGAGCTGCTCTGGGCACAGAGAGAGAGTGTGGGTACATTGGGATTGACCCGTACACTGACTTCATTAAAACCCAGGATGAGCGTCTTCCCTGGACAAGATGACAGTTACAGAGAAGACAAATTGAGAGACAGGCTGAAGCCTATGTGTCTCCTGACCAGGAGGACCACTGGGAGACTAATGAGACTCTTAAGAAGAGATTTTACAGACTGCATCCCTTGGGGGCAAAGGAAGGAGAAGACAGCTGGAGAAGAATGTATCCTTAATGTCACAGTCATGCTTTCCAACATTCATAGCAGAAGCCTCTGAAGACACAAAGAACGTACTCAAATAAGAAAGAGAGTTGGTAAGAGAATGGAAGGCCACCTGGAGGCAGAGATCAATTAAGACCCCCTCCCCTTCCTTTTCTCACCTCTCCTCTTCCCCCTCTCTCATTTTGACAGGAGGGCAGAGTCAGAAATGAGAGTCCACAGGCTGAGGGAGGAGGTGAACTCCTGGGCGAGAAAGACAGACAGGTACACCACGTTTCTCTCCCTACTTCAAGAGTGCATTCTGCGGTAGACTGGAGCTAGAGGAAGGGCTGCGACTTAATGTTAATCTGCATTTTTATTAAAGATTGATTATTGGATGGAAACTGCACATTCTCATGTCTGAAACCAGCCTCCATTTGCTACTTAAAGTCAATCCTGCATCCCTGGGACCTCAATTAGGAGGATATTGGAGCTCCGAGAGTTTAAGAGTTTTCGTTTTTGCCAATTGCTACTTATTAATGAAAGCTGAAACTATAAAACTATATGTCCATTATTGTTTTGTACCTCTTTTGAAAAATAAAGAGCGATTTGATTTGACTTTTTTTTTTTCGTAAAGGAGTGGAGTCAAGAGTGTAAAGTTCCCACGGCCTTAGGTCTACCACAAATATGCGCTGCTATAATAAAGCCTGTTGATGAACTGCATAAATTAACTTTCATTTTCTGAGACAGTAAATGCAGTGTTTTGTCTGACTATATGCACCAGGAACAATGCAGCATTTTATAGCATTCCTTTTATGCATCACCCCACTTGCATATTATTAATATTTCTTGACTAGATTAAAAGTCTTGGAAATGATTTTGCCTGAAGTATTGTAGTTCAATATTCCCTTTGGGGAATTAGTTTCAGCCTTAATTAGCTTAATTGACAAGGCAACTGAAAGACTTCAAATAAGAGGAAAACAAGAATACTGAGGGGGAAAAAAAACCCAAAACTTTATTTATAAAGAGACCCTGCAACTCACGGTACCGCGAGTATGCACAAATCCGGAACACTCACATATTGTTGTTTAGTTCATTACATTTCACATTTACTGTCAATCTTACCCGGTGCAGTTGTGTGGTTTTTTTTCCTAAAATGTTTTGAGTAAGTTATCATGATCACTAACTTTCATAAGGCCAGCATCATCTTAAATAAATGTTTCTGTGCTTTACATGGCTAGAAATTTATCACAAACGTTTGTATCCTCTCCTTCTTGAGGGTGGCTATCAGAACGTCTGGAGAAATAAACTGAAAATTTAATTCTGTCCCCACCCTGTACTCTTCCCAAAGTAAACCATTTGAATTGTAATTCCATCCACCCTAGCTTTGGACTTGGTTCATGAATTTCGGAGGTAAAATCTTTGTCACAGCCTTGGGAACTGTGTGGAATCCACATAATTTACTATTTCCTGTGATTCGTCAAAATGCCATTCTTCCCATGAGGCCATTTTTTCTCTTTCATGAACGAACACACACACACACACACACACACACACACACACACACACACACCATAGATAACTTTAATTATCAAGAATATACAAGATAGACTATAATTTAAAAGGATTACAAGTGTGTTTAGTTTTATTAAATTAAAACAAACATGTTCCTAGACTACCTTTTCCCTATCAATTTTAGTTTGCATCCTGCATGCCACAAATGGAATCTATTTATTAAGTATCTAAAAATTACAGGCCTAGAGTGAGTGCACTTACATACCCATATCTGTCACTTGAAGGACACTAACTTGAAGGACATTATACTTGAAAGTGCTAGAAAGTTAACTTCTGCTTCATAAAAAAAAAAAAAAATCTGAAAGAATTCCAGATTTTATTTTAAAAAGAAAATGAAGTAAATTGCAGGAATTGGCATGATGTTTATGGCTTCCCCATTTTCCATCTCTCTCATCACCCTCCAGAGTCCTCATATTTCCTTTTGAGCACCAACGGAATTCCCAACATTCTTGGTGAAACTCCTTTTTCATGTAGCTGAAGGCATTAACTGAAAATCTACCACTAGGCTTTATGGAACACAAAGAGAAGGAAAATCTGAAATATGGCAAGAACTTCTTTTTCGTATACTCTTAGTTAGAAAGTTACAGTCAACAGCTATTGAGATGTGAGGTTTGCAGGCCAAAGGAATGCTTATACGAAATGTTTTCTTTATACACTAAGAGTGCCAACTCTACAATATCAAATATTCGCTTTTCTAGAAGCTAAGGAAAATTTTAACCAAGTTGTCTATACAGAAAGGCCCGAAAATATGCCCCTGCCGAGGTTTGTAAATAATCTTAAATCTGACTGATCCGTGATAATTCAGATGCTCTAGACCTGTAAGATTTGATTGCCTTTCCTAGAATTCACAGGACATCAGAAATGGTCAACGAAACCGAAGCACAGACTGGAAACAAAACGTCACGGTCTTATCTTTTTGCCATGTTCAAAAGCATCATTTAGCTGCTTCAGCACACACACAAATATTGAGCCCCTACTATGTGTTAGGTCTTCTGCTGGTGTTTCTATGTACTTGTGTTCCCCTAAAGTAGCAACAAGCAAGTAAATACACGGTCCTTTGGATTGAGAATTAATTTACACTAATATGGGAAACTTCTTGGGGCAGCTGGGGGTGCTCAGTCAGTTGAGTGTGCAACATGGGCTCAGGTCATGATCTTAAGGTTCCTGGGTTCGAGCCCCGTGTTGGGCTCTGTGCTGACAGTTTGCTCAGAGCCTGGAGCCTGCTTCAGATTCTGTGTTTCCTTCTCTCTCTGCCCCTCCCCTACTCGTGCTCTCATTCTCTCAAAAATAAATAAATGTAAAAAAAATTTTTTTTTAAATATGGGAAACTCCAGGTGTGCACAAATTTGTTTCTGAAACATGGCTGTGCCCATAATCCCACTCAGCAAATTTGCAAAATAGGTGTAGGTAAGAGGCCTAAAGATTTACAGAAAAACCATCAATATAAATGTAACTCATAGTTTTCAACTCTGTACTAACCTTTCTATAAAAGAATGACCCAATTTTAACTGACACCTTCACTTTTCCATCTTCTATAACAAAAAGCTGGCTTCCCCTGGCTGTGTGTATGGTCTGAGGGTACGACCAAACCATTTCTTCTAATTAGTTTGAAACACTTTTCTTACTCCAAATTAATCATTTTAACTATGCCATCAACATCTGTGTCAGAACTTCAATCAAACCTCTTTCCTTAATGGTCTCCTCTCTGGCCATGGATTG
The DNA here is from genome assembly GCF_018350195.1 of Panthera tigris. Classification (NCBI taxonomy): domain Eukaryota; kingdom Metazoa; phylum Chordata; class Mammalia; order Carnivora; family Felidae; genus Panthera; species Panthera tigris. Next base: position 144,038,665 of record NC_056668.1, on the reverse strand, counting down.
TCAGCCTGTCCCTTAAAATGTCAGGCCCACGCATAAGTCTGATGATATGCATTTTCAAGGAGACAACTAAGTTGCATTAGAGCATGAGGAGCTTTACATTTGGATGAGAAAACCACATGCAAGTCAAGTAAAACACACAGATGAAAAGAGCTGTCTCGTATGAAAGGGATTCCTATGGAGGGAGGCATTTGATGTCTTTCAGAGGAATCCCCATAAAAGCAATAGGAGAAATCCAGGTTTTAGGGAAAGCATAACTGAAGGCCAAAAAGCTAGACAGAAAGAGCCTTCCTTCAAAAATGTTAGACTATAAGACTTCCTGTTGCCAAACATTCCTCACTCAAGAAAATGTAAATCTATAGCATTTCTGTGACAGAGTAGATAAAACCGTGCGTTTTCACGAGACGATTTATTCACTCTCCGTCTTTCTGTTCCTCTCAAAAGGAAAATTATAGACAAGACTGTCAGGTAGAATTCACTGGACAAAGCATGCAAATTGCAGCCCATTCGTTCATGAGATCATTTAAAATAATAAAGGAAGTCCAGATGAATGAGGAGACCCCAGGCAATAGCTCACTTCCACCATAACTAACAAGTTGGCCTTGAAGGAGAATAGTACAGCTGTAATTTAACTTCAGGGTCTTTAACAAGACAAATATTGCTGCCATCACACTTGGCTAAGTGGTGTTTGCAGGATGGTTGAAATTCGACATTTGATAATTAACCATCTTAGTGCCCTTTGAGAAAAGACTTGTTGGAGTTGAAACTCCCGAAGAAAAATCTGCAGGTGCTGAGCCAGGACTTCAGAGACAGCAGCCACTGAGGGTGTCTGCGTTTTCTGGAGAAGTCCTTTAAGGAGAGATTGCAAAATAATCTATTGTATTCATTTCCTCTGTGATTAAATGTTGACGAATTTAAATTAGCCTTTTTTGGGGAGGAGAAAAAGGGAAACACATGCACGAAAATTGTTGGCTAAAGTGACTTCCAGAGAAGCAACAATCACCATCTCAATTTCCATACCCTGTGGTTTAGGTGCCAAATACAGGCAGCATATACAAAAGAGAAATGTTACCTTTCTAATGGGTAGCCTGGTCGCACATAATAGCTAATTGATTTTGGACTGCATTTAAGACATTAGCCTCAACAAAGGGAATACCATTTATAGACACAATAGTCCTTATGAAACTAAAAATAGTAGCTATGATTGGGAACTTGCTCTCTACCAGCAGTTCCCAAAAGGAGTCTCAGAATTGCTGAACTGAAACAGAACCAAGGACAATTTCAGTTTGCCCTGTTTAGTTAAGGGAAATCTAAGTTTTTAGGAGAAAGTGTCTGTTGTATTTTCTAGGAATCAAACAATTGCTATTGTGTGATAAAGTGCTACAGACCACAGTGTGTTGTGACAGCATTCAAAGCTATTTAGCACTCCATGGGGCCTAGCACAGTACCTGGTTCCCAGCATGCCTTCAAAAATAATGGATGGTAAAAATGAAACGAAAACGCTTCCATTTACAAATATGAGGGCATTTGGTTTCTTCGCTCTAATGGAAGGAAGGAACAAAGAACAAATGAAAGAGAGCAAAGGAGAAAAGAAGGGAAAGAGGAAGGACAAAAGGAAGAGGCAGAGGAAAAGAGGACGGAAGAAAGAAAACGTGATTACTTCTGTCTGAGATCAGTACTGGCAACAACAGATTTGGATAGGAAGAGACCTGGGTTCACGTTGCAGGTTTTCCACCCATCATTGCATGACCTTAGGCAAGTACGTTGAACTACACACTCCCCATGCCCTTGTCTGTGAAGTGGGGGCATAGCTTATGTATGGTTGCAGTACTGTTCTGAGTAAGTGCATCATTGTAGTAAACAACAAAAACACTGGAGACAAAAGGACCTGTGTGCAGGCCCGTTCCGCTAGGTATTATAGTAAAGGAGGGAACGGGAAGGATGGTCTCACTTAAAATCTAGGCTCTGGCACTTACCAGCTGTGACCTAAGGATCCAAGGCAGGAGAAAAGTTAAATTTATACCACTATAACTGATTCTTTGTTTTGTGAAAGAACCATTAAAAATAGAGGTGTTTTTGAGGAACAATGAGTTAGTACCAGCCTTCTCTGCTGCTTTCAATTCACCAACATCCCTACCAAGAGGTAAGTGATATTCCAATGGGGGAGAAAAAAAAATCAGCATATGTTTTTGAAGGGAGGAAAGCTTTTTCTCTGACTTGATACAGTGTACAAAAGAAAAATTCTTTCATAAAAAAGAGGAAAATACTAGTCATCCACTTAAGAGAAACTATAAAATATTAGAGAGGTAAAAGAAACTTTCGTGTACTAAATTTATTTTACAAGTTCCTAAACTCACTCACTGAGACTACAACACTGAAGATTTTAAATTGCATTGTTCTTCTTTGTCAATGAACGTGGTTTATTTAAGCTTAGCAACATTTATCAGTATTCCTGTGACTAGACTTCAGCAGGAAACACATGGTTTCTGTAGAAAACTGACTACATTTTAGGAGAAAAAGAAGCCTCAAAACACATCTTTTATGTTCATTTCCAAAAGACAGTTCGGTCAGACCAAAATCATAACCTCTATCGGACTCACTGCATATTCGTAAGTTGTGTTTATGTGTTACTTGACCAGATAAAAAAAATATGGATGCAAGCATACGAATGAATCTAGTTACATCTACAGATGCAAACTTTTCACCATTTCAGAAATTGTTCTCCTGAATAGCAACTACATGAGAAACCAGTTGCACTAAAATTCTTCCCTAACAGCCCAGCTTTTAAAATAGCATAAACATGTAATACATAACATTCATCTGATTAAAATCTCAAGTCTCCACTTTAACACAAGCCAGTAAATCAACTTTTCCACAAGTCAATTAGCCCAACAAAACTTTTTACTGAGTTTCCAACACTTTCTTTACCTTACAAACTCAGGCTTCTTATATTAGAAATTTACAGTGAGAAGGAGCTTGTGGGGGATCTCCAACTGTTCCTCAAATGCATAAACTATTTCTACAGTGTGTAAAAAGTGCCTGATTGAGTCACAATTTGCAATTTTTTTGTTTGTTTATTTTTAGGAGAGAGAGAGCAAGTGAGCTGGGAAGAGGCAGAGAGAGAGAGACCCAAGCACTCTCCACGCCCAGCATGGACAGAGCCCTATGTGAGCCTCAATCCCACGACCCTTGGATCATGACCTGAGCCGAAATCAAGAGTCAAACACTTAACCGTCTGAGCAACCCAGGTGCCCCCACAATTTACAAATTTTAACATACACTTACCTACGCAGTTGGCCAAAATAAGAGTAGAATGTAAGGTTCAAGGTTATATTTTTGACAACTATGGAAATAAATTGCTCACACGTTTGGTAATATCTCAGGCATATAGCTCATCAATCCATTGTGTTTTTGTGATATAAATCTTAAGTTAGCTATTTATCGCACGGTGATCTTTAAAGATATACTTTCAAAGATACTTTTTTCCAATGATTTCTAACTTTCAATACTTTATACGAATAGGAATGAAACTGAAGCACAGACTAACAACAATGGATAAGGCACAAGTGAATTTTTTTTTGCACATTCCAAATCCAAAAATAAATCTAAAAATATACTGACACCAATAAAAGATTCACCATTTTCTATCCATTGGAAATTGCTTACAAAGTTGATTTTACAATGGTCAGCTTCTCACTATACCTGTGAGTGGTAGAGAGAACTAGGTCTCAAATCCCCTAAGTCATGGGGATAAGCCACTAAGTCAGCTGGCAAAGAAGCCAAGCATCTATTTTCTGTTCACATTTGAAGCCTCCATTCTTGAAAATGACTCAGAATTCAGCACAGTCTCTTCTCATTTTATTACTGTGAAAATGTATCTCTCTATCACACCAGAAATTATTATTACTTTAAAGTTCTTAAGAATCACCAGCTACCCTAACTGTAATCCCAAGAATTCTATCTAACCAAACACATGATATTTTATGAAGGTTAAACAAGACGGTTGAAGTTACAGAGAAATGAGGTGGGGGGACAGAAATATCTCTTTGGTTTTAATCCAATTAAATGAAATTCAGTTAGCTGTTTTTGTCATGGTCCCTACAATGAAGAGCTGAGTTCTACTTTAGTTTACTTCCTTGTTTGAGGGTAGTAATTATTTTAGATGGTGGGAGTTGAAAAAACACTAATTGTATATACATTAAATAGGTAGAGACTTATACAGAATTATAAACTACTTAAGATGGATGTATTCTGCTAGTTACTTAAGGGTAGTAACAGGAGGGGGAGGCAAGTAGAGCTTTCATCGTCCAGGGCCATAACAAAGCTAGGGTCATGTTTGCAACATTCTAGTCTCTGACGGATTCCTGAAGAACTGAGCAAGCTCGGGCAAGTCACTTCACCTCCTTGAACTTGGCCAACCTGGGCATTTATTGCATGGCTTACTAAATATAAAAGAGGAGGGACTTAAAGGGATAATAGAATAGAAACACTTAGAAAACTTCAAAATGTTTTACTTGGGATGCTAGAGTGGTATGGAAAAGAGTATGTATTTTAGAATCAATACAGACCTTCATTCAAACACTCCAATGAGTGAAAATGGGCAACATAACAATTTCATGGAATCTCTTGCTTTGAAAAAATGTTAATAATAGCTTCTTTAAAGAGCTGTTGAAAAGCAAATGAGAGAACATGTGAAACATTTTCATTCTCTGGTATTTCTTTTATGAAATTACTAGTTCTAAACTTAATGACTTATATCAAAAGTGAAATATTTCACTGCTTATTTATTTACTTTAAACATGCCTGTGTACAAAAGCACTATCATTCTGTTTGTTTATTTATTTTCCCCTAATGAGCCAAAGGATTATTGCTAGTGGTGACCTCTTCTATTCACTGCAAGAGTAGCAGGGCACTTATGACAATGATATCTCACAGGTGGCAAAATTATAAAACATAGAAGAATATGATCAAATAAAAACAAGAATATGATTTAAAAACATCAAATAAGGATAGCTTTTCACCTATTCAAAAATGATTCATCTTACTCTATTTTGTTGAAGAGACATCGATAATACAAGATGATCAAAAACACAAAATGTACTTCATTTGCTATTATTTCTGTTGTGCCACTTAAAACACTGATACAATTATCTCATTAAGGAAAACAAAAACAAAAACAAAAACAACAACAACAAAAAAAAACACATAAAGGAAATGGGAGATAGTTGACATGTCCTAAAAAGAAGAGTTGGTTTTAGGAGATTTTGTGATAAGATCAGCTTTGTCTTCGATATGATAGATTCAGGCAAAAGGTATGCCTTTCTTCCCAAAACATCGACTTTTGAACAGAAGAAAAAAAATTGGCATTTTGCCAAATCTCACTAGTACAAACTTAGGAGTTAATGTCAGAAAGAATGAATACAAAGAAGAGTCAGATTTTGAGACACATTCAACTTTCAATTTCTTTGGCCAAGAGAGAAGGTATTTTTTCCATTCTCAAAACTGCCTTTTAAATCAAGAGAGAATTGGAATACATGATGTTGAAAAATCTCATTCTGTCATAAGACAGCACTCCAGTGGTGAGGCACAGCAGTCAAAAAAAAAAGGGGGGGGCATATTTTGGAAAAATTACTAAGGGGAAGGCAGCCTTCATGGGCTTGAGGCTTATGCATGAGGCTCCTTACTTATAAAAGATGCCCCCTTTGGTTGCACTGTCTGCTTCTGCCATCTAGAAATTCTTAGCAATTTCTTTTTTTATTAAGTTTCTTTATTTATTTTGAGAGAGACGGTGTGAGTAGGTGAGGGGCAGAGAGAGAGAAAGGGAGAGAATCCAGAGCAGTCCCCGTGCTGTCAGCACAGAGCCCAACGCAGGGCTCAAGCCCACAAAACTGTGAAATCGTGACCTGAGCTGAAATGAAGAGTCAGACGCTCAACGGACTGAGCCACTCAGGTGCCCCTAGAAATTCTTAGCAATTTCTGAACAAGAGGTCTCACGTCATCATTTTGCACTGCACCCTTGAAATTATGTAACCAGTCCTGGGGGAAGACAGATAAACTCTGTGAAATCTGTTCCTACATGCGGTTGACGTTCCTCTAAGGATGAGGCCCATCACGTGGAGAAACACTGCTCTGACAGAAGAAATCTGTCAGTAAAGACGTGTCCTCAGCAAAGATGCAAGATAACGTCTATGTCCAGCCCTGTCTCATCTCTCTGCACCATCTCGTGCCTCGGTGGTCATCTTCTTAGGTGCTCTTATTTTCCTCTTCCCAGCAAGCCACAAAATGTGTGTCTCACCCTCCCTCCCACTCAGCATAATGTGAAATCAGAGCTCTGTACTATTCTGTGATTCTAAGTCAACAGTTCATACTTTCTCAAGGCATTTCTGCTTTAGGTCTTCCTCTAATTTATTCATTTCTCCCCCTCACTGTAAAAGGAATTTTTGGCATCTATGATTTGTCAGGAACATATTATTTTAGATAGAGGCTTTTTCTAGAATTCTTGGAACTGTAGCTGGGAGGCAATTGTTTATTTAATACCATTGCTGTCCTCCCCCCGCCCCCAACCACCACAGTAGAAAGATGTGCCTTTCCTGACATTATCCTGTTCTTTTTAAAAAAGTGCTAAGGTTTACTTGAGGCCTATCATCTATTTCATGGTGAGGCTAAGAGTTAAATAACAGCCATGAAGCTCCCCTCTCCCATTGCTTAATAATCATGATTCGCGGCTCTGCAACATAGCGTTCTCCAGCCATTTTTGGACAACCAAAGATCAGAAACGCAGATCAGAAATTCTGCATCTGTGACGACCTGCAAGCAACTTCCAGGCACTCACATCACACAGAAAACACTGACAGAGACAACAAGTGATCTCTTATTAGGCATACTCCAAAGCCCTTGCCCCCAAGATTTTTCCATTTGCAAATGCCCTTTGTCTTAGTCTTTCTTCAGCCAGACAAGGATAATGACGTGAATTTAGTGTTGGTGAAAAGGGAATTCAGGTCTAGAGCTTGAGGAACGAGGCCCCCCTACTTATCTCTGGAAGAATTATGGCAGGGGCTATGAAAGCAGGCTCCCCCAACGAACTCATCCTGTTCCACACTCCTGCCCAGGAGGGATCATAGGCAGGGAGAGAACAACCAGAGTGAAAGGATGGAGGAGGCTTCCAACCTCCAATGGCTGACCTCTCAGTGGGGCGTGCCAACAAAGATGCCAATTAGTAGTAAGTGTGGCAGAGACAAGCGGGGGAGGCAAGCATTCGAAATTAAGCAAGGAAAACACTCTCCGAGAGTCGTATCTAAATTGATAATGTTAGGCTGCTGATCCACAAAGAGGTGACAAAGTCGGCTGTGAACTACGCTGGAAGTGTAGACTAATGGCTGATACAGTGGTTATTTAATGACTATATATTTAAAGTGCATTAAGTATGCAAAAACAAAAATCTAAGCTATCTATGTAATAAGGGAGGAAGGAAGAATACCAGGCAAGCAGGCTGGCTGTATCTTGTAATAGTATATTCTACATAAGGAAACCAACAAGTTATTTTATTTTATTTTATTTTATTTTATTTTATTTTATTTTATTTTATTTTATTTTATTTTAATTTTATTTTATATATAGAGAGAAAGAGAGTGAGAACACAAGTGGAGGAGGGACACAGGGAGAGAGGGAGAGAGACTCTCAAGCAGGCTCCAAATCCAGTACAGAACCCAACATGGGGCTCAATCTCATGAACCGCGAGATTATGACCTGAGCCAAAATCAAGAGTTGAACACTCAAGAAACCAGCGACTTTTTTTTTTTAATGTTTATTTTTGAGAGGCGGGGGGGAGAGACAGAGAGAGACAGTGTGAGTGAAGGAGGGACAGAGAGAGAGGGAGACACAGAATCGGAAGCAGGCTCCAGACTCTGAGCTGTCAGCACAGAGCCCGACACAGGACTCGAACTCACACACTGTGAGATCATGACCCGAGAGGAAGTCGGAGCTTAACCAACTGAGCCACGCAGGTGCCCCAAGAAACCAGCACCTTTTAAATATTAATGTACGTCAGAATTAGCTGGAGAGCTTTGAAAACACAGGTTGCTAGGCCTCACTGACGGTTTCTGATTCCCTAGGTATGAGAGTCTGAGAATTTGCTTCTCTCACACGTTCCCAGATAATGCTGAAGCGACCAGCGTCAGACTTCACCTTAAGAACCACTACTCTAAACCTTTCTAGAAGAGACTCTTCTCTAGTTTACCAAGGCTGCAGTGTTCGACTGCCAATTACTCTTTTTTTGGGCCTCACGTGGTGCCAATCTGTAAAATATGAAAAATTTTGTTTGCTTTTCTAAAATTCACAGATGAAGCATAAAATCCATTCTAAGACTCATTTATGATATTTAAGATGCTGGGTTGAGATTCTGTATTTTAGCTGGCATATAAAAATGAATGGAAACCAAAGATAAAATAGAGGTAAAGCTTGTTCAAAAAGCTTCCAGAGGGCCAATCACTAGGCAGATATAAGGTGGAAGGACCTTAGGTTTTGACCTATAGGTTTTGTTCCCAGCTCCTTCCACCTTTAAGTGGCCCTAGGGCTTGAGCCTATTACCGAATACTGGGGGACCTCGCTTTTCTCATCTCAAAAATGGGGAGGCCAAAATACAAGACCTAAGTTCCTTCCACGTGTACCATTCTAAAGTAGGTCATCGGGCAGACAGTGGAGCTGTCTGTCTTTCAAATAGCTAGTTCTTTCCTAAAGGGACTGATCAGGTACTATTTTGTATCATAAATGTAATTTAGAAAAGATCCACCTTGCAAAATATGCCCCTTAACTACGATCCTGGAAACACAAAGCACTGTTAGAGACACACAGTATTGTGAGGTTGCTTTGTGTTTGTGCCTTAGATTTACAAGGTGGTTTTACCATTACATCAGCGCTTGGTTCCATGCAGCTGCATACAGCATCAGAACACACACACAAATCTAAAACATAATGTTCTCTAGCATATTCCTAAGGACTATAGATCACTTGGGCCACACAAGTGACCATTTCCCTAATAGGAAAAATAGTTTTGATCAGCTGGGAGACTGTTTCCACCTATTTTTTATCCGCTATTCCCAGGATAATATGCTAGACGGCTGTTAATACTGTGATAGCAACGTCTTCATTAATATATAAACACCTCTGTAAATGTCTAGCAACTTTACAATTTTAAGAATGTAACAATAAAGTTATAGCAGTTTTCAAAAACACAATTTCAGGTCTTCTAAAACTCTATGCTTTAAAACAGCAAATAGTGTTAGAAGGCTAGGAAAAGGAAGAAGGTACACAGGATCTTAGCTTAATTTTTTTCTAATTATTCAACTATAGATTTGGCCAAAAAGATCAAGATTGTGCTGCCTTTTCCTCTGCTAAGAGTGAACACACACAGAGGCCAAGTAGATACTTCCAGGCCTGGGTTGCAGTATCTTTGCTAGTATTTATCAGCCAAGTTCACCTTCTGCAATTTGCTAAACTTTCTGAGCTTCAGTTTTCCCAGCATACAGTGACTTATAACTTCTTTTTAGGACTAAATGGGAAGATGCATATAAAGTTACTCCCGTGAAGCCCAACAGTTGGGCAGTTGTTGTTTAGTAAGTTATAGGAGTGGTTATACTTCTTAGAAGGGCTCAGCTCTTCCTAGAAGGCAGTCCTCCGGTCTGGGACTAAAGTCCTTGCCATCCAGGCCTGGTTGCACTTCAGGCTGTGAACATGACCTCACAGGCTGGCTGTGTGTTTCTTCCCATAAAACTGCATAAGCAAAATCAGCATTGACGTGTATCAGCAGACCTTGATCGCCCACTTCATTTAGATTTTTGTATTTGAGTTTGACGTGAAGGTTGACTTTTGAAAAGGGTGGTGCCTTGCTAACAAACACAAGTGCTATATTATATTTTGGATCCGAAAGCATCCTTCAGCAAAACAGGCTGTACATGCACACAAAAGTATATCGACTCTTAAGCCTGAGAAAATTAACAGAAAGCCTGTTTCAAACTGTGCTTACTGCACCAAACATGAAGAAAATGTCAAAATATTTTTTCTTCCTTGTTTGAGCACTATTTTTAGATGGTTTTTGAATAGAGTACACATATTTGTTAAAGACGCCGAATTCATTCCAGATGAAGGCTTCGCTATGAAGTTACGGGATGCAAAAGATCTGGTTTTCCTTTGTTAAGAAAAACCAGAAAGGCTGATCAGCTGAAAAATCAAGGTTAGCCAAGCCCAGGCCTAAGAACCTCCATGAATATTTTATAATAATTTTAATACATTTAGAACAGAGCTCCCTTCAAAAATAAAACAGAATAAAAAACAAAATCAAAAGGGTAGGCAAGAGGAGGCAAGGAGGAAGGGAGGGAGGAGTTGAAAGGAATGAGAGGAGGAAGAGAGGGAGAGGGAGAGAGAAGGGGTGAGGAAGAGAGGGGAGAAGGAAGGGAGGAAGGAGCAGAGAGAGAGCAGAGAGGGGGACGGAGGGAGAAAGGGAGAGGGGGAAGGGGAGGAGGGAGAGGGAGAAGTCTTCACAAATTTCACGAATGTACTTTTTGGTCTCTTTTGACTCTATTTAAAGCCTTCCCCCAGGAAAATGCACCTCCCTGTGGAGCTCTGAGTTGGGTAGCTGCATGGCTCTGCCTTTGGAATGCTCACACTTCAGACGTGACAGACGTTGTACAATGAATGGGCAGTCCCAGAGTTACGAGTTTCTCCCACATACCAAATACATTAAGTAGCAGTGGAGTGCTTGGAAGAAGTTTGGCACGGGGCCACTCTGTAACAGGAACTTGCTTGGCAAAGAGCGGCTTTAAGCACATTTGCTGTGTGCATATTTCTAGCAATTTCTCTCCCTTCTACCCCCTTGAAACTGACATGGGTGGGCCAGTTTTTTTGAGGATGTCCACCGCTGAACAAAATGCAAAAGCCAGACCTTCTCGAATTTGCTACACGGGCTCCCTCCACAATACCTGCTAACTGATTCTCCCCCTGCTCGGGCCAACATGCATTATATGGGTACATACCACATGCGATTCTCCTGTGTGGTGAGCCGAGCCTTAAAACGTCATATTAGTAATTATCATTGGAGGTTAAATCAAAATATGATTACCAAAAGGAGGTAAACCTATTCTGCTCTATCACAAAAACTGGCAAAATCAGATAGGTGAGGCTTTTGTGGGAAGAATGCAAGCATCTACAACCCTGATCGAGTAGTCTAATTGTAGCAGTTAACCATTAAAAAAAAAAAATGTCAAACATAACTGAGAAGCAGACTTATTTTCCAGTTTATTAACAGCAAGAAAAGGCAGACCTATAGTCAGGAGGATAATGCTTGCTATTAAAACGTAACTGATGAATGTTACAAAAAGAAAGAGTATTTGTCATGAAACAATGCTTCCATTGTAAAACAATTCCAACCTATGCATGAAAGATTCCAAACGCTAGTACAGCATTCAATTTGATACAGGAGTTTTATCATATTATTTCATGCGAAGAAGAATTATATACTCAATCTGTCTGACAGCCTTGCATATAAAGAACAGTTTCTGCATGACAAACGCGGTGAGCTTATTAAGTTACCAATATACTGCCAAGCCATATTGTCTCAGCGACAGCAGACCCAAAATATTTTCAAATGATTGTTTAAAAGGGCAATGCGGGAAAAGCTCGAACAACCACATGTTCCGACTTTAATAAGAGTCACAATTGCAGGAACATTTACCTTATATCTAATTAGAACAAATCATCCCTAAGCCTCATTTAGCCCATATTTAGTCTGTCACAGACTTTTATTTTTTGAGATAGCTGGAAATATTAGTTTTTGATTTATCATCCACTGCCTCACAGCTGCAAAAAAAACAAAAAAAACAAAAAAAACAAAAAAACAGAACCAATAACAAAAACAAAAGCAAAACACTATTAAAGTGGATATAAAAAACAGGCCGCTCTTTCTTTCTTAAAAATATAGAGACATGAGAGTCGTCACAAACTTTCTCATATGACGGATAAAAAAAAAACTGTTAAATAATGCAAAAGATGACTTTAAGAAAATATTTAATCAAAATTAGGAACAGAAAGCAATCCAAGCAGACCAGCCTCCTGATTTTCTCATGTGAGCTTGAAGACATCATTACTTTCAATCTCGGAATGAATTAAAGCCACTAAATTATATTTGCATTGCAAACAGGAATTGTGAAAAGCCTGGATAATAATTATCCTAACAAAAACAAAAGGATGGGACAACAGGGACTCTACTATTAGTATTAGTAATGAGGACACTGTGAAGGGACACTTACTAGGTGTCCTGTCCTATGTATTTGTATGCCATGCCCGGACTATGGACTTAGGCATTTTCAATATAATTGTTCTTATTTTCATTCTCACAATAACTCTCTAATATAGTCCCATTGCACAAATGAGAATAATGCACAGAAGTGCACAATTTGCTCAAGGTCATGGGGCTTGTAGATACAGATCCAGGTCTCTCTGATTACAGAAGCACTGAGCTCTTCGCTGCTCTTTTGCCATATTTCCCAGCTCCACTGGATAAAGGGAAGTTTTCCTCATGTAAAGGAAAACTAAATAGGGTTGTCAGACTACCCTATGAAGAGCTGTCAGTTATATCAAAGATCATAGCCTAATCACACTAAAATAACAAAAACTACTTTGCTTCTCTGTTCTTATTCAACAGCTATGTGAGGGACACTGGACTTAGTCACGAGAATCACTCTTTGTTGAAGATTTTAAGATTCACCCACCCCATTTGCCAGGGAAATTGCAAACAGAGGACAGGGACTATCGGTCAACTGCTTTAAGTGTAGCTTCATTATAAATTTAAGAGTTAAATTTTCCAGTAGATTGAAAGTAGTTTTGTTCTGTTTTGATTGCCCTCCTTGTGTTGAGAAAGAATGAGTGCATGTAACAGAATTGTTTTTCAATGAATCTTTTCTATGTCGCCCTCTGACTTCTTTAAGTCACTTACCCCCAATGAATATTACATGTGCTGACACTGTGTTCTATTGTCACTGCTTCTTAATTGGGTAGAAAACCTTAAATGAGTCCTAGATGTCAATGGCCACTGACTATCTCACCTTCGGGCGAAAGAATAAAGGAAATGATCTACCAACCAGGTAGTGTCATTCCACGAAAGGGACAGACAACCGATTTAAAGATACACCGTCTTCCAGTTTTAGAGTTTGCCAAGACTGTTGCCTTCATTTCTCTCAGATATAAAAGTAGTATATGCAAACATTACTGTACATATAGATTAAAAAATTTTAATGTGTTTATTTATATTTGAAAGAGAGTGTGAGTGAGGGAGGGGCAGAGAGAAAGAGAGGCAGACACAGAATCTGAAGCAGGTTCCAGGCTCTGAGCTGGCAGCAAAGAGCTGATGCGGGGCTCGAACTCACAGAGTTGTGAGATCATGACCTGAGCCGAAGTCAGATGCTCAACAGACCAAGCCACCCAGGCACCCCTGCTATACATATAGATTATATACTCACACACATATACAAATTTAAGAGGATAACAAACTGAAAAATAAAATACACGGTGGGGTACCTGGGTGGCTCAGTTGGCTAAGCATCTGTCTCTTGATTTTGGCTCAGGTCATGATCTCACAGCTAGTGAGTTCAAGTCCCGCATGGGGCTCTACACTGACAGCACTGAGCTTGCTTGGAATTCTCTCCCTCCCTCTCTTTCTGCCCCTTCACTGCTTGACCTTTCTCTCTCTCTCTCTCTCTCTCTCTCTCTCAAATAAATAAATATTAAAGAAAATAATTTTTTTTAAAAAGTACTGGTCATTTGGTAAAAGGTTAGGGTCTCCTGTTACTAAAATGTTTTGATATTTATTTACTGTTATAAAATTTTTCTATATTTTAGAGAGGAGCTAAGAAATTAATAACAAGCAAAATCATATGCTAGTCTATCAGGGTATGACATCATCTTAGAACAATGTCATTATTTAATTATACTTGGAGTTCTCATTTCAAAGTCAGCCTGCTAATGATTGCAGGAACATGCAACATAAATACAACTTCCCGATTTATTTTTCAGTGTTATCAATTATGTATGTGGAAAATAGGTTTTTGTACTCACAAAAAATAAGGTACCATATTTGTCTGATCCTTGTTTTCTTTATTCACTATTGGAAAAAAAATTATGGAGCACCAACTGTATGCAAGGCATATGCACACAGAGTGTAACTGGATGTTTCAGATGTTCATTTAAAGCATTTAGAATGGAAGAAGACATGGACACCACAATGAGTATGTTCTTCTAATTTCAGTAATAGCTTCTGGAACATTCATGACCACATTCATGACCAGGCAAGCTGTCCTTGGTGCCCTAAGGCTAATTCAACATTACACTCAGGTCAGCTTTCATTCTTAGGAAGATATTCACTTCTAAGATAAAATCAGTTACTCAGTTAATATTCCCAAAGTATTTGAGAGACACATACCCACAAAAGATGAGAAAATATGTTCCATTTGTGGATAAAGACCCAGGGGAAAAAGCAAAAGGAGTTGAGAGGGTGATCATGACTCGTTCTTGTTTTATCCCCAAACGCATCGCTTTCTTTCTACTTTGCCACTGGTCCATGATTATTCTGACATTCTGGTCAGTTACTGTTTTGGGGATATAAATTTTATTGGGCTTACAAGAGATAAATCAGTATTTCAGGAACTGAGTTGAATAAACTGAAAAAGAAAAGTGGCTAATCAAAGCAAACTGACCATAAGTACTCCACCACAAACATAGATGTACTTAGGTCCTTTTATCAGGAGGCAGCAAGCCTGGGGCTTGCTTAGACAGCTCTGGAGAAGAAGACACCATGCAAGTGGCTTGTCAGGGGTTCTGATAACCAGGTCATACCCAAAGAATTCACAGTCTACTTGGAGAGACAGATTCTGTAATTGGAGCAAGAACACAATAACAATACCGAGCCTGTGTTCTAATGAACAATAAGCTGATTCCAGAAGAAATACAAAAGTGATGTAGCACTTGAGGAAAACATGATAGATAGATTAGACAGAAAGGCAGATAGATAGATAGATAGATAGATAGATAGATAGATAGATAGATAGATAGGAGCCACTTGGGGTTTGACTACCCAAAGTAAGCTTTGTGATTTCAGAAAACTCAAAGCAATATTACGGAAAAGCCCCTTTCAATCTTGGAACAAAACTTAGGTTTATCATGAGAAAAGCATCTAATGGACATTTAACCACATGAGGCTGAGGAGTCTGACTACCACATTCTGGGTAGGTCACAGAAGAAGGACTGATGTCTTGAGTCTGATTCCTTACAAGCCAAGTCCAAGATGAGGATGGGCAAGATATATCAAAGTGCTCCCAGGATAAACTGGTAAGGGCTTGGTGGTGGGGGCGTAACAGGGAAGGGGGAAAGGCCAAGCAAGAATACTTTTTCTAGTGAAGCACTAAGGAGGTAGCTTCAGTTTGATCCCACCGGGGAACTACAGACTGCAAGACGCATGTTTAAGTTCATCTCAACCTAAAGCCAAAGAGCTGGGCTTTCAACACACATCAGAGAAGACATGAACTCCTAGGCACCTCAGCTCTCCCACTGCCCAAAAGCAATCTTCTGAAGAGAGTCCCAAGTTCTGGCCAGCACAAGCAAAGCATCTAGAGACTGGGTAATGGGTGCTCAGGAATGGTAAAAGGAAGTCAAGGAGATATGGGTACAGTGCCAACAATGCGTAGTGCACAGACCAATGAAAAATGGGTGAGGATGCTCCTTATCCAATCAGCATGCCCAGTTTTCTTCCGGGTCAACTCCTGGACCACAGCCTCCTAGGCCAGATCCATCCAACACCCTTGTTGCAACAGTAGTGAAAACATGCCAAGATAGCCCCCGAATCATTGCATTAATCTAAAATGTTACAATTAGAGCACGTAGGAAGAGATTCTTCTATTGGCTGCGAAATTCATATGTCTGCAAAGCAATTTCATCCCAGTGGCACAAGCAATTCAATCACCACCCTGGTGCTGCAGATTTAATAGCTTAATTTTCTATGGACTGACAACGTCCATCCTAACAAGCCCCTTGCGGAATGCCTCAGGACAAGGCTGAACAACACATCATTTGGTGCTGAGGCTTACATAATTATTCCTCCTCCAGAAGCGTTTCACAGGGTGGGCAGGGGAGAATGAGTTAGCAGGGGAAACTTAGGCGCTGCTTCAATATTTAGAGAACATAAGGTATTATTATAGGATTAATAAGCAAGGCTAGTTCAGCAATAGGGAAGGCTGCCAAGGGAGGCTGTGGAATTGCTATCACTGGAGATAATGAAGGCTGAGAATAGATACCCACCCAGAATGGATTTTATAGACAATAACAATCTATCCCACCATTCTAGAAAAGTGGATGCACTAGTGTTTCACTGTAGGTCTCCTTCCAGCCCAAATGATTTCATAAATTAGATAAAGCGGTTTAGTTTAAAATATTACTTATTAAGTTATTACTTATTCCAAAGTGTATCCAGCACAAGAGTGGTTGAACGCAGAAGCTACTGAGTGACAAACATAACTAGAATTATAAGCCACACCGGCACCTATAAACAAACGCCCACTCTGAAAACAGGGCAATGAGAAACCAGGAAGGCAGATTTTTACAGTGGAGAAATAGAGACCAAAATACCACATAGTTTCATACTTGAACTTCAGGTATTCCAGGCCTGAATAAGCAACAGTCGTTAAGTGTTGAGTTTGTGCTTTGTTCAAACACTGCCTGATGTCTATGATGTGCAGACTTTTAGCTCTGACTGCCTAGTCTATATTCTGATGATAGTGTCTAGGGACGCCATCGAGGATGATGAATCTCACAAAGATTAGAACAGTTACATAGGGTGAATTGTTCTAGAAGTTGGAAGAATGAAGACATTTTTAAAGTATCCTGTGAATGTGACAAGGGGTTCAATTTTTCCAGATCTAGCCATGGTTTCCTTAGGTCAGAAACAAATTTTTTAAATTTCCATGAGAGAGTAGACGACCAACTCATTACTCAGATGCTGTGTCTGTGGTTAATTAGGAATTATGCCTGCTCAGGACATGGCACACTGAAACACTTAATTTCCTTGAATTAGTGAATTGAGACAATAATAAATCTGCCTAGTCAATAAGGTGCAGTGGCCTCTGGACAAGGGCAGGGCACAGGAAAAGAAATTTCTCTAAACCTTGTCCAGTTTGCTATGATGCTATTCTGTGATCCGACTCTGAATACATTATTTCTTCTGGTTTATTTTAATAAATCCTCTTGCTGGGGTACTAATTCTGTGGTTTTCACTGTATATACATTGGACACATGTTGACTATAGCATCTGCCATGATTTTTAAATTTTTCATTCTGATATTAGAGAAACGCCATAAATTACTGGAACCTCTCAAACACCTGGCTGTCCAAATTTTAATTATACATGAGCTCTGGAGAATCGAATATACATTTTAAAGCCCATATGCTTACACTCGTATATGGTTCCTGAAGATGTGGGCGTGGCTATGGTCTTGAAACCAGAAAGCATTCTCTTCAAAAACCTAGAGAAATCTTAACTGAATTTAAATGGAAAATATATATAATAGCTTAAGGAATTAGAAACCAAAACCACTTATGTTACCCACATACTGGCAGTGAATAATTTACTTTTCAGAATAATGAAATAATATTGATGTGAATTTCAGAAAATTGATAAAATCATAACCTAGTACACATTTAATAAAGATACCCAGAATGCTAAACTATAGGCCAAAATGAATATTTGTGGATCTGAATAGTCTCACATTTTTCAAAAACATGTATTCAGTTGCTCTTATGTCTAAAACATTATATTAGGAATTGATGATACAGTAGTGAGTTGAAGACTGTCATCAGCTGGATGGGCTTTTGTATCGCTGAGAAATGCAGACTAAGCAAATAACCATGTAAAGAAATGTGAATTCACTTGAAATTGTGACAAGGAAGCAATGTCTGAGCACCTTCCCGGAAGGTGGGGAGCTGACCCAGCCAAGGAGATCAGGAAAGGCTTGTATGAAGAAGGGAGGGCTAAAGTGAGATTAGAAAGATAAACAGAAGCTAACATAGTGAAGAAAGGAGAGAATACTTTTTAGGCCATGAGGCATTAGCTGCCAATACACTTACCTAGAGGCTGGGAAAAGAAGGATACATTCCAGAGCTCTTAAGTCTTTTAACTGTTGCACGGGGCCTGTGGAAAGCAACAGATCAACCCTAATTCTGGGATAAAGAACTGGGTGGTGAGGAAGGGTGGAATTTAAAAGGAATTGCATAATACTAAATATATTTGTGTTGTTTATCCTCGTAAGCTTTTTCATTTCAGCGTATACACACAACTATGGTAAATAGAGACCTAGCACTTCCAACAAATAATCACCATTTCATCTTTCCTAAAGACTTTTCATGTCAACCTTCAAAGTCATGCCCACTGTCATAGACTCCTGGTTTCAATGGAAAATTTGCTCATTTTCTAAAACTAATGGACAATAGCCAAAGATTTTACAGTATGACTAAA
Source organism: Panthera tigris (assembly GCF_018350195.1). NCBI lineage: Eukaryota > Metazoa > Chordata > Mammalia > Carnivora > Felidae > Panthera > Panthera tigris. Next base: position 144,020,121 of record NC_056668.1, on the reverse strand, counting down.
CCACTGGAGAGTGCTACATTGCTTGAATGGAGGGGCACTCTGAAAAGAGTTGAAGGGCACTGCTCTGTATGTGGCCATTAGTAAGACATACTGATGCTATAATAGACCAAACCAGAGTAGGTCCCACTAAGTTAGCACACTGCTAAATGATGCCATTTTCTTCTCTTCTTTGATCGTGAATAATCATTTATTGATAAAAGAAAAAGGAAAACACCCAACAGCTAAGATGCAGGGACTGATAGTGCATTCTCTCACCCTCTAAAAAGCACTCCAAAGTGATGAATAACAGTTCTTTGGTGCTAATTGGTTCTGTTTCTCTGGAGAACCCCGGCTACTACAGGATGAACTTACCCAGGAGTAACATGATCCAAACGGCCTTGTAGAAAGATAAATTTGGTAGCAATGAGGACGTTAGACCCAGAAGGAAAGCCTGGAATTCAGAGTGACTTCTCAAAACAATACTATAATCCCAGGAGCAGATTATGAGGGCTTCATCTACAGCTATGTGCAAAGGTAATAAAGCTTGGATGGAAAGGTAATTCAGGAATAGAATTGTCACACCTCACATCTTGTCACCAAGGTGGCCCAGGAGAATGAATGAAAGCAGACTCCGAGGGTTTCAACAGCACAGAAGAGGAAGGTAATAATACTTTAAGGGCCTAAGAGCTCAGGCAAACTGGTATTGGAGTTTCAATGCTTTAACGAAGGTAAACATTCTACTGAAATATATGAAATTGCCAACAGTCAATGTTTTTTGTTCATGAAAATGAAACTTTTACATGGCTCAAACCATAAGCAACTAATACGTGAGAAGGACACCCATGATTTTGGATAAATTATAGCAGTTGTGTCAATTCTTTGTTCTTTCTTTCTTTTTTCTTTTCTTTCTTTCTTTTTTTTTTTTTTTTTTTTTAGCACTTAATGGATCAGTGGTTTTCCTTCATTGACTCTGAGTTTGACTTTTGAGGATGATATTATCATATTTAATTTTTTGCATGGATAATATATTAACATATTTTTAAAATTTAATAAATCTGAAAAGGGACAGCACTGAAATCTTCTCTCACTATTTCTCAGGCCATCCGCCCCCTGACACTCATGAGCAACTTCCTGTGTTTCCTACACAAATTTCTTTGTTTATTTACTAGTTACAATATAAAAGCAAAAAATAGAAACTTACCACCCCACCACCACCAACCCATTTTTCTCCCCAAAAGGAAATATAAAGTACAAACTGTTCTGCACTTTGCTTTTCACTTGACAAAACGTCTTGGAGATATTTCCAGATTAATACATCAAGTGCTTCCAAATTATTTTCTGTAGCTGCACTGTGTTCCATTATATGGACATGCCATGGTTTCTTCAGCATGTCCCCACTGATGGACGTGTGAGTGGTTCACAACCTGCTGTTGCGACCAGCAATGATACAATCCACCGTCATTGGCATGTGTCCTTTCACCTGTGTGCAATTAGATGTGTGGGCTAAACCCCACCCACCCAGCCACCCCCCAAGCTGAGATCCAGTTGTTATAACAGAAAAGAAATGAAAATAGAAGAAAACTCAGAACAGATTCTTAAAACGTGAGAAAAGAAAAAGAAGGGGATAATGAGAAGAAAGCAGGCAGGCAGACTAGGACAGAGGAAAAGAAGGAAGGAGTAAGAAACGAGGAAAAAGAAGAAAAGAATGAAGAGAGGGAAAACCTCTTGACCTCTCTGAGACAGTAGAAGGGAAGTGATTAGACCATAGTGCAGGGGTGGGGGGTGGCTAAAGAGAGGGCACATGAGAAACTCAGGGAGCTCTACAATGCTGGCAGTACATAACAAGGAAGTGACTCTTCCTGTCCAAACAATCCTATCCACTACAGCAACACAGAAGAAAGAAGTTCCGAGGCTAAAAATACAGCAGGCATCTCTGCACAGAGCCCAGGACGTGGCCATTCCAGGTTATTCAGCACGTGAGACACAGAGGGAAGAAGCCACGTGTTTTGAAAAAGAACCAAATGCGGAAAAAGAACCAAATGCGTACAAAGCCCTGGTGCTTGAGGCAAATGTAAACAGTATTAGTCAAAACTGTGCATCATCTATAAATAGTTACAAAGCCTTAACTCTAAGAAGCTCTCAAGAGCAACTGCAAGTTGAAAAGGGACACACATGGGATCCAAGAAGTAAAGAAGAATCCCGACCGGACCAAAATGCTGTGCCTCCCTGTTCGAACACACTGACTGATGGTTCCAACTGGCTCCCACCTGAGGAAGATGAAAGGCTGAAGTCAGTGTTCATGACTTACTTTTAGAAGTGCACTGAAGTCCATCACATAGTAAAATCTATGTTATTCCCACTTCAGCGGGTTTCTTTGCCCTCTTAATAAAGTCCAGAGTTAAAAATTAAAACAAAAATTAAGAAAATAAATCTCTAAGTATTGAGAAGGAGAGTGATTTATCTTGCAGTGAAATTATTTTCACACAGAGTAGGCAAATCCAAGGAAACGGGCCCCATTTCAGAACCCTGTTTCAACAAGGGAAATGCCTGACTGGGTGTGCTATTTTATTGGCTTTGATAGTGTTTTCCAAAAAAAGCCTACAACTGCATACTGCCTGAAAAAGCTCATTTTGTGCCTGAAGTTGTTGCTAGGCTTAAATGGAAGTCATGGGGGATATGATAAAAAAAAAAAAAAAAAAAAAAAAGCAGTCGGATGATATTAAGAGATGCTAAATAGGTGATTTGTAAACTTTCACGTGTAACTCATCCTTCAAAGAAGGGGCACACACTTCAGAAGAGAAGGGAGGAAGAAAGGGGCCAAGAACACAACAGACATGTTACATATGGCCTCTGACTCTGTTTCTTTCTACCGTTAATTTTACTCCACATGCTGGAGCTAAACGTGCATTTCAAGTCATGTAAAGATCAGGATAATACAAGTAATATAGAAGACAAATCTCAGCATTTCCCAACTTCCACTTACTCCAGTCACAAGTTGGCCAAATTATCAAGTGTTCTGTCTCCAAATTCAAAAGATTAAAGGAAAAATATGACCCGGCGTACAGCTTTCTATTGCCTACGGTAATTGTAGATGATTCTGTTATTGCAAAGTCTATTATATTATGTGCTCCTATTACAAAAATCAACTTAGTATGGAAAAAAAGAAACTGAGGTATATTTCTGTTTTTATTTAGAATAAAAATAATTTAGACATAAACCATTCTTCTATTGTCATGATAATCACAACACACATGAAACATCTGATATCAGGGCAGCACCCCCAAAAATGGAGATTTCACAAGTGACATTCTGCCGGAGCCTCATTCTTTCTTGACTTGCTCTTGACATTAACAGCACCAACTTCTGCTCGGTGCTAAAGGATAAGACTAGAGTATGACGTTCTCCATGGTGATGCCAAGTCCAGTTCTTGGCACACTGGATGCACTCAACTAACATCTATTAAGCAAACGGATGACTTCTAGCAAGAAACATCAAAAACACAATCTTCAAACAATGGGCTGCTCCAGAGTTGTAGGTAACCCCACAAATTCTCTACTCTATTCAGCCTATGGCATAGGGGTGCTACTCTATTTAACGTAAGTAGCTAAAGAGCTTATTGCAATCATTTCTAAACCCTCTCTGTGGTTTGGGGTTTAAGTACTTACTAATGCTCACAGAAATTAACTTCAAGGAGCTGTCTACAAATCTTTTGCATATAGTGGCGGTTTCTTATTTATTTCCTGAAATAGAGAAAACAGCATCTGGGACGCGGCCATTGCTTTTTTACACACATGAAAAATTATTAGCATGGCAACTAAATTTATATCAACTGGGTAGTTTAAGAGAATTGCAGTCAAGAACAGCAAGACTCAGATTTTCTGTTCACAAAGTGAACTCCTTAGATTGACCAGATCTATTTGAACGTTGAAGAATGAACTTCTGAAGCATGTCTATGACACATTAAGTGATAAAAGTTCCAGAATATTACACTATTTTAAAGCATCCAAAGTGAGGGTAGCTTAATTAGAATTCACATATTTATATGTAAATAAAGAAAACTTCTTTATTTAAAAAAAGCAAAGAAATAGAACACATTTTCAGTAGATTATAAACCTTCTAACTTCTCATATCCTTTGGGCTTTGTTATGGTGTCTACTTCTTGGTGGAGATATAGTAAATTTTGGTTGACCCATAAAAGGAAGGAGTTACAAAAAAAGGAAAGGAAGGAAGAAAAATAGAAAAGAACAGAGAACACTTCACAGAGGGGTATCCTGTAGAGAATTCTATAAAACTCTAACCATAGTGCCTACAGAAGTCACTGTTAATTATTTTCCCACTTATTCATCATGCGTTCCTGGGCATTCTTGTCATTAACACCATTATTGGAATCCTTTATAATGTCTAATTTCTAAAAATCAATAAAATGCAAATAAACCAATGTATTAAGCAGTTTTTCTTCTTAGTAGGTAAACGCTTAGAACCACTAAGTATTACTGAATAAAGGGGCACAGTGTCTAGAAAAGGAGGGACAAATAATTCGGGCTCCATTGGGTGTAGCCCTAAACTGAACACCTCTAGCCAGCTTGGTTGTTTTGACCTTCATAACTGTATAAACTGCTTTCATTTTGAGTCATGTAACTGATTATGTGTATTTGTGATGGAGCGCGAGTTAAAAGGCAGGAAGCATATGGAACACTGATGTTGAAATACAATTTGCGTTCATCTTACATAATACATAAAGACTATTCTAGCATTTCATAGTCAATTGTAAGGAGAAAAAAAAATACACGTTGACCTATTTCCAATTAGGTCTTCACTTATAAGGGATAAAAACCCACACATGCCAGCAACATGTAACAACCAGAGAAAGCTCACAACCTGAAATTAACACCTTATCTCAGCACTTAGAAACAACTTTGGAGGGAGGCCTGGGTGGCTCCATTGGTTAAGCATCTGACTCTTGATTTCAGCTCAGGTCATGATCTCACGGTTCATGGGATCAAGCCCCAAGTCAGGCTCCACACTGACAGTGCGAAGCCCCCTTGAGATTTTCTCCCTCCTCTCTGTCTGCCCCTCCCTCTCAAAATAAATAAATAAACACCGACAAAAGAAATAACATATAAAAATTATAGAATTTAGCTACACAAAGCACACTGTAATCTGAAATCTTCTTGTGGTCAAATTATTATTATATTCTCATATTTTTCCCACATATGATTCTTACAAAGTTAACTTTGCAGTAAACGGACAGGGTAAATCATTTTTCAAATAGGAAACAGTAATGAATACTACCGTAAATGTTATTTCATTTTCTTACGCACAAGGCAATAATGTAAAAATAATTACTTTTAATTCCTAAGGAAGTTCTAAGGGTTAAATATTTCAGTGAAAAGGACTATTACATAATAAAAGTTTGGGAAACATTTGTCTGGTACAATAAACCTTAATGCAAAGGGACTATCTGGAGGCTTCTTAGGTTGTAAATGAAGGAAAAGCTTTAGGGAATTCTGTCTTCAGATTCCTGCCCCATCATTTGGCATCTGAGTTGGCTAAGTACTTTCAATACTAACTCCATCTATTCCTCCAAATTTCCTGGCACTGCAGGGCAAAAGACAAAGCTCAAAGACTTTCCCAAGATCTTAAAAATAAAAACCACTGGAGACAAGATCCATATTCTATCCTTCCTAACTTCAAAGTCTATTCTTTTCAATATGCCACATTCTATTTACCTCACCTTTCTGTGAAAGGGTATTTTCATTTGGCATTCCAGTATCTCTCAGTAGCTTTGAAAATAAAAACTGCATTTATTCTAACTCTTAATTCATAACTAAAAACAATATCCTTTCTCCAATGCCTTTCTGGGAACACTGATCTGCCTGAATAGCAAAGCCATGGCATTTCTAACAAGCAGCTAACATAAAATAGAAAATCAATCTGCTAGCAAATGCTTCCTTTAAAAATATTTCTCTATAAGTGAATAAAATTCTCTTTGATTATTATTTCTAGGGATTAAGCATCTCCCAGTGATGCATGGTCTATCTGCATTTTTCTCTCTGTGACAGCCTAAATGCCTCCATTTATACACCTTAGAATGTTTCTAAGAAGGAAGATTATCCAGTTTATTAAACAATGAATGGCTCCTTTCACCTTTGGAAAGAATGTTTTGTTTTGTTTTGTTTTGTTTTATGAAAGTCCCTGAGACCAACTGCAAGGAGTTTGGCTTTTAAGAGTTAAAATAAGACCAGGCATTCTGAACCTTTCAGAGAACTCAACTTATAAAATCCTCCTGTTTTGTAGAAACTCTGCCCCTTCTCACCCAATCAACTGTGGTCTCATCTGAAAGGATCCCAGCATCTTGTACAAATGTGATCTAGATAGACGACTGGAGGTCTCACGTGAGAAAGCATAATCCCAATCCATGGACGTATAGGAAAGGTCTTGATGAAGTAAGTTTGTTACCTCCTTTTACAGAGGAGAGACTCAAGTTCAGAAAGTCTGGCTGACTTGGGTCCAATCTCAAAGACTGTTCTGGTCAGTACCAGGTTTAAAACCCGAGTCTCCAGAATCTCAAAACACATGTGTTCCCCCCCCCCCCCCCCCCCGCCACGTGCTTGTCAGAATATTAGTGCAGGAGGTTTAAGAGCACAGGGTTTTGATGGGGAGAGGATGTGTACTGGCTGAGTCATCACCTCCTCCACCTCCCTGACAGCATCTCTACCTCTTTTCATACAGAACTGAACTAGTATAGATGAAAACAAAGTTGTTCCTAAGAACTAGGCAGGCTGAGCAGGCTCCCAGAACTCAAGAGGGGAAATACAATTGAAATGAGATAAAAAATAAGATATTCTCTTACCAGTTGGTATATGAATTATATTTAGGGAGAAAGCCTGCCTTTACATTGAAGGTCATTTCCCCAACGCCATCAAATGCCCCAAATGAAGGAAGAGTTTTGTGTCTGTATGCCATGGGGTCAGCATGATGCCAGGATGCTCTGGATGGGCAGGGTGAATCCTTCCCTTAACCTACACCACTTAGTTCCACGCTATGGTGTCACATTCTCAGCTTAGCATCTCAACTTTTTGGGATCTGGCCTCTGGTTCTACCCTTAACTTCAACACCTACCACCTACCCCTCAGCTGCCTTCAAGCCATGCTGAAATATTTGTCATTACTCAAAATACCTGGTGATGTTTCACGACTCCTGGACTTTTCACAGGTTACAATGTTCTCATTGCTTCTTTAACTAGTAATCCCGCTTGTTCGTCAAAATTCAGTCTAAATATGGCTTCCTCCAGGGGATTTTCCCTGAATCTGATTTTGATGCCCTTATGCTCTCCCAGCATTCTGTTCATGCTTCTATTATAGCACTGATAAAAATGTAATGTAATCATTGATTTGCATATTTATTACTTACTATAAGCCTCTGGAGGTTTGAGATCTTGTCTCACTCAACTTTGTATCCCTGGCACGTCGCACAAGACCTGGCCCATGGTTCGTGCTCAATAAATGATAAATGTGTGAAGGAATTAATGAAATGCCAAAAGACAGCAGTTACCCCATGACTGCCTACATCAGTTGTGACTCTGGGCAAATCACAAACTCTATCTGATCATCCAAAAGTAATCACTCAGAACTAATTGTTAATCAGTGTCAGGGGATAGCATATTTCATGGAAAAGAGTTCTTGCATTTGATGAGTTAAAACAATGACCACCGTGCACTTTGAGGTCTTTAAAAAAGTAAGATATCAGCCAGTTGATGCATAAGGCTGACCACTTTTTTCTTATGCAATATGTTTCCCTCTCTGTGTTACTACTGCTTACAGTATCTGGGGTAGGGCTTTTGGCACCTTTGTGTGACAGCGTTTCAACTTGTAACTCATGTCCAAGTGAACTCAGCTCCTGTATCCCTAGTTCACAAGATTCCTGACCATCTATTTTATAAGCCTAAGAAAAAGTTAGCTAAATTAAACCATGAGGGCTTATTTTAAGATGGGTACTGCAAAAAAGGCAAACTTTTCTTTGAAATATAGTAAAGGTACAAAATTGTTATGAACGTCACAAAGGCCTGATTTTTCTAGTTGGATTGACATGAACAAGAGAAAAAACAGGAAATTAATACTGAAGGCCTGCTGGACAATAGAAAAGGGTTTAACAGGATCCCAAATGGGGTAATTTGATCTGTCCCATTATTATCTTGTATGAACCTACAAATCAGAACAGGAAAAGGAATTCTTGAAAAAAAATTAACTAAGATGAAATTGGATATTGCATTCATCACGGAAATTCAACTATAAAGAGGTTAAAGCTGTCCTGTAAACTCCAGATAAAAGGCTCATAACTCATTTCCACTGGAGGGTAATAAGACAAGCTGTTCTTTCCATGAGTGGATGGAACAAGTATAGTCTTGTACGAAGAAAACTAAAGGTGAGTACAACATTCCTCTGCTACCTCTGGAAGATGAACTATGTAGTTTAAGTGATGTGACACCACTGTTCCTTGACCTTTTATAGTCAGTAGGGAGAAGGATTCCTTCTCAAATCTTTAGATTGCAAATATGTAATCCCTTTCACATTGTATAATTTGTTCTATTCCTGAATCATCATGTCTAGTTATCTTTATTTTCATGTGTCTGTCTGTGTGGGGGGGGGGGGCGGAGTGTATTCTAGATATTTACTGATTCTTGTCTCTTCTTTGTAATTAACAATAGTTTGTATATGTTTTGGCCCTATGGCTTCTGAACGGTTGCAAATTCATTATGCATCTCTTAGCCTATCATGCCAAGGATAAAATGAGTGGGATTTTCAACTATAGATGATTTATAGCTCTTAGGTTCAGATAAAGCCTAAAACCAGAGAAAGAGACTGAATAAAACTCATCATGCTACTACAGATCTACAAAAGAGATTCAGGAAACACAATGAAATATAAGGGTAACACAATTTACAGATTTCCTTCACCAGATTGTGCTTGCTTTCTGAATACATCATTGTTCAGAGCTATGATAGCTTAGTTTTGGGGGCCAAAAGCAAATTAGCAACTCAGATAAACCTTTTTATTTGAAAGATTGTTTTAAAGTTTATTTCTTTACTTTTGAGGGAGAGAGCGCACATGAGCAGAGGAGGGGCAGGGAGAGAGGGAGAGCGAATCCCAAGCAGACTCCATGCTGTCAGTACAGAGCCCAGGGTAGGGCTCCATCTCATGAACACGACATCATGACCTGAGCTAAAATCAAGAGCCTGACACTTAAACAACTGAGCCACCCAGGCACTCTTCACATAAACCTTTTTAATATCTTTTTTTGAATGTTTATTTTTTTCTGAGAAAGAGAGAGAGAGAGAGAGAGCAAGAGAGAGTGGGGGAGGGGCAGAGAGAGAGGGAGACACAGAATCCAAAGCTGGCTCCAGGCTCTGAGCTGTCAGTTTGTCATGGGGCTCAAACTCCCAGACCGTGACATCATGACCTAAGCCAAAGTCTGATGCTTAACTGACTGAGCCACCTAGGAGCCCCCATAAACCTTTTTTAGACAAGAATAAATGTCACAATACTCAAACTGGATAGGCTTTCTTTTTGACCTATCATATTTCTATCTAGAATTTTCTCATCTTGTACTGAGTTTTTTCTACTCTTTTTATCTCTAAAAACCATTGTGGAAAAAAAATGAATGAATTTCAAAGAATCAACTAAATAGGGCACATGAGCCAGGGAGTGATCAAAGTATAAATGTGTACACCAAATTAGTCTTAAATTTTGTTTTGGTGTGTGAATATATCCGGTATTTATTATTCATATTTGGACCACTAAAATTTTTACAGGTAATAATGGTATTAGTATTTTTCATTCATTCAACATGTATCTCTTGGGTCAAAGGAATTAAAGCTTAAGTCACATGCAAGCCTCATTTCCAAGAAGCATAAAGTGCAGAAGAGAAGATTTTTAAAGTTCGTAATAGCTATTAAATCATGTGACTCAAAATACAGTGGTCAGTAAAATACGGCCCAGGGGCTGATCACCTATGTTTAAAAAGGTAATTGTATCAGGACACCGCTGCGGCCATTTGTTTAGGTATTATCTCTGGCTGCCTTTACAGTACCAGAGCAGAACTGAGTATAGCAGAAAGTCTACGTCCATCAAATCCAACATTTTATCTACTCCTTTACAGGAAAGGTGATCCCTGGTGAAGGTGATAATAACCACCATTATAAGTTAAGATAAAATGACAAGGCAGTTCATAAAAAGATTATTCGTTTGTTTCCTTCCTCCCTCCCCCTCTCTCTCCCTCTTTCTCTCTCTCCCTCTCTCTTTCTCAGTATGCTCCAAACCCAGTACAGAGCTCAGCACGAGATTTGAACTCACAACCCTGAGATCAAGACCTGAGCTTAGATCAAGGGTCAGATGTTTAACTGACTGAGCCGCCCAGGAACCTCAAGGATTACTTATTTCTTTACCAGTGAGGTGTCATTTGAGATGAACTTTGAATCAGGGGTGAGGATTTTGACCAACAGAATCACTGAGAGTAGCAATCTCAAATAAAAAAAGAGTTAGGTGAAAGACATACATACAAGATATACTGCCATAGTTAGAAAACATCAGGTTGTACAGCTTGATTACACGATGAGCTGCAGGAAGTAAATTCTAATGGAAGTCACATTTCTGGTATCCAGCTCATTCATACCAGCACAGCCACGCCAGTTTTTATGACTAAAGTCAGTGGTCACAGCACCATTTCTGAGGGCTTGTCACCAGTTCTTAAATATTGTGAATATCACTCCTGGTTTTACATATCAAAACCTATGAGATGCAGCCAACAGAGTCTTCAAAGGAAAATTTATATTTAAAATCAATTTCTCATAAATAATAACATAAAGATATAGCATTCATCTCAATAAACTAGAAAAAGAACATCAAAATGAACCTAAAGGACCCTCACACACTGTGGGAAAGTATGACAGAAAGAGGGGGGAGGGGAATGCATTTATGTTGATCTACAGAAACGTAAGTGTCCCTTTGACTCAGCAATTCTACCCCTAAAATTTGATTCCGTGGACATGCTCCTACACATTCAGCAAAATACAGTGACCAGTGTGTTCACTGCAATGTGTTTGTATAATCAAAATTGGAAACAATCTTTTTATTCACCAAGTTTAATGCCTAACAATACATCATGATTCAACAATACTGTAAATTTGAGAATATAGTTATGTAGATTCACATGTTCTTATAAGAAAAGGATATTGATAATATAGGGTAGAAAAAGTAAGCTATTGAGCAGTATCTATGGCCTTACCACAGTTCTCTTAAACATCGTACTTTTGTATATATATATAACTCAATGTGTGTGTGTGTGTGTGTGCGTATGTGTGTGCGTACATGTGAAAGGGAGAAGTAAATATGATGATGATGATGAAGTTTAGAAGTACATACTGAAGTGTTAAGAATGGTTGACCGTAAACAATCCACAACAGCCAAAGCCATCTTGAGCGAAAAGAACAAAGCTGAAGGCATCACACTACCTGATTTCAAAATATATTACAAAGCTATAGTAACCAAAACACCATGGTTCTATCGTAAAAGCAGACACCAAGGCAAATGGCACAGAATTGAGATCCCAGAAACAAATTCACCCATTTATGATCAATTGATCTTTGACAAAGGTACCAAGAGCATACAATGAGGAAAGGACAGTCTCCTCAATAAATGGTGCTGGAGAAAATGGAAAATAGACCCTTATCTCACAAGATATACACAGGTCAACTAAAAATGGATTTAAAACTTAAATGTAAGAAAATTGTGAAGCTACTAGTAGAAAATATAGAGAGCTTGACATTAATCCGGGCAAGGATTTTTTTGGATATAATCCAGAAGGCATCTGCACAAGAACAAAAGTAGAAGACTGGGATTTCATCAAACTTTTAGCTTTTGCACAGCAAAGAAAGGAACAAGGTGAAGAGGCAGCCTATGGAATGGGAGAAAATGTTTGCAAATCACATATCTGATAGTTAATATGCAAAATATGTAAGAAACTCAAACAACTCCAATAGCAAGTAACCTGATTAAAAAATAGGCAAAGGATCTGAATAGATATTTATCAAAGAAGACACACAAATGACCAAAGGTATATAAAAAATACTCAACATTATTAATCATCAGAGAAAGGCAAATCAAAACCACAGCGAGATATCACACCTCAAGATAACCCGTGTTGGTGAGGATGTGGATAAGAGGGAACTCTAGTACACTGTTGGTGGGAATACAAATTAGTATAGCCACTATGGAAAACATAGAGGCTACTCAAAAAATTAAAAATAGAATTCCCATATGATTCAACAATCCCACTTCTGGGTATATAATTAATCAATTGATCAATTGATCAACTTGATATCCTTTTTAATTTTTTGGGGTATAGTTGATACTCAATGTTGCATTCAGGTGTACAATACAGTGATTTAACCTGTCTATATGTATATGTTATACTATGCTTACTGCAAATGCAGTCACCACCTGTCACCATACAACACTATCACAATATTAATAATTATATGCCGTATGCTGTACCTTTTAGTCCCATGACTTATTCATTCCATCTGCAGTCCCATGTCCATTGCAGAATTATTCACAATAGCCATGATATTTCTAAGTGACCATAAACATAGGAATGGACAAAGAAAATATGGTGTGTGTGTGTATATATATATATACACACACACACATACATAAATACATATATCTATGTATGTATACATATACACAAAGAAATATTATTGAGACTTTAAAAAGAAGGTAATTCAGTCATTTGCAGCAACATAGATGACCCTGGAAGACATCATGCCACTTGAAGTAGTCAAATATTTATTTGAAAGATGTATCAGGGGCACCTGGGTAACTCAGTCAGTTAAGCATCTCACTCTTGATTTTGGCTCAGGTTATGATCTCAGGGTCATGGGACTGAGCCCCTTAATGGGCTCCATGCAGGGTTTAGAGCTTGCTTAGGATTCTTTTTCCTCTCCCCCTGCCCCTCCCCAGCTCTCACACGCATACTCCCTTTCAAAAAAAAAAAAAATAGAGAAATCATTTTATGATCTCACCTATAAGTGGAATCTAAAAAAGTCAAATTCATAGAATCAGAGAGAAGAATGGTGGTTTCTAGGGCTGGGAGGTGGGGCAAGTAAGAAGATGTTAGTCAAAAGGTATAAAGTTTTGATTATGCAGGATGAATAAGTTCTGGGCATCTCGTGTACAGCATGGCAACGACAGTCAACAATATTGTGTTGTTTACAATATTAAATCAATATTGTGTTGATTAAAATATTGTGTGTATTTAAAATTTGCTGAGAGAATAATATCTTAAATATTCTCACCACGAACACACACACACACACACACACACACACACACACCACTTACACACAATTATAACAATGTGAGGTGGTGAATATGTTAATTAGCTTGATTGTGGTAATCATTTCACAAGGTCTATCAAAAATTCATTTTGTACACTGTAAATAAATACTTTTGTCCATTATATTTCAAAAAATATGGGGAATAAAAAGGATAGTTAAATACTACCTTTGGGTAGTAGAGTTGGAGTGAGGAGCATTTTGATGTTTTATTCTATATATTTCTGTTTGATTTCTTTTCAACCAGGATATTACTCTTTCGTAAGACAGATCGACAACACTACAAGAACATCTCTGAACATATACCTCTCTAGATACAGGTCAATTAGATGAAGGCGTATGAACACATTAAGTTTATTGACAAATAATGCCACATTGCTTTTCAATAGTATAAACAGAGATTAATTTATATGTTTTCTTGCTCAAGTCAAATTTCAAGTTTGATTCCAGCAAGAGCTATGATTAGACCAGGAATGGTCACGCTCCTCAGCCTCAAAGCTTCAGACTATAAATATTCAAGCTTTCTCTTTGTGATTGCAGGCACTGAGAATTTTTCCCAATCCTGGATTCCCCAGAGTCAAATGAGATAGAGGATCCATTGCTCTTCTGGCATATTTCTTACTGATTTCATATGCTAGCTACTAGCATCACCTGACCACGCAAAAGCGTACAGCTTTTATTATTAGTGGCACTGTAGGAAAGAACAAGTCTAATTCAGAAAAAAATCATGTTTGATACATGAAGTTAGGGTTAAAATAATAAAACTCATTTTGAAATAAAAGTTGGATGTGAATTTAAAGTTGAGGTCCCTGACAAGCAACTTCCCGGCAGGCTTTGAGGATACCATGTCTGGTCCCTGCTCCCCCCGCCCCCCACCTCTACGCACCCTGGGGGAGAAAGCAGAATGCAGTGCTGAAACACAGTGTGGTAACTGAACCAAGGTCAGGGCTCTGGTCTCCAGACTCTTAAGAAACAACTTTATCCTCTAGACACCTTTCGCGAACCTCATCCTATAGCGTAGTGGTAGAAATCATGGACTCCAGAACCACATTAACTCCCTAAGTCTCCTGCCTTCTAGCTCTGGGATCTTGGAAAAGCTACTTATACTCTCTGTATCTCAATCTCGTCATTTGTAAAAGGAGGATACTAATAGCATAGTAAACCCTTGTCATATCATTTTAAATAGGATCTGAATACTCAATCCCATAAAATATGAGAATGGATTATTGTGAGATTAATGAAATGACCAGAGTTAGCTGCCTGGCTGAGAGTTCCAAGGATCCTGGAAACAACTACCAGTCATACTACATACTACTGAATCTGTAGTATACAGTATCATGGGATTTTACCATCAAGCAACTATGAAGACTGAGTTAATATATAAAATACCTAGAACAGAGTCTAGCACTAAGTAGCCAATACATATAATGCTGGTTATTATCACTATGACTGCATCTGTCTCTACTGTGACCCCCACGGGGCCACTGCTACAACACTACAAAACAGACAAAACCAAAGGAAGAGAATTTCCCAATGACCAAGCAGCAAGACGATGATAAAAAGTAACAGCAAAGTGATTTCCACGTATTTGTTCAAGGGTAATCCCTTTAGGTTGTCCTGACTACTCTTTACTCATCCTGAATTCTCCCCTTGCCAAAAGCTGTCAACAAATAAACTCCAGGAGGGAACAGGGCCAAGATGTGAGGCTGGCATTCGAAAGAGATTGGACTTACATTAAGCATGCTATCCATCTATAAACCTATCACCTGCTTAGGACGCACTGCCTGCTCTAGAGACGAAAGCTATTTTTCCAGCAGGCATCATACCGTTTTAACAAAATATCGTCGACCTGAAGTTTGTGTACCATAAGCTGTTGAATATTATTCCTGTGAAGGGGCTTTAGGATTCCTGAGGAGAGAAAAGTATTGCATGTGGCTAGCAAATTTGAGAGGTGGCAGTGGTTCACATCATCCTTATTAATGCCATGACATTTAACATGACACTGTTGAAAGTAAATCTTGTCATCACAGACACCAGTGACCTGTTCCTCAACTTTCCATGTTCAAGGCAGGAGTCCCAGACTGGAATTTGGAAAAGCTGGCCACCCAGAGCTTTCATGCGCATGGACATGAAAACGAGTCTTGGCCAATCTAGCTGTTGTGGAATTAACTTCATTCATCTACTGGAGGCAGCGGTTTCATAACACCATGGCAGAAAGAGAAAGACATCAGGGCTGAGGGCAGGGAGGGCTTTTATGTGTTTCCTACCTCTGTCTTATTGTGCACTAAACAAGACCAGATGTTTCAACAAATAACTGAAACCAGAGTCATACTGCGTTTGATTTGTGGGACCACCCTTACTTGAAATGCCAGCTCATCATTCCAAGGTTTGAAAAATGATGTGCATGAAAAGTGAGATAAGAAATGTTGAACATTCCTTCAAAAAAGTAATTAATTATACCATCCACAGATGGTAAGAAAATGCCTTCCAGGTCGGCATTGAGAAATGCAGCGATTACTTGCCAAAGGGTTAGAACCAGGGCGTATTCTCTCATCCCTCCCATGCGTCTGTCCTGGAACCACGGGGTAGATGAGAATGGCATGGGAGGAATAGTGAGGTTAAGGGAAAAAGCAGAAGTGAACCCACAACAGCCAAGAGACAGAGTAGATCAAAAGCAAGAGATTTGGGGATTATCTAAAGTGTCCATGGTTTCCAGGGAATAGCAGTTCGGCAAAAGGTCAATACAGGGAGTCACAGCAAATGCACGCCTAGTTTATGGGAAGTCAACCCTGTGCTTGTAGATATGCTGGTGGGGGGGAAAGATAAAGAAGGAGAGAGAAGGGAAAAAGGAAAAGAGAGAAAGGGGTTGACGGAGATGGAGGGACAGAAAGAGAGATGTGGAAATATACAGGGAAAGAGAAAAGATAGACACAAAGGCAGAGAGAAAGAATTAGAGAACAGGATAGAAAAGAATGAGGAAAAACCAGTGATTTGAATTTGTGGTCATCTCCTAGGGCCACCACCATTCCACTAATGAATTGAGCTCTCATCAATTCTCGATTTTCAAATTGTTGAAATTTGAATTTGCCTTCCCCTGGTCATTCCTTTTATGTCTCTATGTCTATGTTAAGCTGAAAGCAGTTCAAGTTTTTAAAAATAGAACACTTACTCTTAAAAATATTTTTTAAAAAAAGTTTTTTGGCTCCTAAATATAAGTTAATTACTTTAGCTTACATTCAACCAAAGAAATAGAATTCTGGAGGGGGAGGCGGGGAAAGATAACTGGCTGTTTTGGATTTTAAATTCCTGATAATT
This sequence comes from Panthera tigris, assembly GCF_018350195.1. NCBI lineage: Eukaryota > Metazoa > Chordata > Mammalia > Carnivora > Felidae > Panthera > Panthera tigris. The sequence continues at coordinate 144,003,434 of NC_056668.1, read as the reverse complement.
GCCTTATAATTAAGAATATAACAGTGGAGGTATTATTCTGCAGAAGACTATGTGGTCACAAAGTTTGGGAAATGGAGGGTTCATCAAATTTAAACAGGTTTCCTACCTTCAGATTTTCTTAAAGACCCAAGTATAGCAATGGGCACTGGGTTCTCCACAATGTAGATAAACAACACAGTTTTTCCCAAACTGACTTGATCAGAGAGTCCTTCCTTTTTCAAAGTACACCTCACAGCACAAGTATATTGTGCAACACACTTTAGAAACCTCTCATCCAATTCAAGCCCTCCTGTTTCCTCTATTCATGCCTTCTGCCAGCCAGATGTATATGCCATGATTAAGCAAATCTCCCCAAATGTATGTTTCATTGCAGTGTTTCCATGTTTATTGCTCTATAGTGGCTGCCAATGGTCTACAACTGTGAATCCCAAACTTTCCCCAAACACGTGAATTAAATGGCCACCCCAGGCATGTATGCCATATTTATTCTCTGGTTCCACATATCTCCTGGCACGACACCAACTTCCTTTGGTGGTTAGTCTATCATAATAGGAGATGCACATTTGGAATAGCAAGTACTTATTCCCCGATCTAGCAGTCAGTGTCCATTACAATCAGACCTCAGCCCACTTTTCTGTCCTGTGTCCTTCCTTCCTTGATGCCTGGCTATGGAGCATAAAGCAGTCTACAGAAACTGTTATTACATTCTTCAAACCCAGACTGATCAGAGATCTCCATTTAAATTAAGAGAAGAGAGACATATTAGAAAATGGGAGAATGACATTCTCCTGCCACAGATCTCTACAGATAGTAAGAGAACCTAACAACAACCTCCAATCTGTTTGCATATAAAAGATAATGTCTAGCTTTGCTTATTAGCTCTGTTCATCAACCAGCGCCATGCCCAGAAGCCCATTAACCTAGGAATCAGGGATATAATGTGAAAAGGAATGGGGGCGCCCGGGGACCTTAATCGGGTAAGCCTCCAACTTTGGCTTAGGTCATGATCTCACAGTTCACGAGTTCAAGCCCCTCATCCGGCTCTCTGCTGTTAGTGCAGAGCCCATTTCAGATCCTCTGTTCCCCTCTTTCTCCGGCCCTCCCCTGCTTGTGCTTGCTTGCTCGCTCGCTCTCTCTCTCTCTCTCTCTCTCAAGAGTAAACATTTAAAACAAAAGAAAAAAAAAAACAGAAAAGGAATGACTATATCTTGGACCACAGAAAAGGCAGCGCTCGGGAGTGATAACACAATGGCACTGTGGATATAGGACGTCAGACACTGATTTGGACTCGCTGGGAGTTGGCCTAGTGGAAACTAAAAGGTTTTATGTTTTGTTTCAGTTTGCTTTGCTTTGCCTCACTCTTTATCTAACGACAAAAACTCAGTGGAGAGAAAACACTAGTTAATGTACATAAGAAAAACAGAATAACACATGACCTTCAGAGCCATAAACGTAAATAAATATGCCAGATGCTGTTCCTCCAAGTGCTACAAGACAGGTAAGATTTCCTTACATCCATTTACCCCAAGGAGTCCATCTTGAGTGATTTTCCCTCCAGATTTAGCCTAATAACAATGAGGGAAGGTGTGGCTGGGGGGAATGACTCCTAGCTTTCCTTTGTTTCATGTTCCCAGGAAGAGAAAATCTTCCCACAAAACAAACAAATAAATCTTAATGTTAAAATGTTCACACACAAATATGGTTTATAGGCCTTTCATTCTTCACCATCATCTTTAGAATTTCATGAAAAATCAAAGGCTTTGAGAAAAATACAGAAGCTTAAAATCTTGGAGTTGAGGGCATTTGAGAATTTCAGTGGAAAGCATCCAATTCCACTGCATGCGTTTCCTGTGCATTTAGTAATAGTTTCCTCGGTTTCAAAATTCCTTAATTATTGGAACTATAAAGCATGAAGTTCTACTAGGAAGAAAAATTTGCCTTGCCTCTCCAGATGTGACCTCTCCCAGGCCCCCCTGGCTCGCTCACAGAAGATGACCTACTTTATTGAGATTAAAGTTTTCAGACATGATCCATTTCCACTTCATCCCAATGCAAAATTTATCTTTGTCCTCATCTGCCCTTTTTTTCCTCCTTTCTTGTAGGAAGAAACGGTTATGGATTAGGTTTTCTAAGGCCAATTGTCTCACCTGTGCCCTTGATCTGTTCAGTATCTGCCACCTGAACCCAGGATATATGTTTATGGCTTCCCTTGCCCACCTCCTAACAACTCCAATCCTTCACTGCTGCCTCTTCCTTGAACTGAGACCACATATACACTCAAGCCTCCCTACTTCAAAATCACCTCCCCTCAGTTATGTTATTCCACGTTAGTATCTGCCCATCTCCTCCTAATTTTCAACCTCAAACTTCTAGAAAGAGTGGCCCATACCAGTGCCTCCGGTTCCTCAGCTCCCACTACATTTCCAAACCCTGCTTCACCTGTCCTCCATCTGAAACTATTTTCCTGAAGGTCAACAATGACCTCAAGTTCCTAAGAGCCATGCATTTTTTTTCTTGGACTTCAAATACCTTAAAGTCTTTCCAGTGCATAAAATCACTAAATACTTCTCTGGTTTTGATATTTCATATTCCCTTTGCTATCATAATACTCATTTCTGTTTCTTCCATACCTCTGACCAATTCTTGTTCCTTCACTGACTGTCTCCTTAATATTCCCTAGGATTCTGTCCCTGATTTTTTTTTTCTATCTCTACAATTTCCATTCTAATCTTGTGTCTTTCTTCTAAAAGTGACGCTGATCATTCCCAAATACTAGCAAAACGATGATACCCACAGTACCTACCTTATAAGGCTGTGGTAGAGATTTAATGAGTCAGTACAGTACAGTACAAAACCCTCAAAAAAGTGCTAGTATTTTCTGGTTTTGTTGGTTTTGATATCATTAAATCTGAATCTTTATTCCAGATCTTTATTGTGATCCCCTATACAAATCTCCAAGAGACGTATAGGCAGCTACAGACCAACAAACACTTCCAAATTCAATTTCAAAATGTAACTCACTGTCACGTTCCCGCAACTTTTACTTCCTCTTTCAGGTGAGGATGTCCCATCTTCAGTGTTATCGCAGAATGAAGCATTGGACACACCTTTGAAACCTCTCCATCCTTAGCCTCATTAATCGAACTACCACCCAGTTTCTGCTAATGCTACCTCTACGATATTCTTTACTTTCAGTAAAATTTCCCAAACCCAGAAGTTCATGACGTGTTACCTTGGTTACTTCTATAACCTTGGACCTGACCTCCTCCTGCTTCCCAGCTCTGTCTTTAGTATCTCTACCCTAATCAATACTAAAATTAACTGTTCAAAACCACTGTCCAATTATATCATCTACATGGAAGAAAAGATTATAGCTCATGATCTTCATGAAAACATACCACAGTCATTACCAAGGCATTCAAGGTGTTCAAGATTCCTGACCAAACTTTCTCATTTTTCTCCTCCCTATTTTCCACCACTATGTTCTATTTCTCTCTAGTGCATACTTTTCAACTGCAGACTTCTGACAAAACCATGCCTTCAGACATTGCCACGCAATTCCATACATTCTTTAAAATACATCTCAAATAACATGCCCTCCGTGAAGATTTCACCAATGCTTCCAGACGGACAGACTCACTACTCTCTGGACCTGGTGGGTTTCTGTACCTACGGTAGGGCTAAACAGATCCTACATAATATACTCCTGTCTTAAATCCCTTCCTAAATTATATACTGATGTCTTATTCAGTAATTCTTCCCCTTTATTCATTCAGTGTTGACTGAGTGCTTTCTATGTATCAGACATTAAGATAGACTCTAGAAATGCAATGGGAAAAGAACTCTTCTCCTCCAATAAGCCAGCCTTTTCGACTTAGCAGAGTGCTTGGTACATGGCAAGGAGTGAACACAAATGTGTAAAATGGAATTTTCCCTAACATCACAGGTGAAATAAAGGCACCATGAATTCAAACACTTCTCCAATTATCTATTACAAGTTAGAATTCTATCAGGAGATGAACTCAACATTTATCAGTTTTAAATATTCATTCCAGTTGCCAGAACATACAGTCTCACAACTATAAAAAAAAAAGTTTTATATGACTTTATAGTTTTAGAAAAGTGCTTTCACACAAAAACTTGGGTTTCCTGTATATAGGCTTACATTTTTAAAACAGCAAAGGATCTGATAAATTTTGAGAAAATTGAAGTCAAAGGCAAAGTGTGAGTTGCAATTTTCTTGATTCACATAATTTACCTATTTATGCACTTAATGACTTATCCATTCACTTATTGATTTAGTCATCTAACAGAGTGTATTTAATCTGTAACAGTAAATATATTATGTGAATAATAAGAGTACTCATCAACCAATTGTTGATTTGTATTCTTTTTCTATACTCCCAGAAATTACAGACAAACAATTAATTTACAAAAGCTTCTTTCCTCTACATCAGTAGAATGAAACTACTGGATTATTGTAATACTCTTCTTCCCCATAGAGGGCATGCTCCTCGTTCAGTCGTCTTAAAATCCCAAAACCAAAGAGCCACTGTCTACTTGTTTAGCACACTACATGTGGTTTCTTATCTGTTCTGCTCACGCTTCAACTTTGCACTGAATATCAGAGTCCCAAGGAATCACACATAGTGCACTATGATGAGTCACCTAAATCCTCTTGGGTTTCCTTGCTCATTCCCAGCAAAGACCTGACCTCCAGAAAACCTTCTCCCGATATAGACCACCACCACCCTAGCACGCGAAGATGTAGGTCCTACTTTATAAATAGAGAATCCCATGCCTACTGGTTGTCACACCAGCTGTACATGAATTACTCAAAATATGACTAATACGTATGTAATGATAATTGCTTCTACATGATGCAAAAATATTTATGCCGGAGAAAGCTTGACCTTCCTCCATTCCTCCACTTCTGATTTCCTCAGATAACCCACAATGCATTGGTCATTTCTCTGACCAGTTGTAGAAAGGATACTAATGCAGTTGGGGGCATCTGGGAAGAGGAAGGGAGTGAAGATAGAAAGGAGAGGATGTGTCAAGGCTGCCTGTCTGATGAATGAGATGGAAAGAGTAAAGGCAGAACCAGCAGGCATTTTAAACAGGGTTTACAAATGTAACCGTAAATATGTTTTTCTAACTGAGTTTACTCACAATTGTATGTTGCTTTTTTCCTTCATTTAACAAATCAAACTAAAATGTGGCCTCTTGCTTTCCCCCCTTGACTATGTACTGTACGGGCGACAAAATGACTAAGACTCAATGAAGGACAATGAATGCCCTTTGATAAGCAACTGAACCAAAACCATACCCCAACAGGAGATTGCTTTTCCAATAAGCACTGGGGTGCAATTATGAAGGCGAGGGAGAATGTTTGCTGGACTGGCAAAATCAGATATCCACGCCATGCAAACTTCAAAGCGGAGCTTTGTAAAGGTCTAAGGGAAGAGCCAAGAAATAAGTGTCAAACAATATATGGGCAGGGGAGAGGGTGCGTATGTGTGTGTGTCATTGCTTCTTCGTGTGTCTTTTGAACAACTGATGAAAGCTCCCTGTTTGGTTGAGGTTCATGCGTCCTTCTGACTGCTCTGACTACTGAGCTCCAGCGGGACCCGAACTCTGGATCTCTACGTGTTACTGTTTTGATAAATTCCTTCAGATGCTTTTAAAATGAAGTGCAAAATTTCCCCCAAACAATTTCTTTTGAAAAACCACTTTACTTAAAGAGAACATGGGTAATTCATTTCAGGTCCCACCCATCCACTGGTAGAATGGAAATCCAGAGACAACTTTAAGGATCAAAGGTGAACATACTGTTTGATCTCATGCTCAGCTAAACTGCTGGTGCTTCCTGTAAAACTATGAGGATTTCAAGGCTGTGGCAGGCATAGCTAGCAATTACCAATGTCTTCCTGGTGAAAAAAAGTGGGTGAAGCTGGCCCATGTATGTGGGTAAGGGTATGCTGTTGTTATCAGAAACAAAGGAAGCATGATCTTGGCATATAATCTGGCGCAGAAACTGGGAGAACAGAGCCAGATACAGAAATAATCCTGAGAGGCAGCTTGTTACTCACTCAACAAATATTTATTGAGCACCTACTATGTGCCAAGCATTGTTCTGTGTTCTGGGGATACAGCAGAGAACAAGATAGGCCAGGTCACTGTTCTTGTATCATTATATTTTAAGAGAAAAGTCAGATAGTAAACAAATAAGAAAGAACACTATATAAATATCTATATCTCTATATCTAGATGTGTAAATATAGAGATGTAGATATTTATTTATTTATCTCTATCCAGTAATGTTAAGAGCTCTGTGAATTGCAGGGAAGTAAAACAAGGTGAAGCAATGGAACTCCACTGGGGGATGCTTTTCAACTGAGTGGGCAGCAAACACATTTAAGCTGGGATCTGAAAAATAAGAAGAAACCATTCATGGTAAGATTGGGCAGGATGAGAGGGGCGGATCGAGGCAAAGGCAACAGCTCTTGCCAAGGTCTTGGCATGTTGGAACAATAGAAAGAAGGCCATTGTGGCTGGAATATGAGAGGGTGAGAGGGAGAGTGGTGGAGATGAGGTCATAGTGTTGGGCAGGGGCCAAGTGGGTGGTGTGTAATAAGGGCAGTCTGTAAAGGGTGAGTTGAGATGATGTTTCAAGAAGCAGCCACTGAGGATGTGCATTAAGATAGTGGGAAAACCAAGACAGATAAGTCAGTGAAAAGGCAGATGTGGGAAGTTGGGGAGTGAGGTAAGGGAGGGTTTCAGGTTACTGGGCTATAGCAGAAGATTAGATTTCAGTTAGGAGGAAGAGGATGGATACGGACATTGCTAAGGATCCAGGACCTTACCATGAAACAGCAGAGAGTGCCCAGGGACCAGTAATGTTGGGCAGGGCAAATGACTAGTTGGTGAGCAGGGGTAAGGGGCAAGATCTACAAAGACTTGGGAGCAACATGGCCGTCTAGAGGTGGCCTTGCAGGGAGTGCCAGGGCATTGCCAGTGCTCATAATCAGATTTCCACAACTCGTACTTGGATGGCTAATTTATTTCTGGGATCTTCCAAGTTGTGAGCTAGAGCTGTAATAGCCCTCTTACATTTCTCAAGATTGGGGTAGACTTTTGACTACCGGATTGTGATCTCATCGGCTCCAACTGCAAAAAGTTGAAGAAGGCAGAGGCACGGCTAAAAAGTGGGGAATCCAGACATATTCTCCTAGTTATAAAAAAGTCGGTTTGTTTTTTTTTTTTAATTTTAATTCCAGTACGGTTAACACACAGTGTTTTAGGCATACAATATAGTGTTTCAGTGATTCTATACATTACTCAGTGTTCATCATGATAATCCCAATCATCCATTTCACCCATTCCCCCATCACCTCCCCTCTGGTAACCATTGATTTGTTTTAAATTCATCTCTGCTTACACTCTTACCATCCATTCTAAATATCAGTTTAATTTATAACATACTCCTTAAGATTCACTGTCAATACTCAAGTATATACCAAGCCCTGTATATCAGGCAAGTTGCATACATTTTTCCCTAACTCTTGCAACCAACTCTTTCAGAGAAGAAATAACTAAACCCCAAAAATGACAGTAAATTATTAGAGTCAAGTTTTTATAATCATTTTTCCCATTATATCAGACAATACATAAAAGCAAACAAATGTTGAGAGTTCCCTATGAAAAGGAATAAAAACTTTCTTGATTCCCTTTTGTTAATTAATGAATATCCGAGTGTATGTTTTCAAATGTATGGCTCCCATGCAATAGGTCCACAATCTATTCAACCTTATTTAGTGCTCTGATACATATTTTCCCTCTGATATGTTCTTAAGAATATATTCACGTCAACAGGATTTACTCTTTGAGGTTTTTATCACCAGGTGTCATCCTGTGCTACAAAGGTTAAAAAGAGAAATTCAGTGAAAGGGAAGTTCACTTTTAAAGTTAAGCAAAACAGACAGGTTTTATAATGCAGATATACATTTCTTAAATTGAACTAAGAAAGGGTCCTAGAGGTTAAGGCTTGATGGATCCTCACTCTAACATTAGCACCTGAACCCAGGGGCAAGCACCACACTTCAGACTAAGATCACAAAGGAGAAACACCCCACCAGGCTGTGAAATATTTCTGAACAGTGAACCTAGCCTTTTGAATCATGTCAATTGCCAGGTTCAAGAGACAGTCTGATTCCAATGGAAGGTTATGGCCTCAACTTCACAATGAAAGGTCTGGCCCTGATGACTTCAAAGTTCCTTTCGGTTCTATACAATTCTCTAGTTCTGTTTCCTAGTGAATGAGCAAAATGAACAGCAGGTAAAATGCTCAGAAAAGCAGATGTGTCTCCATTTAGGCAGGGACATTGGCTGTTTACAGGACCCACCATTTGACTGTCTTGGTGGGTTTATGGTGGTCCGTGTTGTTCCCCCAGCTCTGCAGATTCAAGAACTGGGCTTTCTCAGCACACAGGGACATGACCAGTATCCTGGAAAGAGACTCTACCTAACCAACCCACATAAGGATACACGAGAAGGCTAATTTATCAATAGACAACAGATAGTCTTATGATTAACATGTTCACATTTTGCAGAAATAAAAATACAAGAAGTTTGCTAATAAAAATACCAATTAAAAAAAGGGGGGAAATGGACAGAAAAAAGGAGTCTCCAGACCAGCATGAGGTATGATGAAGAATCCCAATCACGTAGCAAGAGATCCCTTGTCTACTGGCAACCAAGTTTGTTTTTCAGGATTCAAAGTTCCTCTCCCTTGGACAGGGGAGCTCACATCTGATACTTCTTTTCTCTTTCCTTCCTTTCTTCCTTCCTTTTTCTTTCTTTTATTTCACACATTCTTTCTTTAGAGCACTTGAAAAATCACCAATTAAACTAGCTATTCATATACTCATGGAATATATTGTTTTTCAGCATGTACCATTAAAATCAGTGAATTTTCAGTCTCCTAAGGCAAGCTAATTTCTCTTTTTGCCACGATCCGGGGACAACACACTCTGTTCCCCTTGAAGTCTTTTCCCACCACTATCATGAAAGTCCGACACCAGTCTCAAGAGAGGTAAGCCACAAAAACAATTTTAATTATTTAAATTACACGCAAATTAAAATCTAGATAAATGGCTATGTAGTAGACAGCAATAATCAAAAAAGCTACCATCACTAAATTTCAATGGAGTACTTGGTGATGTAGTTGGATGCGTCTTTGTGTAAAGAGCCTCATGGAAAATGAAAACGGCCTTAAAGTCATGTTTCCTAGAACAGTATTATTTAACCTGTGCTTTGCAGATGGGTCGTATCAGCATTCCTGTGGAGATCATAAGAAATATTTCTTGGGCCCCACCCCAAACCTATTGAGTCAGAACCTCAAAACAATACAAACAAAAACCAAACAAACAAAAGAAGACAACATAAATCAGTGTCTTAACAAGTCCTCCAGACTTGCTAAGCAAGTCTGCTATATTTACTAAACGTAAGCATGCTAACGTTTGAGAACCAGCGCCCTAAAATACAGCTCAGGGAAGAAACCCCATATTAAATAATCAATTGGTCAAACAAATAAACATACATACATACATACATACATACATACATACATACATACATAAATGGAAATCAATTGTAGAAACAAGCACAGAAACAAATGAAACATATCCAACAGTCTCACTCTTTCTAAGTAAATCTTTGCAAAAATGGGACCACATAAAAGGGTCACTGGGACAAAACAGGAAGTGTGTGGCACAGGGCAATTACATGAAAGGATAAAATGACACCTGGAAAAGACAACTTCAGACCTCAAGATAGGTTAAGTTTCTGTGAGCCCAGTACTATAAACTCTCTGAGCTTTGTCAGTCAAATACTCTTGCTAGCAACTAATTCTTTTCTTCACACTTGAAAGAGCCCCATCATGCCGAAGATGGTCTTAAACCGTAAGTAGGAAACACAGGGCACAGACAGGATGGGAGAACACAGCTCTCTCTCTGTCAGCCCCCTCCACAACTGATGCTTTGTCCTCACTCTGGGGGCCTCATCCACACTTACCACTCCAAATGTCACCTTCCTGTAGATGACACTTAAATGTGTTTGCCATAGGATTCATATCTTGCTTTACTTCTCTCTTTCTCCTTGCCTAAAGCACATCTTCATAGGGGTGTCCCACTGTCACCTCAAAGGTATCATATTTGAAACAAGATCATCATCCTTATCTTCAGAGGATTCTCAGACACCTTTCTCCGGTCTTAATGCCACCTACACCACACTGGCCTTTCTCTGGTCCCTGTTGTTCTCTGCTTTCCTGTCTATGCCCACTCTGCGTTAGCTCGACTTCCTAAATGTAACCTTCCTGCTGCACGGCATCTTGCAAAATACTAGTAATCAATTCAAAGCATTCCCAGCTCCTTTACATTGGTTCCCTCTCAATTAAACAGTTTTCCGTGGCTTTCTTCTACTAACTGCATCAAGATCCTTACTTGTTGGCTTGGTTTCCTCTTAATACATTATTATTACTTCTTGGAAACAACTGAATTTCTAGTGTTAATTACTTGCAATGATCATCGGTTCATATTCAAAAGCATTTAAAAATGCTTCTAACCTGGGTGGCTCAGTTGATTAAGCATCTGCCTTTGGCTCAGGTCATGATCTCATGGTTCATGGGTTCAAGCCCCGTGTTGGGCTCCGTGCTGACAGCTCAGAGCCTGGAGCCTGCTTCAGATTCTGTGTCTCCCTCTCTCTCTGCCCCCCACCCCCACCCAACTCATGTTCTGTCTCTCTCTCAAAAATAAATAAACACTTTAAAAAATACAGAACTACCTTTATAAAAAGATTTTTTTAATAAAAATGCTTATAACTCTAAAAATCCAGAAAAACCCTTTCCTTTGTTGTTTCTAGGAACAAATAAACACAGACACAAACCTACACATGCACACATATGTACACACAGATTTTAAAGATAGGTTTGGAACCATATTATAACACTTTTATAGTTTTTAAAACCTAACAATATGTCATTTCCTCTAGTCAATATATCCATATTCATTGATTCCATGGCTGCATAGTGGTTCTTTGTAAAGACATAACACCGTTTATGGAATGCACTCCCTATTGATGGACATTTAGATTGCTTACAATCTTCTCTATTAAAAGCATCCCTGTAATAAGCACCTTTGTGCATATATACTTTGAGCAGGCATTTCTGTAATTAGACTTGCTGTATAATAGGGCATGTACATATTTAAGGCCTTTGATCCATTATGCCAAACTGAGGCCTAAACTCTCCTTATCTGTTACTATTTCCCTAATTATGACAGTGTGTGGGAATGGCTGCCTCCCTATACCTCTATCTACCCTGGTTGTTAGAATATATTTAACTTTTAAAAAATCTAGCTGGTGAAAATAATATCTCACTGTAATTTTAACCCTCATATCTTTGATCATTAGTGACATACTTTTGAATGTTTGATAGCTAGTTCTATTTCTTCACTTACGAATTTTTATCCCTTTTATTATGGGAGTCCTTTCCTTTTTTTTTTTTTTTCTTATTCAGTAACTAGTAGGAGCATATTTTATATTTAGAGAATCAAACCTTTGCAATATAATGCAGCAAACCTCTTTCTACAAGAGTATTTATTTGCTCATTATTGTACATTATGATAGGGTTTTTTCTCGTTGAAAATGTGTAAATACTTCTCTAGTCAAAATGCAGGAATCTCCTAAAAACAAAAACGAAGTTCCAATCTGTCATTATTTTCACTTAAGGTTTATGCCTTTGGAATGAAGTGTATGAAACCACTCCCTGTACAATGATTAAATAATTATTCCCTTTTTTTTCTTTCCTGACCTCTTAAGGCCTTTCTGTAAGGCTATACTCTGGCTATCTTAACTGTTCCCTCTCAAACTCTCTGTTCCAGCTAAGTCTGTCTGCCCACTATCCTGTCTCCCCTCAATTCCAACAGCATGCCTGTGTTACGTTCCTACCTTATTCTAGCAGGAATCCCTCCCATCCTTCCCCAGCTTTAACCAATATGCCATACGTCCAATTCCTTTGTCTACTTCAAGACTGACCCAAGACTCTCTTCTTCCTTCATGGCTCTTCCTGCCCAAACAGCTCTCATCTTTTCTTTTCACTGTGAGTCAATGTCACACAATTTAGCATTTAATTTTTCCCTCTGTGCCATGTGTCTCCTCTGTTTCCTCAAATAAATTAACTTCTGAAGAGCAAGAATAACATTATAACCTCGTTCTGTCTTGTCCAGACCACCCTATACAGGGCCAACCCAAGAAATAGCTCCATGAACATGATGCATTGATATATTTTATTTCCCATTCTGAAATTCCAAGTTCCAAATCCATTCTTAATAACTCTAGGATATGAAACAAATGAACACAGAACTGGACTGCAAGATATTGTCATTCAACAACGCACACTGGAAAATCTTATTTCCCTCTTTTACAAAACTCCTTCAGACGGAAAATACACAAAGGTATAGGAGAAAGCAAATGTACTCAGTTACATTTGTACTCAAATGTACAAATATACTCTGGTTTTTTGCCTAAGTCAATGTTGACATGAAAGTAAACATGTGAATAAGTAAGAAGCAAGCAAATACTTTACAGAAGAAAAAAAAAAAAAAGCCAAACACCTTGAGGAGAATTTCACTTTTATATTTTTTCCCTAGTTTTATGTCAGTGCCTTTGGAACTGAAAGTGAAATGTTATTCTGAAATTAAAAAGCAAAAAAAGAAAACTGTAAGAGAAACATAGATAAGTATGGAGTAGGTTTCATTATACTTTCCTGAAAATGAGAAAATCAGTTAAAGGATGTTTAGAGAGTGAAGCCATCTGTTCTTTCCTCAGTAAATACCGAGTAGCACTGACTATGTGAAAATCATTGTGGTAGGACCAGAAAGGTCCTACCAGAATTATTTTCTCTGGTAGCTAGTGAGATATACTGAAGGCAAGAAAAAAATGGTTTAAGCTCCAGAGAGTGTCTATCAGTGTTATTAGAGTTTAGGAAACGGAGCAGCGACTTCCATGTAGTTAATTGATATTACTTATTGAGCACTTACTGTATGCCAAACAAGGATTGAGGGTCACAGAGCTTGAAGACCTTTGAGATGGCCCTTGGTTTTTGAGCATGAAGAGCATGGTAAGCGTGGCCATTGGAGTTAGAAGGAGATTAACACAGGGGTAATCTTTAAGTTTAGTAATGCTACACGTGAACAAGTTTGAAAGATATTTGAAAATTCAATGTCGGCTGGAGAAAGTAAAACAAAACTCAGTCCTTCCATTCCCCAATGAATACTCTTGACAGTTATCTAGATAAAACCCAATGCCACACCCAGAACCAGTGCTGACCTCACCGAAAGCATTTTTAAACATGAGGCTTAGCTCTAGGGAAGCAAGAGCTGACACTATAAAAGCTGGCTGTCAGAAAATAACACCCCATTCCCTCCTCTAATTTAGTTACTTTAGGGGACAAAAGGCATCCTGGGAACTTAAATGAGGAAAGTGCAAGTATTGTGAAATACAGCGACGTAAACCAGACAATTCCCCAATAGATTCATCTCAGACTGCAGGGTGAGTTTTCTACAGAGCGCCGAGACAGGCTTGCATTGCTTTCCAAAATAAAACAACAATAAAAAAAGAAAAATTCATGTAAGAAGTCTGAGAAATATTGGAAGCGGAGCTCTCTACATGATTTCAATCCAGCTGATTGCAGAGATGGATGCCAGAGAAACACAATGGAAGTGCAAAGAAATGTTTCAATGAATAGCATTGATCTGAGCTATCGCAAGGATTCGTCCTCCATTATCCTCATGCATCAAGTCAATTCTGGGCCTTTCAGTCACCCTCTCCTTATCATTATCACTAATAACAATCGCTTGGAGTTAATGGTTCTTATTTATATTTTACCATCTTCATAATACGTTAATATATTGGCATTCTTTCCAGAACACTGAAACACATTACTAGTAGTCTAATATTGATCGTCAAGACATCTTATCAAATAACTAAATATTCCTGTGATGGGAAGAAATGGCAGGAAACTGAAATGTGAAAAGGTAAGGAAACCCTGGGGAAATGGCATTAAAACAAGTTCGAGAATAAAAGCACTGGCCTTCCAGAACTTAGTCTTTTCACCTGACCAAAGTGCTGCTGTCATTTCTGATCATTAAATTCTTTTTCTAGACTTTAAAAAATGCTCTACTTGCACTAATCTATATGAAGTATGGTACACTGTTGATTTTCAAGCATGGTGAAAAATGGTGAGAATTCTATTTGTAAAATGGGAAAATGCTAAATTGGCTCTGGTATACTGAACCATAAGCTCCCTATCCCACCTCGCATACATCAAAGTAAAAGAAAAAAGTCATCCTAGCATGACTTTTTTCATGTTTAGGAAAACTCCAAGTTTCCAAAGAAGTACATGAAACTTGGCCATCAAACTCTGAAAGGTGTACTTAGTTCTATGAAATGTGAGTATGTGGAAGAGAATTAAGTATTAGAAATATGTGCCCTTGATCTAACTTTTCTGGTGGAAAACACAAATGGTGAAGCTGTATGGTCCACTGACTTCTAGACAGATTTTGGTCAGTAAGTATTTCTAGATAAGTCCAGCATAGCATCTTCTATAGGTGAACTTTTGTTTTATTCTTTCTTTTGCCATATTTTGACTTTAATTAAAATTGATACTGGAAGTAAGAAACAGGACAAGTACAGGGGAAAATAAAATAAAATCAGATTTCACCTAGATTGATTAGATTTTCCACAGTCACTTTTTCCAGCTCAATTAACGTACCATGACATTTCCCCTATTGTCAAGTAGCACCAAACAAGTCCAACACATAAGGGCTATCACAGAATACAGTTTGCAGTGTTCCCAAGATAATAATGCAAAAAGAAAAATCCTGATGCCCAAACCCTTGGGCAAAATATTTACTCTAGGACAAAAATGCCTCAGTGGGATTCCAATCAAATAGGAAGATTTGGGCTGCTTAAAGCTGTTGTTGTCTGCGGTTGTTCCTTCAACTTAGAATATGAGGCGGCAAAGAAAATTAGCCTGAAACACAAGTACAGCCCACAAAAAAACAATGGCTGAGAAGCACTGAAATGGTAACCCTGCTGATCCCAGGCACCTGTTGGGATCCCAATTCCGGTGTCACAAGGAAAATAAGACATTTCTGCTTCTGCCCAACAGTGAGACATTCCCTTCCAGCTCAGACCTCAGTCAGGAAGACCGTCTTCCCACCAAAAGGAGATTATAACCCTTATCACCAAAACACAATGGGGCAGGCTGGTCTTGCAGAATGCAGGGTCTTTGGTTCAGGAATCCAAGCAGAGAGGGTAATCCTTGTATAAGAGGAAACTCATCAAGACATTTTTTTAGTGTTGAAAGGGAGTGTTCAAAGGGAAGCAAACCCGCTTCAGAAGATCATTGATTCGATCTTCAAAATTTAAATGAGTACCTTGTACATATACTATAGCATTCTTCATAATGACAAAACAGTGGCAAAAAAAAAAAAAAAATCACGCCCATCAATGAGTATCGCATGCATAATATGTGGTGCAAAAAAAAAAAAAAAAACAAAAAAAAAACAGATGTATGTCTAATGACTCAGTGAATATGTCACAAAGTATGCAATTCACTCAGAAAAGAAGTAAAATAACCTGTTAGGTATCATCTCATGTATCACAGATATGATTGTATGTTTGCACGGACATAAAGAATGCCATAGAAGGACCCGTGGGATTTTCTTATCAATATTGGTTATGTCTGAGAGTTCTGACAGAATGATGTGTTGTGCTGAAAGAGATTACTAACATTCATTTGACATTTTGAATGGTTTCATTAGATGAAATGAGTAGGCTTACCTTGCAAAAGAAAAATTTACCAGGTGTGGAGGAATTACATATATAGAAACTATATTTTGCGAAAATGGTAATAAGAAACTTGACGCAAGAAAAAAGAAAAAAAACACATAACAAACAGAAGAGAATCAGGGCAACTAGGAAAAATCAAGAGGCGTCCAAACCAAAAACACAGTTTGTTCCCTTAACCACAACTAGGTTACTGTTCTCATACATTCCTTGGTGAGAAAGGCTTTGAAGTTTTCATCAAAATCCTATCTTATATCATCTATCATTACTTTAGACATATCTTTATGCCTCCTTAGTTAATTGTATAGGGAAGGTATATAGAGTCCTCTTTCCAAAGTAGGAATTTTGGCATTCTCGTCTGATCTTCAAAGTGGTCTTTTCAAGTTTTGAGTGAAAAAAAATCCATGTCAGCATTGTTGTGGACCGTTATGTGGCATGGATAGATGATGTATGGCTAATAGACTCAAGATCCCCCGAATGGTAAAGCGGACAAAGAAGGAGAAGGGCATAACACTCCATCCATCTCCTATCCCCTTGAGGTAAGTTCACCTCCTCATATGTCCAACTTTCTGCCAACCCAAGAGAGGAAGCCGCACACACAAGCTGATATTTTTGGCAACTGCTCAGGAATGGCCTCTCTTACTCCCTCCAAACCACCATCACTACCATTTAGTCCTGACCTACTTGCTTACTCTCATCCCCAAGTTCCAAATACTAGCTACTCAGACTGCCTTTGAAATCCACTTGGCCCCTCCCTGCATTGGCACATACTCAGATGCTCTTGCCAGCATCTTGGAATGCAACGCTGTGGCAGTTTTCCTGTGCTTTTTTTTTTTTTTTAATTCTTCTTCTCCCCCCTCCCTTCTTTCTTTCTTTCTTTCTTTCTTTCTTTCTTTCTTTCTTTCTTTCTTTCTTTCTTTCTTTCTTTCTTTTTCCTTCTTCTCCCCCCTCCCTTCTCCTTTCCTTTTTTCTTCTTTTCTTTTTCTATTGCAGTTTCTGGCTTAGCTCACCTCTGCTATCATAGTGTGTCCCATGAGCTAGAAATGTAAACCAACTCCAGCCAACAGTCGTAGGGTGCCTAGCCTGGTGGCCCACTTGTTTTGTGGGGTGGGGGTGAGGCAGGTGAGGCAGGGAGAGATTGCATCAATTTGTATATGTCAAGAAAGATGCTTTAACAAGACTTACTTCTGATACGCAAAATGCCTTTGACACAAAGCGTCACTGAGATAAAGAGCAACTCTGGTTTTCAGCAATGGACTAATTCACAAGACATAGATTAACACATTCTGAAAACCTTTCATTATGCACTCAGTCTGCACTGCATTATGCACTCAGTGGCACTCTATTGGCCACTGCAGGACACTCACAGATGAAGACCCCATGGCCCTAGTCCATGGGGGTTCAAGACTAATCCTGACACAGATATGAGGAGTACAGGTGTATTCAAAACGCCAAAAATAAATTCATGACCAAGCACAGAAGGAAGAAAGTCAAAACCCATTCCCATTCTACCTTGCAAAGAAATGAGGTGGGGGAATCAAGAACTAAAAACGGTAAGAGGGACAGGAAGCTAAGAGAACAGGAAGGAGGATATAGAAGTTTAGCAGCTAAAGGCAAGGAGGCTAAGAAGGGAAATAAATTCATAGCTGAAAACCTGAGATAGGAGGAGGAACCTGAGCAGGAACGGGCAAGTGGGAAAGAAGCTGTGGTACAGAAAGAAAAGAATTAGTTCCCCAGGAGGGACAGTCTGGGAAAGGCAGGGAAACGTAGATGACTTAACGTGCAAGCAAGGTCACGTCAGACAGCCATCCTAAATGGAACAGGGATGGGGATGTGAGGCAAATGAACTTGGCAGAAAAGATGGCCTATGAGTAACAAGAATAGCTAATCTTTCTTGGACCCCAATTGCCCTAAACCCCTCAGTGACCATGTTGAAACCCAGACTCTCTTTTCACCAGGACCCAGGATTCTAACATATGCATGTGCTGAGAGTATAGAGAGCATGGAAGTGTGATTGCACACACATTCTCAGTTCAACTCCTCTGTGGATCTCTGGGTCATTCATGGCCCACAAACAGCACTCCTGTCTGGTGAGTACTTTGCACTGTGTGGTCCTCATGCCAATACAAGTTTTCTGGTTTTACCATTTATGCTGTTTCTCCTCCTCTCAAAGCCAGATCCTTTCCACACTGAACAATGTATATTAGGAGCTTCACTCATGATTGTATTTTCAAGTATGGATGGATGTCAGAGGAACATTTTATATACAGAAATGCCTAAATATGTGTTAAATTTTGATTCCAATGACTTTCTGAAAAATACTCCTGTTTCCAATCAAAAACATTAATAAAGCTTTTATCCAGGTTCTGAGAACTAGTGATGGGAAGTCAGAACAAATAAAGCAAGTGCTTGGAGGTTACTGAATGCCTCCACATGCAAAACCCAAACAAAGCACTAAGTTTGCCCTCATAAGCATTGATTTTTTTTTTCTACAAGACACCAAAAGCCTCAACTATATGACTCTTCCATATCAAGTTCTATCTTCACATTACAGTTTTCCCTAACGATGGTTCTTTGATTTGTAAACTGTATTTTCCTTGCCAAAGAGTTCTTATTGTTTGCTTTTGGAAAGGAAAACATATGGTCAAATTCCAGAAATTTGAAACGTAGAATAAGATCTTAGCCTTTCTAATTTCTGTTTCTTCTTTTCTTTGTTTTCTCTGTCTTGGGGCTTCTCATAAATCACTAGTTAAATTAAAATTTCAGAACTGTCATTTTTTTTCCACCATACTATTGACAGCCTCATCACTGAAAGCTTTGAAGATCATTAGAAATCCCACAGTATAAACAATTATTAAGAAATTATTTGGGGGGAAAATTAGAATCAATTGATCAATAAGATTTCTAAAAGATGCTATCAAAAATAACAGGAAAAAGAGGGTGGGTATGTAACTTGTATGATATATTATCAATATACCTCAGATCATGGGAAGATAGAGTTCTTTTGAAAGAAATGGAAATTATCAGTTACCTGTACTTCAGTGAGACTTGTCTCTTTTTTACTACCAACTAGCAGAAAATAAAAAAAAGATATGGAAAGAACACATATATGTCACCTTGAGACCACTTTGCCTCTCCACATTCCCCCCTGGTCATTCAGCCTCAGTGAAAAATCAGAACCATTGAAATAATCCTTAAAGTTTCCAGAAGTGTGTGAGTGTGTTATATGTGAGAGAGCTAAATCAAAACTGATTCCTTGAATCTGCTAATGAAATTCAGTGAGATCTAGCCAGAGAGCTGGGAAGAAAAATTGAGTAATTAGGTAGAGAATCCAAACATCAGGTGATTATGAGAATTCTCCCTGGAAGATTGGGGAAGGGAATGAATTTTTAGGTACGAGTGTATGTGTGAAGTTAGAGAAAGAAAAAAAAAATCCTTCTCAAGTTGGGAGAAAATGATCATGCCCTGGGCCTGGGATCCTGACTGTCTTGTATCACTGGGACAAGAATGAATATGAAGGAAGCTATCACGTGAGGCTCAGGGCTGAAGTATCTTCAGTGTGCCCAACACCAGTGCAAGTAATGATAGATCTGGTTGGAGGGTGCACACATGTAGATACATATGTTCTGTAAAAAGTACATGGATTCCATAGGGCTAAGAGGGACCTTTGCACACCAAGAGAACAACTATGGTCCTGAGAAACAGGAGGAGGTGGAAGTTTTAATACACACAGCAAAACCATGACCCAATTTCCAGACAGAAGAATTTAGAAAGATTATGCCATAAAGTACATATTATGCCATTGATTTGCCTCCTGCCTGTACCCTTAAGCTGGAAGCCCAGGGAAACACCTGTTACATCCAAGCTCTATTTCTTTCCAATTGGTAAACAATTCCACCAATTGCACAATGAAAAAAATTCTGTGAACCTGGCACCCAGATCTGGAACTCTCGGCTGTCTTTGCTGCCAAAGGTCAATCCAATGTGTCTACTTTTGACATATTTTAGCCAAAGAATGTTAATGACATTTTCCGATACACTGTGCTGTTCTACCACGTGTCCCGCCCCGGAAATTTGGGATTACTAAAATACAGAGATATCTTAAGTGCCAAAAGGTCACGATAGGTAGAGACATGGCCAGCTTTTCAGGCTTTCTGACCACTGTAGGGACCCACAAAAACACTGACAAGATGAAAAAAATGCATCACCTCCAAACTAAAAAGAAAACTATGAAACCAAAGTAATAAACATTTGTTTACATATCAACAAAATACAAGTCACTGTCAACTCTATTCACGGTTCCACTTAGTCCTTTGATAATCTTTGCACTCAAGAAAATCTGTATGTTAGATGCATACTCCTGTATGCCAGATGCCAGCCGCAATTTCGCAGGCGAGATAAATCTATTTACTTGCACTCGAGTTTGGGCAGCAAAATTATAAAAACTCTTTAAATATTTTATTGCAAAAAACAAAAGAAATCTATTTTGATGGGGAATATTAATGCCCTTTAATATGTCTGTTAAGTTTGTGAGATGGGGGCTTCTAGGACTGTCCAGAAAATATGAGAGTTTTAAAATGACCTTTCACCTTTCCCATTGTTAAAGGAAGCCACTAAACTTGGAGAGAAATTCTTCCATGGTCATTGACCTATCCCTTCTGATTTTTTTCCTTTATCTTTTTCCAGCCTATTAACGAAGTTAAACACGAAAACAAGAATAAGGCGGGAAGGGAAAACTCGCCATTGTTATGATGAAATCAAGTTGTCCTAACAGATAAATAAGGAAGTTTGAAGGCAGTGGTTAATCTTTTGGAATAAATTTTAAAAAGAACATCAGAATTTTATTATTTTCAGAATTCCTTGTCTTAAATTGAAACACAATATCTTAATTTCTAATGGTTCAAGTCTGAATTGTCACGGACAGCAACAGACAAGAGGCCTAGGGGCTGAAAGCCAAGACCAAGGATAATTCAGGAGCCGTCACAACCCTTCAAGAGACTAGCGCCAAGTTAAAAAACAAACAAACAAACAAACAAACAAACAAACAAAAAACTGTGTTTTTCTCATCTCCTGAGAAGAAAGTAAACATCACAGGTATATCATATGGTTTTTTGTATGATACACTAGAAAACAATCTCTGAAATTTTATTCCAAGCGTTGTACACAATCCTTCAAATATTTCATCTACTCGAAACTACTTGGGAGTATAAAAGTATATTTGCTTGAGTGTTAAGTTAGCTTAGCATAAGTGGTATTCAGGGTGCCACTGTCCAGTTTGTGTGAGTGGTAAGTTTTAAAAGGGGCAACTGAGAGTTTACAAGACACTGATAATAGTTTCAACTATGACTCACATATGTAAGAAAAGCCTTCAAGGTATCTTAACCAGTTCCAGAAACCCAGATAGTTAGCATTCTGTTTTCCATTTTCCTTTTCATTAAATCATCATCAATCAGCAATATGACTAAGATAAATAGACAGCAGTACATGAGATAAAAATAGAAAGACTTCTCAAAAATCCTCCTTAAATTCTATGCATGATCCATATTCAGCTTGAAAACTATCAGCTAAGACTGAAATAACCAAAAGATCGTATCTAGCATATAAAGTGTGATGTACAACAATTTCTTAACAGTACAATATAATGATAGGAAAGCTAATTCTGGAACAAATTAAAAATCAGTACCCCAAACCATTACTACTGACATTTAGAATATAGTAAGATTTGTTTGTTTCTTCCATTGTGCCTTACTTTCCACACAACAGGACAGGACGTTATAAGGGTTGCCTTGACTATATATGCATTCAAGTCTATTTTTTCTATTTGGTTATCACTCATAAAAACAAAATTCAAGGTTCTACAAACTTTCATGAATGCATCTAACAGGGACTTCTTTGAGAATAAGAAGGGTATCTGGCAAGAAAAAGAGGAAAGGATAATGGTCTTGCTTCTGTGTCCTAAAGATGTTATTCCTTTCCTCATATAATACCATACACTATAGTTACTATAGTATTTATTTCCCATGCTTTAAAGGGTACTATTCAGAAATTCGGGAATTTCAAGGATTTGCAAACTCCAGTCAAAATAGTGTTTCATCTATCGATTTGTCATTTCCACATTGACACTAGCTCCTGGTTTCATTCATAAAACTAGGGGTATCAGGACTTTAATGAGGCAGTCCTACTGCCTTCATTACCCCAACTGGTTAGGCCAAACATATGCCTAACCATTCAGTTCTTATACAACCTGCAGAGAGGAAGTTAAATGAGGAAAAGTAAAGCATCGCACTGTCACCATCGAGGCTTTGGACAAGCTCTAATTTTACCCAAAGGAGAAAACTTTAACCACCACAACAAAGACGGCAACGGCCATGATAAAATGATGCCTGTCATTCTGTCCCACCCCTGGGAATTGCTCTCCACCCACTCCCAGGTGATGGATGTGTTTCTCTGGGTGCACTGGGTTTAGATGTGGCAAAGGATGCAGACAGTTAAATTCGTCAAATCACCAAAGTCGGCAAAGCAGCATTTGATCTGCTCTGGAGAAAGCAATGGGGGGCTGAACAAAAACTCACCAATGGCACAAAACCAAGGTCATCTCCCAGTACCACGAATGCATCAAAGCAGGCTCATTTATCTCAAAAGTGAGAGTCACAAATGCTAAGCCTGGAAGAGATCTTAGAGAACCTGACCTAGAAACCAACTCGTTGACACACAATTCAGAGAATTCCCTCCCTCCAAAAACAAAACAAAACCAGAATCCATGTCTTATCATTTATTATCCATATTCTTGAAATTTGTTACCCATTAGACATCGATGTTCTGAAGTACAAAACTTTATCCGTATAGCTGATTCCACATGGTATATACTTCCTGACCAATAAATCTATATGGAAAAAAAAACAAAAATTTAAAATGTGAACAAATTCTCAGCCTATATATATCAACATAAAAAACAAAACCAAACAGAATCCAAGTTACCTCTCTCAACCCTTCTTTTTTTTTTCCTTTTCCAAGTTGCTTTCTAGTGTCTGAAATCTGAAAAACGGGCACCCCTATACACTTTTTCAAGGACCTGAAAACAATGACTTACTAATAAATCTTTTATTAGTATTAGTATCCTATAGATTTACAACTCTAATAAACTCACGATTATCATTTTCATGAATAGTTTTTGTTTTTGTTTTTTTTTTCCAAAAACTCTGAAGTAAAACATCCCATAAAAAACAGACCCAAAAGTTGTGTCTCTTTGTGTAATTATGCTCTTTTTCACAAAGGCCACAGAAGAGCAACATGCATCGAAAACCAAATATCCTATTTTCAAATATCTTAAAAAAAGAATCACACTGTTGCCTATTTTGCTCTTTCTAAGTTACTGGTCCTTGTTACCCATCTTTAGGGATAAACAGCCTGAAAATTTTCTTACAATAGTTCCACAGATTAAAGTAGCAAAAAACAAAACAAAAAAACCAAAAACCAAAAAACAAACAAACAAACAAAAATAAAAACAAAAAAAAGCAGGAGAAAAACAGTTGACGGTTTCAAAACAGAAACGGGAAATTTCGCTTTGGCTCTTTGAATGTGGTGCTCCTTGGGAGTCATGATGCCCCTTCCAATGGCACTGGTTACAGACCCTTCAGTAAATATGGGTTTTCCAATTAAATGGCACTCTATATTTAAAAACTGGTATCATATGTCTGTCTCCATCTTCAGAAAGTGTATGTTTCAATCCTGTCCAAGGCAGTTCTAGCATTTTTCCCACTACTGCAAAGACCAGCATCGCGTATCCTCGACACAGGTATTACGACACACAAGTACACTGTTGCCCTGGTAGTTTCATCTGCTCTCTTGCTGTGCAAAAGCTATAGCATAAAAAAGTCTATTCTCACATGCTTTTGATATTACACTATTTAATCACATACAGCTGTGGCTTATGAGACTGTTACAAAACACAATTTTAATGTAGTACTCGAAGCCAATTTTGGATAAACATCAACCATTTACTCTGAATAAGAAGTCCGACACTAAAAAGATTTTCTGTTAAAGGAAAAGACTGGTTTTCTTAGAATTTGGCATGGGCATAATTGTGACGGAGCCCTCTCTCTGCCAAAAAGACTGATAATGTCAAAAAGGATTGTGTAAAAATCATATTAGTGCAAAAAATGAAGCTTTCCAGAATTCCTGGAGCCAGAAAGACCTGAGATGAACTTACATCCTCCTTCCCTTCTTTTGCCTCCCTCCCTGCAAATCACCCCTACCTCCAACCCTCTAATAGATTTAATTACTTCATAGAAATAATGTTGAGTTTTAATTCTATTATTGAGAGAAAGCAAGAGCAAACTGCATTACAAAGATACGGTTAGAACAAATTTACATGTTTCCTTTGAATTTGGCATGATTCTGAAGAAAGAAAACACATGAACTTTTTACATATTTCCTCCATCTAAGTAGGCACTCAACTTAGTGAAACAATGACTATATTATAGAAAAGACAAACCCAATGATAATAAAGATGGGGGGGGAAGTAAAGAAAACAAAACAACTAGAAAGGGAAAGTGACCCCCTATAACTATTTTTCTCTTACTTAAAACCAATTAAAATTGTATACATTCTAAAGAGAGACAAGATTTATCATAGTTGCATATTACCACCTTACCCCCCCTTGAAGCAAAAGAAATATTTGGAGTTGTACCTAAAAATTCTCTTGCTGGAAGATTTTTAGAAAACCAGTTTTGTATGTTTCAGGCTTTCAAAGGAAAACAGAACTTGGGAGTTTTCAAGGCTGTTTTAAAACTGGCAAGTTACCAACTCTGGCTATCAATGCAAATCTGAGGCAGGAAGTACTAAGGAAATTCTAAACTCATTCCCTCCCTCTGCAAGATTTTCTACATTTTCATGTGCAAGAAGTATGTTAAGGGGTTGTTCTGTTTTGCTTTTGAAGGATTTGTACGTTTACATCTTTGAGAATATCCTCTGCCCCTAGGAGCCTCTCTCTTCCTTCACCTCCTCCTTCGTCCTTTGTGTTTCAAGTGTTTGCTCTTTCTATGGCACAATCAGTTGGGCTCTAGCTAGACTCTGAGAGATGGGCAGCTGTCCAGGCTGCAGATGGTTAGAAACTCAGCCTGAAATCGGTGTGCAGTTGATGAATTACTCCTTACAACTGACCCCAACTTCACACCATGCTCTGAATACAATCTGAATACCACCAGCCAGAAAAACCCTATAAGGTCCCACAGTCTGAACCCATTTCTGTAAGATCTTCAGGGGAAGTGGACGGCCAAAGAAGGAAAAGCAGTAGGCTGATAGAAAAGCAGCGTGAGTAGAAACTGTGCCCTGGATTGATAGAGATGTCGTGACCTGGTCAGGGGAAGGAAACAGAAGGAAGGACAAGCTTGCTGTGGGCGCCTGGACGAAGTTTAAAGTTTTGGAAGGATGACCCAAGTTCTCGAAGCATCATTTATGAGAGAAATACCTATTTCTCAGCTGCAAAATATTAGTTCGCCGGGCTGTGACCATGTTTCACTCTTTTTACTTCTCCTAGTTTGACTAAGCTGTTTTGCCAAGAAACCGCCCCAAAGTACCTCAAATTCAGATTGAAATTCACCCTGGCTCTCACAATGCAAAAGCAACAGGTTAGCTACTTTGAATGGGCTAGAACAAAATTCCTGAGAAATATTAGGTTACAACTCAGTCAAACATCATTATAGACATTATCATTAAGCTCATGAACCCTTTTTTGGTCCCCGTTCTCTAAAATTTGCTTATTATTCTGGGTGGCCTTCAAACAGCAAATTTGTTTTGATGAAGATTTTTTTTAATCCAGTTATGTCTCTTATATAAATATTACAACATGTCACCAAGATTTCTTTTTTACTGCTTAACCAAAACCAACGTTACTTTTTGAAATTGGTTCTTTTGAGAGGAAAAGAAAAATGGCCAAAAGAAAATTGACAAATGACAACTTTGAATGTGAGGTCTTGGAGAGTAAGCATTCTGGAACAACACTGCTGCAAGGCATAGCTAGCCACCAGTCAGCCACTGGTTTTCATTTAACTCACAGGTACATTTTTCTAATCTATTGTTTTAAGCATTTAGAAAATTATTCAAAGGGAGAAAAGCATAAATGTTTTACTATTATTATTATATTTTATTTTTAAGCAACAAAGTTAATGGATTGGTTCTAATTTGATCGGAAATAAGAGGAGCAGAGAAGGCAGGGAAGCGTCCCAAGTTTTTCTAAAACTTTAATTGCATTTGAGGAAACAGAAACATTTCCATTTACTTAAAAATCCTACTTTCATTTTGTTTTATCATAATAAAACAGCAGCTGTATCCAATATACACACTGAAGTAAAAGAAAAGGTTCAGTATTTTGCACTTTCTGAATGAATACAATAAATAGTGAACCTTTCAGTTCTGTAACGATCCCATAAAGATTCTCCAACCCAAAATAATGTCAGTAAACAGCTTTTGTTGATTAGTTGAAAACACCTGAATTTAGACAACAGCTTAAATTATGATGTCACCAGAACATGACTTTTATTGTCAACCACAGAATTCTATTTTTATCAACCATGAGTATTCTTTATATACCAGCATCATTTTAAACAGCTATGATTTCAAAAATGGATTATAACTATAACCCAAGGCTGGAAGGACAGTAGAATCTATGAATTCCACCTGGGCTTACCAAATAAACATGAGCAGCATGTATTTCCTTCAAAAGTATTATAGATTAAATTTTAAGATATAAGCATAAAACAAGCCAAAAAAATGATACTGAAATAACCTAGTTGTGTTCATGTTACACGGGGGCATGATGGTACTTTATTACATAGTGTTCATGCTGTCAGGAAGCCCCCACATTTGAAAATATGATTGACCCTTCTTCCCCTCCCCTGTGCGCCCACGTTTCAAACCAGGGCACGTTTTCACATCTTCAGCTTCCAGGAATGTTATTAATGTCTGTCATTTCAGAGCCACCGTAACAGCATTCGACAACTTCACAGCACTGTCGAAATTTTACAACATAATAATCAATATGAACTACCAGGATAGCCAAAGGAGCTGATCTTATATTCCCTACCACCCTGATCTGATTACCCAAATATCAGCTCAGGTCACCTAATGGATCTAGCTTCTTTAAAAATGTTCCAGAAGTTGATGGCTTTGACTAGCTTGAAAGTAACAAGATCCAGATGCCGCCTGTCTACACAACACTAAACTACACAGGACCCCAAAAC
Source organism: Panthera tigris (assembly GCF_018350195.1). NCBI lineage: Eukaryota > Metazoa > Chordata > Mammalia > Carnivora > Felidae > Panthera > Panthera tigris. The sequence goes on along the minus strand of NC_056668.1, from coordinate 143,976,286 downwards.
AGATTGTTTTTAATTCCCTCTATATTTTTTAGGCTCTCTTCTTTTCTGTCACTTCACTTTTCCTCTTCATCCCAATCTCTCTCTCTCCTTCGCTCCCTCCTTCTCTCTCTCTCGCAAACACACACACACACACACACACACACACACACACACACACACACAGACTTCCCATCAGTGTAGCTCATCTAGCATCCTGTCCTTAATACGCACATTATTTCCTGATGGTAATAAGTTAAAAGAAATCTCAAGCAGGAAAGCAATTATTTCATTATTCCATTCATTTTTATCTGAAGTTTCTTTTCTGAATATACTTCATAGAAAAAAAAAAAAGACCCAAAAAGAAAGCATGAATTTTGAAACATTTGGAAAAATTTAGCCAAATGAGTAAAAGGGATGGAATGTCCGATATTTTTCATGGAACCCTTGAGTTTGTTGTTTTTGTTTCTTTGGGGAATGAGAAATGACTATAAATTTCCTTTTTTTTTTTTAACTTGTCCTTGCTTTGCCATTTCCTTAAGGAAGGCAGGCGACATTCTCTACCCAATCCCCTAAAGAGTTAAATCTCAAGGCACTGGAGCAGGAGGGCTGGTCTATTTAAGCAGCAGCAGCACAAACTAAATGCTCACAAAGGCAAAAAGCAATGTGAGTCGACCTTGGAGGGGCAGGGCGAGTCATAGAGCGATTGAAAAAGAAAGGAAAAAAGCAACAATTTTTAATGTAATTCTGAAAGTCTGCTGCCTGGTCTGGTTTACAAATAGGCATTGTTTGGTGAGACAGAATAAATAAGAGCTAACTACAGCATGAATTACCAAACACTAATCACATCATCGAGTCCTAGTGACAGCACAGATCACTCAGGCACGCCTTGTTCACTCTCGGCATATTTATTTATTAAGAAGACAGCGGAGTCTGGCTAATGCAATACAAAATAATATCATCCATATAGAAATAAACCCACGCGTTCAAAGTGGTAACTACACCAACATCCCCCCCACCCCAGTCAAGTCCAATTTAATTGACAAATTGGAGCAGTGATTTCACACCTGAGAGTCTTTCATGTCTGAAGTGCAGGATAAAGTTCACGGCTGGCACTGCCCACTGCTTCGTTACGTGGGCTTGCCACTGGCCCCTTAATGATCATTTCAGCACACACATAAAGATTCAAGTATTTAACCAATTCACGTCCAATTATCATCAGTTACATTGCATCCCGTTTCAAGACCCAGGCCTCCTGATGGCAGCCAGCACAGAAAAACAGAGCTTCTAAAAGTAAAGAACACCTATGGTAAAGCTCCAAAATTCAGTCTCTAGCATCTTGCTCATCCTCAATATAAAATAAAATATGTAAGGCAAATAAAACACACCACACACACACACACACACACAACACACCCAAACAAACTCTAAAGGACTTTAGTCAGCTGTACTATACCTTCCCACACCCTTCTTTCATTTTATACTCAGCGATTAAAAGTTTGAGTTGCCCCCACCCTGGCGTGTCCTATCCAGTGGGAAAAACCCTTTTAGAGCCACAAACAAAGAACAGCTCACCAGAAAAGCCCCTGAAATTGTATTCTTGTGCCTGATAATCACTGTTACGATCGCCTTTCTAACAACCCTGTCCATCTGCAAAGGACTTTACTACGGATATCAGGAACATTTTCATGTTGCCAAATAACAACAAAAGAACACGAGCGAAACTATTATCTCTCCTAAAAGAGAAAGCCACAATCCCGGGCTTGCTTTCTTCTTATATTCTCCTCTGCCTCATTAACTCCCTTGGTATGTTACTAATTTCAAAGAAGCAGGAAGAGGTGATGGGGAAGGGGAGGTAAATAATAATTCACATGCCTGTCTATTTCCCATCCCAAGTGCAGAAGGATACCACACTGATTGCCAGACTGGGTCGAGCCATACCTTGGTTTGGAGATAGTGAGGATAGTAGTAAGTGTACTGGGGGTACATTTGTGGCTGATCCAGGCGTTTGCCCATGTAGCTGGAATCTTTATCTCCGAGGCAGGGAACTGGATGACAGGGTATAGTGCCCCAGGCCGAGCTTCCTCTTAAACCACTATTCCTGACAGTCTCGATGACTGATGAGGCTTCAGAAATCCCTCGTCTTCCACCACTCGCTAGTTCCAACACAGCAAGAATTTAAAAAAGAAACACACCAAAAAAAAAAAAAAAAAAAAAAAAAAAAAAAAGGAGGGGTATCGGTAGGAAAAAAGACCAACAGACACAGCCTCCCCAGATCTTGCCTTCCTTCCCCCAGCTGCCAGGGTCCACTTGGGATGAGGCAGTTTGTTCTCTACCAGGCTGTCTGTAGTGATGTCAATTGCCAGCGTTTGTAAAGAGAGAGAGAGAAAAAAAAAATCAAAGTCCTTTTAGCACAACTCCGAATCCTTGCAGATCAGCTTCCTGTCTCCTGTTTGTCTCTTTCCCCACCTTAAAGAAAAAGAAAAAAAAAAAAAAAGAAAGAGAAAGAGAAAGAAAGAAGAAACAGAAAAAAGAAAAAAAAAAAAGAAAGAAAAAGGGAAAAAGAAAAAGGAAAAAAAAAAAAAAAAAAGCCTCGCACAGCTTAGTTGCTGCTGTCTCCCTCCCAGAGTGACATGGTGTTCGGGGCTTGTCCTGTCCTTTCATTCACTTCCCCTCCTTCCAGCCGGTGGGTGGAACCGAGAGAGCCTCTCCAGGGAGCAGCGTAAGCAGTCCAGAAGGCTGCAGTATTTCCTCCAAGAAAAAAAAAAAAAAAAAAAAAAGGCTGCTTCAACCCCTGCTGCAAGCAAAGTTCCGATTCCCTCTGCTGGCTATCTCGAATAGCAAAGCAATTTTTGCAGCCAGCTGGCTGCCGCTGGAACTGAACCCGGGGAACTCAAATGCAGGCGGTGGATTATTTCTTATCCTTCCCTTCATCTACCCCCCCCCCACACCCACAAGAGCTGCCTTCTTTTCTTTTTTTTCTTGCCAAGTTGCAAGGTATGCTACCCTGCTAAACAAAACACAGAAGACCATGGGAGGGAAGACGAAGGGAGGAAGGAAGAGAAAGAAAAAAATAATAATAAATAAAGGCAGAGGGACAACCCTTGCTGGTGAAAATGGAAACAGGGTGTCTCAGATGCTTTCAAAACCTGTTAACATATAAAGCCAGATGAATCTGAGACCCGGTTCAGAAACTCTTCTCGGAGGACATGGAGAATGAAAAGTAGCGAAGAAATTGTAGAGTCTACTCCGGGACTACTGTTCGATCACAGTGACCGACTTACTAGAGCAGAAACGGTCACTCTTAGTGTTACATCCATTTTGTAAGCATCAAAAGAGGTATCCCACTAGGTTGACGGGTGTCTTTATAAATAAAATCACTGGTTTTCTCACGGTCTATCTCTTTATAATTATTTTGATTCATGAATGCATTAATCACTTTACTGATAACATCACACACACACACAAAATCATACTTACTTGGCAGAGTTTTTCCCCACCAATAATAAGCAGTATTCTGACAGGTCTATCAGCTATTACATTAATAATACAAATTGTTTCAGAGAAAATATATTTCCTTTAAGGGTCTCTTTTCGAGGCAGACAAGGCTAAAATTAGACATGCCAGCTGTGTTTTGCTATGAGTGCTCACACATGCCCAAAGCGTGGGCAGACCAATATTGAGAGCCTCTCTACTTTGTCAAACCAGCTCTGTTCTCCCCAGTCCAGAGTCGCCTTTTCAGATAAGAGGTTCCTGGTATAAATCCAGCTTCTTAGTGAAGAACAGAGAATTCTAGCCCAATGCACAATATGGTGTCCATCCACATACAAGTCCCGCCACCCTTGAGGTCACTGGCTTCCACTCAGGGGTCTGGTTATTGGAAGCTGTGTGAGTACATGGACGTTCCTTGGAGAAAGATAAGAACGGTGGGTAGCTTTATGTTTGACTTTTGCCAATAACAACAACCAGAAAAAAAGGAGAGAGGGTGGGAAGATATGTTAGGAGTCCTGATAGCACTGTCATTGAGAGAATTAAGTCAACTCCACCAACATTTAAATGTGTTATTCAGGCCTCACTCATCCCATCCAGAAAGTGGAAATACTGCCAACTTACCTGGCTGAAGGCTATAAACTAAATCAGATACGAAATCAAAATTACATTGATTTAAAAACCATTCAGGGACATGTCATTGCTCAGACAACAAAGCCCTGACTCCTTGGAATAGTTTTCAAGGCACTTGAAAACTCAACTTTATTCTCCAGACTCGGATAGTCAGCTCTGCCCCTCACAGTCATAGTGAACTGCTTTTGAACCAGAATGTGCTCTCTCAGGGCCTTCTGTTATCTGCTCTGCCCTAGGGTGGTCTTGCATCTCCATCCTTCAGCTCTCAGCATGCGTATCAGCCCTTCAGAGTAGCTTTACCTGAACCCTCACTTCCCTGCTGCACCTTACATTTGCCCTAATAGAATGCTTAGCCTGGCAACTGCCTGTTAATTGCATGTTTGTTTCTTCTATGATGCCCTTAAAGCCTCAGGAAAAGCAGGAAAGTACAAGGTCCCATCAATCTCATTCACCTTCATATTTCCAAAAACTGCCATGGAATCTAGCACAAACAGGGTGCTCTGCAAATGTTTGAAAAATAAGCTATCTTAAATACAATAAAAATTCTAACCCAACTCACACACTTCTTCCAGTACATTTCAGTAAATTTCTAGATGCAGGGGATAGAGTGATAACACAGATCAGAACAATGCCCAGCCCTCATAGAATATATATTCTAGTGAGGGAGATAAAGTGATAAGCAAGCAAACAGGCAATATAAATCAGGTAATATGCAGTGCTGTTGAGAAATACACAGTTGAGTAAAGAGAAACAGAGTCACAGGGATCCTTCCTTCCTTCCTTCCTTCCATCCGTCCTTCCCTCCTTTATAGGGATTCCTCTTTTTTTTTTAAATTTTTTTTTTCTTTTTCAACGTTTTTTTTTATTTATTTTTGGGACAGAGAGAGACAGAGCATGAACGGGGGAGGGGCAGAGAGAGAGGGAGACACAGAATCGGAAACAGGCTCCAGGCTCCCAGCCATCAGCCCAGAGCCCAACGCGGGGCTCGAACTCACGGACCGCGAGATCGTGACCTGGCTGAAGTCGGACGCTTAACCGACTGCGCCACCCAGGCGCCCCATAGGGATTCCTCTTTAAATGGAAAGTCAGGGGTCACATGGGTGGCCCAGTCAGTTGAGCGACCGACTTCAGCTCAGGTCATGATCTCACAACTTGTGGGTTTGGGCCCCATGTTGGGCTCTAGCTGAAAGTTCAGAGCCTGGAGCCTGCTTCAGATTCTGTGTGTCCCTCTCTTTTTGCCCCTCCCCTGCCCGCACTCTGTCTCTGTCTCTGTCTCTCTCTCTCAAAATAAACAAACATAATCATAAAAAAATTTAAATAGGATAGTCAGGAAATGCTCACCAAGAAAGAGCTCTGAGGTTAAAGGAAGGGTGGGAACCACACCCTGGGTGTTGTGTACCAAGAGAGCTCTTTTTATGAGGGCCTGGGCTCCCACCCAAACTGCCTTGGTTCCAGTTCTGCCTCTGACAGAATCACTCTGCCTCCTTTTCTCATCCATTCAATGTCACACCACACACTTCATACAGCTATCATGAGAATTCACCCAGATTAACATGCCATGCATTGGTAACACCTTGAAACATACTGGGTCTGCTCAATAAATGTCAGCCTGTATCTGGAAGATCATTCCAGACAGAGATAACAGTAAGTACAGAAAGCCTGGCAGCAAGAACATGTCTTTAAAATGTGTAAGAAATGGCACAGAGGCTGAAATGGAGCAAGCAAGGAGTAAAGATTATCAAAGAAGACTGGAGAGATACCCTGGGCCAGATCACGTAAGTCTTAGTGGGCACTTAGTGAAGAAAGCTAAATTAGTGAGTTAATAGTACAGTCAGTACTCTATGCAAATATTCGGATTGTAGAGCTAGTCATCTTCAACTATAGAATGCTGTCCTCCAAATGACTTAGTGAGGTTCCTCCAAATCCTAAGACTTACAAGATCAGGATCCTCAATTGCTTCTGGCAATTTTTTCACTATGAACAAAGGATATCAGTATTCTTTTATTAATAACTGGCCTACCTATGCCTTGGAGGGGAAGGATTGGTGACTTACTTGCAAATGAAAGGCCAAATAAGTAACTCCTCAGCCCAAGCTATAGCTCACTTATTACATGTAAAGTTCCCAGCATGTGTTGATGATATCTGCAATTTCTACACAATTTGCTACTTTCCAAAATGCTATTGTATTTCATTGGATTATTGCTATGTCCTGGGCATCAACTATCATTAGTCTAAGCACATTCACTGAACATTTAAAGCTTTTCTTAAATAATGCAAAGACAGTTTACCACTTGTGAGAATTGTAAAACCTGTGTTTTATTTTTTTATTTTTTCCGTTAGAGACACCAGTAGCAATCACAATCGGGGAAGCAAGATACTCATGTCAGAAATAGTTTTTATATCATGTCTGCTCTGTTGGAGCAGTAGTGCTTTCCATTTAAATGATCAAGTTAAGGTAGGAGGTAACTAATTTAAGGCACTCTCTAAATCAGAAGCCAGCTGTGTCCCATTTGCCAACTAACAAATTTTGTACAAATCCAAGAGCAGTAAACCACATCACAGAGCATGGACTCTTACAAATTCACATGATTCACAATACAGACTGGAGAGACACTCATTTAAGACAAGTTCTTGGTTAATAGGATAGAGACAACATCTCAGACATACAATCCGGAGTTAGAGAAATGATGGTCCTGGAATGAGGGTCAACTGGGTAGAGATGGGAGACTCTCTTCTGGTTGCTCTGACCTATCCGCTCAAAGAATAAATGGGTCCTCTCTTTGGCTGATTTGTTTTTTAAATGACAAAGACTTAGTCAAAAGCAGAAAAAAAGAACAGTAGAGAGATAAGCAAATAATAATAATTATTATCATTATTATTACACTACCTTTGAAAGCCATATACTACCCTATCTACAAGACATTCATGAACTCGAATAAACTAAAACAAACAAAAGCACAACTTGGTATTTCTTGCTCTCTTTATTCAAATTTGGGAAATCCCTTTCCAACACAACAGATGCCAACAGCCTATTAAAGATAAAAGTAAGTTTAAAAAGAAAAAAAAGATAAAATGGTAGATTACAAACTCCGACAGGAGTGATACAATTATCTTTTCTCCTATCAAATACTTATCCATTCTTTAAGAACATACTTGAAACAACCCAGAAGAAAGAGACGACTAGTGATTCAACCATTTGTGGTCCAAATCTGAACCATAATTAAATGTAAAATTTTAGTGGAGATAAAGACAATAAAAATTGGCCTTGGAAGAAAATTTCAAGCTTCAGGACAAAATTATAATGGGCTATATTTCAAGACAATCCTGTAGAGAAGCAAGAATAATTTAAAACAATGGACATTATTTAAAGCAACAGTTTTGCTTAAGCATCTACTAGGTGCCTAAATAACCAAGAATACCAATATAAAAATTATCACCCTTGTCTTCAGGTAGATTTATTATCTCAGTATCTACGAAAAATCAGCCAGTCAGAAATGACCTAAATGTTTTTCCTCATATCTGAATACCTATTTCTAACAATAGTTATCAAATATTAACTTGACCCAATTTTTTGAAGTACATTCTTTATTATAATTCTAAGCAATGAGAGATATACATGAAAACTCATATCTATTTTGCTTTTATTATCTTTTTAAAAATACTTAACACTCCTCTCTCTCTTTACACATGCTTTTCATAGCCCTTAATACTGTGGTAGTCACATAGGTTTCTCCTTTACCACTAGGATCACCAAGACTCACACTTCCCCACTTCATTGAAATTAGGCATGACCATGTGACCTGCTATGGCCAATAAAATCTGAAGCAGAAGTGACATGTGTATGAACTTTTAACTGCTGCTGTTGGATTCATCAGCCCACTCTTTCCTGATGGAAGCATGTGTTTATATGGAGGAAGCATCTTGGAAGGCTTAGAACAGTTGCCTTGAATGGTCACCTGGACCAGCCACTGACTTGTTACGAGCAAGAAATAAACCTTTGTTGGAATTATGCTAATGAGATTTGGTGACTTACCACAGCATCACTTAGCCTACCCTTGGATTCTATATTTGTTGATTTCCTTCTTTGAGGATCCCCTCTACTAATATTTAAGGTCCCAAGGGCAAGGAATTTACCTGTCATGTTCACTGTTTTATTTTCAGCACCCAGAACAGGCTTTGGGATTTAATACACATTTAATAAATATTTGTTAGGTAAATGAAAAAAATTTTCATCTAAAATAATCTCATTTATCTGTCAGTGGTGAAAGTGCAATACTTTATGAAATAGAAGGGGAAAGAAGACATACACTCAAATGTAAAAAATGGGTTAAGTTTTCTGGAAAGAGAACTGCTATAAACCTAACTACTGAATGTTCAGAGGAGGGGAAGGGTTTTCTGCATGGAATATAAGGCGTGGGCAGTGGGGTTAAGAAACACTACTTACGAAAAGAAGAAGGACAAGGAGAAAAATGAGATAAAATATAGATGGTCTAAAATATAGATGGTCTACTATACTACTTCTGTGCCAGAAGTTTATGAATGCCCCCTCAGTTAAAACTCACAAGTACCTGGAAAGTGGGTATAATTTTCCACACTTTATAGTTGAGCAAATTGAGAAGGAAACGTTTTACCTATTCTATCCAATTCATCCAATGATAATATGGTAAAGGAACATCCCTAACCCAAGTCTGTATAAAGACCAAACCCAGCTTTTTCCTCAGCATCACTTGATGGAGATCTGAAACATTTTATTCTAAAACTGGCTAAGATAATCTTTGTGTTTACAACAGAAAACTCACAGTATATATAAAAGTCCTAAATAAGTCAGCGTGTCTTCATAGAAACAGATGGTGCAGAACAGAGAGAAAACTGGAAAGAAAGAGCATGGACTTCTATGAAATAGCATAAACTCTATTTGAACCACAGACGTGATGGTTAATTGTATGTGTCAACTTGGCTAGAATATAGTGCCCGGTCGTTTGGTCAAACACAAGTCTAGATATTGTGGTGAGGTATTTTTTCAATGTGGTTAACATTTAAATCAGTAGACTTTGGACCTCAACAAGATAAAAAGCTTCTGCACAGTGAAGGAGACAATCAAAAAAAAAAAAAAAAACTAAAAGGCAACCGATGGAATGGGAGACGACATTTGCACATGACATTTCAGATAAAGAGTCAGTATCCAAAATCTATAAAGACCTTACCAAACTCAACACCCAAAAAACAAATAATTCGGTGAAGAAACTGGCAGAAGACACGAATAGATAGTTTTCAAAAGAAGATATCCAGATGGCTAACAAACACATGAGAAGATGCTCAACATCGCTCTTCATCAAGGAAATACAAATCAAAACCACAATGAGATACCACCTCACACCTGTCAGAATGGCTAAATTAACAACTTGGGAAACAACAGATGTTGGCGAGGATGTCGAAAAGTGAAACCCTTTTACACTATTGGTGGGAATGCAAACTGGTGTAGCCACTCTGGAAAACAGTATGGAGGTTCCTCAAAAAATTAAGAATAGAACTACCCTATGACCCAGCAATTGCACTGACTAGGAATTTATCCAAAGGATACAAAACTGCCCATTCGAAGGGGCACGTGCACCCCAATGTTTACACCAGCACTATCAACAACAGCCAAATTATGGAAAGAGTCCAAATGTCCGTTAACTGATGAACGGATAAAGAAGTTGTGGTGTGTATGTATGTATATGTATGTGTATATAATAGAATACTACTTGATGAAGAAAAATAATGAAATTTTGCCATTTGCCCATGTAGACAGAACTAGATGGTATTAAAATGAAGTCAGTCAGTCAGAGAAAGAGATCATATGATTTCACTCATATGTGGAATTTGAGAAACTCAACAGATGAACATAGGGGAAGGGAAGGAAAAACAAGATAAAAAAGGAGAGGGAGGCAAACCACAAGAGACTCTTAAATATAGACAGCAAGCTAAGGGTTGCTGGAAGTGAGGTGGGTGGGAGAATGGGTTATATGGGTGATGGGCATTAAGGAGGGCGCTTTTTTGGATGGGCACTGGGTGTTATACGTAAGAGATGAATCACTGGGTAAAACTCTCTCTACATAGAGATATACCTAATGGTTGTGGTTTTTTTGGAGAACCCTGAGGAATACCACAGGCGAATAAAATGCACATGATCATGACCTGAGCTGAAATGCACATGATCATGACCTGAGCTGAAATTAACTGACTGAGCCACCCAGTCACCCCCAACTTAATTTTTTTAACATCAATTAATTCTGCTTTTGTATTTCTCAGTTCCTCATAAATTTATTTGTAAACAATCTCTGTCATCTTGCCTATAATATGCTATAGGCACAAGGATTTTTAATTTTATTATTGTTTTTTTGTCTATCACTATGCCTCCCTATCTATTTCGATGCAAAGAATTCCACTATTTGCAGCCCACTGAGCCAATTCTGTCCTGATGTAGCTGGTGGATTCTTATGGCCTTCTTACAAGGACACCTTCTGTCATGACTTGTGTCAGCATTAGACCAGAGCTTTGGAAAATGCCAACTAAAAGCCTCAAAGTAGGGAGAGAGGAGTAGCTGCTTTGTCACAGGAGAAACACATTTTTTTTTTTTTCTAAAAGGAATACCATTACCTTGTATTGACCATCCAGCTGCCAGCTGCCAATAGCTAAGCAAGTCAGGTCAATACGGCCAGATTTGATTGGCTGGGCTGATTCTTCTCTCTGGAAACATCTGCAGAAGTCCAGGCCAAAGGCTAACACTAAATAGAATCACTATGTTGTACATCTGAAATATAATATTGTATGTTAACTACACTTCAATTAAAAATTTTAAGGGCTCCTAAGTAGCTCATTCATTTAAGCATTTGACTCTTAATTTCGGCGCAGGGCATCATCTTACAGTTCATGAGTTTGATCCCCACAGGGGGCTCCGGGCTGACAGTGCAGAGCCTACTTGGGATTCTCTCTCTCCTTCGCCCTGTCTGCCCCTCCCTTGCTCTCTCTCTCAAAATAAAAATCTAGCTCTCTCTCTCTCAAAATAAAAATAAATAAATAAATAAACATTTTTAAAAATTTTTAAATGATTTTAGAAAAAGAATTACCAGTTAAATACAAGATACCCATTTAAACTTGAATTCCAGACAAGTCATGAATATATTTTAATACAAGTATGTCCCAAATATTGCACATGGTATGTCCCATGAAATATTTGGGCCATACCTGTAAAAAGTACTCATGGCTTGTCTGAGATTCAAATTTACCTGGGTGTTATGTATCTTTCTTTACTAAAGCTGGCAAACTTAATTGATGCACTGAGAAGGTTTAGAGGCCTTTCAGAAGACACAAAAAGTGGTAGAGAGTTCAAATTTAATGGCAACTGACAATGTTTAATATTTTCAATCCTTTTTACACTCAAACCAGGTAAATAAAAAAATGTCCCCAAATGACGTCTCCTCTTAGGAGACTTAGATCACAGCCGTGTCCCTGATAGGAATCCAAACACTATTCCAGTATCTCTGGTTTTGTTATAATAGCAAACTTGTTGTTGTTTCTTTTTCTTTTTTAACATGAGGGATCATTTACATTTTTTTCTTAAGTTATTATTCAGCCCAATAAAATACCTGCCAAGAATGACAGACGCCCAGATCCCATCCCTGACACCAGAAAGTTCCAACCTAGAGAACCAGACAAATGTGCGAAATACAAGGGAAAAGGAGATCAAGGACAGCGCTCCCCAAAGTCTAGGAAGTGCTGATGTGCCAGCACTCCGGTGTCCAGGACCAGCGAGTACAGGATTCAAAAATAAGTGTCCAGCCACTTTACAGTCATTTGTCAGAAGAATTTTCTGTCTCGTTTCCAAATAATAAAAGTTTGGACATGTATTTTGAGGGTCGTTTTTTTGTACTTCATTTTTCTAGCAATTTCTATCGTATAGTCCAGAAATATCAGCTAAGGTCAATTAGAAATAAACAAAAACCTGTGTTTCATGACAGAGAGTTTGAAAAGTGCTGATCTAGAAAATATACAGTTGTCTTATTTCCTTTCATTTCCATTTGCACATTTCTAGTGGTGGAAAAGTTGCACTGATGTGTTTTCTGATTGCGATACAAGGAATAATGAAACTCACATGAACTACAAAGGAAAAACGTAATTCCCTCAAATTTACTCTTCTTGTGTTCCTAACTCATTCTCTTTTCATTGTCTATTGCTTACCCTCTAACCTACAGTCAGCCTCCCTGACCCCAAAGGCAATATTTAAGAGCACCAAGCTGAAAGCCAGGACACATGAGGCTTGTTGGTTGTTGACTGACCCTGGCCACATGGATTCCCCAGCCAGAGCCCCATGTGTAAAATGCAGGTTGTAATGAGGTCATTTAAGGTCCCTTTCTGACTCTGATGCCAGGATGCACTTGTTGAACTAAGATGAGACTGTGCCTTTTTGGCTACGGGGTTGCACTGGCTGGTCCCTGGAGTGGATGGCAAGGTTCAGGCCAACAGCACAAGCTCGACACGCTTCAGCCAGGGGCTTTGTGCAACTCCCAGCCATTCCCGGCAGCTGCAGGCTGGGAGGCCCCAATTCCAAAAATAGCCCCACAAATTATGATTTGCCTTCTAGAGATGACATCTCTGTGAACAACACTAAATCGCGGCCATACGGTTAGCCTGACACTTTGGCCAGCGCCTCAAAAACAGCTCAATCCCTAGAAGTCTAGATGCACCATCCATCCCACCCAGGGGGGGTTCAGGATCCTGAATGTTTATGCTCATGATGCAGTCAGGAAACATAATTATTCGTTTTTCTTTAAGGAAGTTTATGACCAAAGGTAATGGGGGGAACATAAACGTACTGACTGTTTACTGAGACTCATAAATGCTAAGAACACAGACAAATAATTGTCTCTTGGAGATTTGTTCTTGTGGTGTAGAATCTTCATTTTTAGCAATTTAACTACTGAAAGTTTACCCACCTTGAGGAGAATTATTTAGTGGGAAATAAAACTTAGCACCTATTTCATTCCCTGCTCCAACAACTTTCTTCCTTTCAGAAAACTGCCTTTCACATAAAATGTGCAGAAGGTAGCTTGTTATATAGGGCTAGTAAAACGAAGAGGTAATTAGTACAAGCTAAACCTCTAAATAATAATGTCAAGTCTTAACATTTGCAGAGCTCTGGATCAACATTAACTAATAACTTCTCTGTTTTCCTCTGTGAGAGATAAACTTTGTTACTCACAAATTATCAAGAAAGAAAAAAAAAAAAACAAGAAATCAGTTCTGGCCAATTATTTAAAAAAAAAATAGTAAAGCTCAGGTCAGAATTTAGCAAGGACAATCAAATGCTTATACCCCTTTCTGGTTCAGAACAGTGCTCATTTATGGGTAGGTTGGGCCACTGGTCAGACTGAGCTCTTCTAAGGAGACCTTCCAGAAAGGTTTGATATTGCAGGGCAGGGGAAATCAGTGTGAAGCTACTGGACTTTTGGACTCCTGATCTCCTACCTTAACTGACACAATGACAGATACATGGTGGCCTTATGTGTGTGTGCAGTGGGGAGGGGCAGAGAGGCTGCAAGGAATTCAGTGTGTAGATGGACTGCCCGTAGCTTCCTCCCTCTCCCTGCAGCAGACAGCTGTGCTAAATTTGTCAGTTAGCCCTGCCTCACCCCCTCCAGCAGTGGTCATACATTCCCAAGCATGTTGCCTCTTCAAGCAAAGGAGTTAAAAATCAACTACTCCAGGACTGTTGAGTGTCCAACTTCGGCTCAGGGCATGATCTGGCAGTTCATGAGTTCGAGCCCCATATCGGCTCACTGCTGTCACCCTGCCAGCACAGAGCCCGCTTAGGATCTCTGTCCCCTCTCATTGCCCCTCCCCCACTTGTGCTCTCCCCAAAATAATTAAAGAAAAAGTGAACCACTCCAACGAAGGGAAAAAAAAAAATAATGCTGAATAAGACCCCTTACCAGCTCATCTCTTTTTCTTTGTCTCCACATCCAGTGGGAAAGAGAATTGAGAGCTGGTCAGGATTGCCTGCATGGCATCAAACAGTCCCTTGCAGGGAGGGTACAGAGAAGACTCTCCGATGCCTTGCTTGGAGGAATGGCCCACAGGAACCCCGGGACAGCACATCCCCAAAAAGCAGCAGTTGGAAAAGGAGACATCTGGCCCAGAGATACCTCTCTCTTCTCCCTCCCTTAGGCTGAAAACATTGAGTTCTCTCGGTCTCTAAAAGAGGACAAAGTATTGAAAGGAATGTAGGGAAGTCAGTCTGTTTCTCAGTGTAAATGGACTCCCATTCCAACCACGATCTGGTGTGAAGTGCCCATGCCTCATCTCTGACGAAGGGATGGGGAGCTTGCGCCGATTCCTGGGGGTTCATATTGGTCTGGAGATTAAAACTATCTTCTTTTCCATCTTGGAAGAAAGGTACACATGTTACCAGGGACAGGGAAACAGGCAGGGACCACTGTGCTAACGTGGACCTATGGATCCCATGGTTCTAACAATGTAGTCACCATGACAGTAGCTGGTAAAGGCTGCTGTCCAAATCCAGCTTATTTATTTTTGCTGAAAACTTTAAAAATTACCTTAGTTTCTTGGTAAAGAAACAATGTTGTATCAAGGCCCCTAGGAAAATCATACAGCATTATTCCATAAGGTCATAATGGGAGGATCTATCCATTCTGACGAGGAATGAATGTATTGGATTCACTATGTTTGGTCTGGGAAATCTCTTTTTGTCAAATCCAGGATAACCAATTGTCCATTACATACCACGTCCTTGCTAAGAGAAGCTGGTGTAGAAATATTTAATCTCCTCATCCATAAACATTTCTTTCCTCCCAGAGCAGGAAAAGGCTGATCTTCTCAAGGCCTAATGTTATTTATTTTCCAGTGAAGGAATATGATTTTTATACCAGGTACTGTTTTCCCTTAGCATTTTTTTTTAAGTGCCTGCCTTTTCAACGACTCCTAGAACTAAGATCCTGACCACTTGCCCTTGTTAAATATCTAGTGATCCTTTTCCCCAACAGATGGGAAGGGCCTCCTGATATGCCCCTGGCCTAATTTCAATTTGGGTAATTGCATTCTGTCGACTTGAAATTTCCCTACCAGTTTAATCTGCCTGGGATATGATGCCTCATTCTCGGTCCTGAACTGCCTGGCGTGCCGTCGGAGGCTGGGGGACAGCTGGTGCATTCCACCCCAGAAGTGGATGCATTTTAGTGGCAGGTGCAAAGGTTTTCTTCAGCCGAATACAAATTCTAATGTAGGAACAAGCCTCATGGATGCTTTTTATTTTTTCAATGAACGTAACTTCCATGAAACCGAAAAATATGAAAGCATCCAAAGCATAAATATGAATCAAGAAGAAAATACACTTGCCCTAAAACCAGTCTATTGTGTGATCATTTTGCACTCTGTGAATCTTACAATGCTTCTACATTTGAATGTTACCAATAAGGAGGAATAATTCACATAAAAGCAGACAACCATTCCTCTTCTCAAAGAATTTTATACACACACACGGGCGCATGGGTATATGCACACATCCGTACACGTATGTATAGGGGTGTGTGTATGTGTGTACCCCAACTCTTACCTCCTTCTGGGGAGTCCTTTTCAGTTCGGACTAAAACAACTTGCCCCACAAAACCACCATATTAGGCGTTCTATGCATACCTCATTTGAGTAGGTAATACATTTAACTGTAAGGAGCTTATCGCTATCCATTTCTGTTTCCTCAGCACCTAGGACATAATAGGTGCTTAATAAATAATATACAGACTACATAGGTCAAATCTAATTAGTCTTAAGCTCTGAGCCCCAAAATGCTATTTCTAAGCGCTGCAAGTCAATGTGTATTTTTTCAAGGTAACCCAGGAACGCTAGTGGCCCAAAGTCTCATTCCTTAGGCCACCTCTGCTCTAGGGAACAGTTGTGGGCAAGCACAGGCTCACCTTGCAAACGCCGGCTATTGGACGTGGTGGACTGTTGAGCAAGCACATGCTGAAGGTTCGGGGTGAGTACACCGAGGCAACACCCAATCAGTGGAAAACAGGAGCTAGTAGAGAAATGCTCCTGCCTCCAAGCCTTCAGACAGACAATTCTGGAAGCACGCCATACCATCTCAGGACACCTCCGTAAAACTGAACCCCATTGCTCAACCTCAGCTTTTTTTTTTTTTTTTCCTTTTTCTGCAATCTTTTTAGCAGTGACCTTGATAACGTACTATTATAATGGACTTTTCTCCATCCCCTCTCACCCTGCCCCACTCCTGCTTCAGGGAATTACATCTCAAACAAACTATCTGCACCCTTGCCTCAGGCTCTGAATTTGGGGGGACCCAAACTCTAATGACGTAGGACATCACCATACTGACAGCCACACCACCAGACTATCCAGAGAAACATACAGAGGACCTATTCCTCCACCATTTATTTTCTTTCCCTCTCATAGGATGGATAAGCCATACACCAAGACCACCTTAATATATTTTGGCTAACAGATTACATGTTATACTTAAGCCAGGAGAAAGGAGAATAAAGATAGTGACGAGATGTATATTCTAAAATACTAAGCATTTCAGCTCTAAATATACTACCTTACCAATGACTCAGGAACCATTCCCAGAGTCTCATAATTAGTAGGACAGTCCAGATTCTGCCTCATTTTAGCCTCTGCAGGTCACCATAAATTAGCTTAGAGGCCCGAAGCCTCTGTATGACTCAAGCTGACTTGAATCCTAATTTGTGTAGTGCAGAAATCTTGGCAAAGCCATCTGCATGCTTAAGTCTTATGCTGTCTTGGCCCTCGGGAAAAAAACATATTTGCAGTTGCTCCTGCCTTCGTCCTCCTTGTTTAGGGTAGATCATCAGTGGGTGGTGTCCTAAACGAAGAGTGGACCTTGATGAAGCCTGGGATCCAACATGTGATGACTATGCACTTCATGAAGCCAAGGGTAGATTGCCACAGAAGAGGGCCAGGCCACCTCTGAGTTGACCATCTCATACTCACTGGAGGGCTACCCTGTTGGCCACACCAGACAGAGAAATGCAGCGGACAAATGGACTGCAGGGAATTCTCACCAGTTTTTAAGATACTAGTGTTTAGACCTCTGGCTTCCATAAGGTCAAACTGAGGTCAGAGCCTGACATAGCAGCCAGAGTGAGGCAAAGGTAGACGGAGGGACCAGAGTCTCTCAGTCCATGGAAAGGACTACAATACTTTACAAGTTGTATTAGAGAAGGCCCATGGGGTGTATGGATCGTCCTTTGAGTTCCATAAAATTAATGATTTTTTAATCTGACTGTAAAGACTTTTTCATTATAAAATGTTGAAATGAAAAACTGTATACGAACAAGAGTATAAAAAATTACATTACAAAAATTAACATATCTAGCCCTATCTAATCTTATTACACAGAGGTAACTGCTTTTAGTATTTACTTTATTTGCTTCTAGCTTCTTCTCTATGAATAATGAGTATATATTTCCTTCTGTTCATGTATGTGAGATCTGGGTAAAATATTGTTATTTTTGTGCACTTCTTTCTTCTGACAACATATTGTGAGCATTTTCTTTGAACACACTACCTAATGGGGGCATAATATGTAATTATAATATTTTCTATTTCTCTACTGATGGATGTGTAGGTTGTTTTGATATTTGTCATATGTCATATATAATTCATATGTATAGTATATCTAATATGTTTTGAGATTTCTCCCCTTTTGGTGTGGATTCTGGAATTCCCTTCTACAGCAAGAGGCAGATACCCATCAGTGGGTAGTGCCTGGGTCATGCATGTACCCATGGCAAGCCATCTTCAGTGTGTTGATATCTATCCTCTTGGTCACAAGATGACTACAACAGTTTGGGCCACATTATCATCACCCCCCCAGGATCCTCAAGTAGCTTGTTTTTCCTCTGGTGCCTTTTAAAAATGTAAGAAATCTTACTAGGAGCTCCTGTCCCCAACAGTCTGCTCCTCGTGTTTCACTGGACAAAATGAGTCACGTGCATTGTCTTAACTTGTTCACTGATGGGGCGAGAGAACTGTAATGATTGGCTTAGACTACAGAACACACACCTCCCTCTGAGCCTAGAGGAAAGATCATTGGCTCCAAGCAAATGGCAGCATTTAGCTGGAGAATGGAGTGTGTACCCTAGACCAGAACTGGAGTCCTCCTGTAAAGAAGGGGAGATTTAAATGGGGATTAATTTGGGGAGGCAAGACAGAATTGTCTTCCATATAAATTAAGTGTCTTGTTATCTCTCAACCTGTATTATCACATTCTTTTCCCTGATAACACTGTCTCTCCTTAATTCACCACCTAGACACTCCTTTTTAATCAAATTTTTGCTGGCTATCCCTGAATCTTCCAACAAGTTCACTGGAAAATTAACATAACAATGATAATGAGCTTAAGGTCTTGCTCTCCTTGGGGGCATTTCTTTTCTAAAAGACAGTTCTGGAAGATATGAACATCTTCAAGATTTGTAAGAACAAAGGAATAATGGTAGCACGGCAGGCAAGAAAGGATTCAAGACGCACTGTGATCCTACTCCCACCTCGCTCATGCCACCATGATCTGCTCTCTCTGTTACGTCCACAATGGCCTCCTTGCCGTCCCTCTAGGAGGCCAGCGTACTCACACCTGGGAGCCTTGCAAGTTACTTCCGTCTACCTGAAACAAACTTCCTCTAGATAGCCACAGGACTTGCTTCCTGGCTTCCTAGAGCTCTCTGCACACGTGCCACCTTATCAAAGAGGTTTTCCTTGATCATCTATATAACGTGGCACCTTCACTTCATTCTTTATCCTATTACCCTACTTTCTACATAGTTGGCCTTTGAAAACCACCTGACATGGTATGTATGTGTTTGCTGTCTTCCTCCGAAGCAGACAGTGAACTCCTCGAGGCTAGAATTGATGTTTTATTCGCTGTAAATTCCTCTGAGCCCAGAACAATGCCTTAAAAAACACAGGCATTCCCTGTGTGGAATGAATGGATGACTAGATGGAAGCTTTGGCAATGGCAAATTTAGATGGTCATTCTCCTCTTGCTTAACCTGCATCACAGCAGAAGTCAAGTGGGACCTAATCCTGTGTAGGCATCTTTCTCTATCATCTACCAGTGATGTCCTACTTTCCTCTAGGCAAGGTCTTCATTTTGCAGGATGAGTTATATAGGTCTTGAAATCTGAACAGTATCTATCTTTCTAATATGAAATAAAAGGCAAGTCCCAACTTGGAGTAGTAAGACACATCATATAACTTGCAATACTGTCTAATTAACAAAATGTGTTTTAATTCTGATTAAAATTTATTTTGCATGCCAGAAATGGTCATAAAAACATATCTCAAAGCCAGAGGAAATAAGGCAATATATTTATCCATTGTAACTTGAGGAGTAAATTACCAGGGAGCCTGGGTGGCTCAGTTGGTTAGGCATCTGACTTCAGCTCAGGTCGTGATCTCACAGTTCATGAGTTCAAGCCCTGCATCAGGCTCTGTGCTGACAGCCTAGAGCCTGCTTCACAATCTGTGTCTCCCTCTGTCTCTACCCCTCTCCCCCTCATGCTCGCTCGCTCTCTCTCAAAAATAAATATATTTTTTTAATTTTTTAAAAAAGAAGTAAATTACCTTATGACTTGGAGCTTCCATTTGATGCTGTAGTACACACACACACACACACACACACACACACACACACACAGTTTCAGAGACTTTCAGGTTAAAAGGGTGATATGAATTCATGGACATAATCACCCACGTGAAACTATGAAAAAGTCTATATTCGAGTTCAGAAAAGGACACACCGGAAACCATACATATGTACCAGAGAACAGTTGTGATTTCTGGTCGTTGTGGTGGTAAATATATCAGATTGAAAGGGAGGCAACCACACGAGTCACAGGGAAGTGAGACAACAACCTATCTGAGATAAACATTAAATACATGCCAGCACAGCCTAGTTAACACTCACTGTCGGTGCAGAGACAGTGGTGGGAGTGCATATCTGGACCCCACTGGCATCTCGGGGACAGCGATGAGACAGGGGAAACCTTCAGGAGCAGCCTACCTAGGCCTGTGTTAGGTGAGCATAGCCCAGTCAGTGTAGGAGGGGGATGAGGACAATTTTGAGAAAGAGGTGCGGTACCCTTATCTGGCCAAGAACAGAGCTCTGACCAGCTAAGTCTTGGCTTCCTCACCAAACTTGGGGACCAAACCCTTCGGCGAATCTCCCAAGCCAAGGGTCTCTGCAGTGGCAAGATGAAAGTGTAGCAAACATAAGCCGGTCCCTTCTCTCAAAGACTTCTGCAGGCTACCACCCGATCTCTGAGAGAACCAGCCCGATTCTCAAATCTGTGTATCGGGTAATATATTCTATTTGTGGAATGCTACATAAATTTTGCTTAAATATCATACTCTCAACTAATATTTAAGAATTAAGTAGAATATCCTTATGTCATGATATATGCTGCAGTAAATGAAAGAATGCATACACCAGCAGGTGATAGCGGTTTATAACCTCAAAATACATGTATAGCACACACATAAATCCATACAAAAGTATAGAAAGATATACTCCATAATGGTAACAAGGAAAAATAGAAGTTAATTTTATTCTTCCTTCTATTTTATATGTTATGGGAAAAGAAATTTAATTGGCCATTTATTCCAAATATATCCAGAACCTACACACTATTCACCACTGTTAACACCCTGGTCAGAAACACCATCATTTTTCACCTGGATTACTGCACTAGGCTCCTAATAAGCTCCTGGCTTCCATTCTCATAGTCTATTCTCTACACAGCAGCTGAAAGTAAGCTTTCAAAAATGGGAGTCAGATTCCTCGGCTCAAAACTCTCCAAAGGTTGCATATCACGCCCATTCCATAAGTCTCTCTCTATTACTTTACAGGTTTCTCCTGCTATTGTCCTTGTACCGACACTAGTAAGATCATGTTTTTCCAGTTTTCAGACTTGCCAAACATTCTCCTCTCTTTGCATAGGCTGTTCCTGCTGCCCAGAACACTCTTCCTTTCTGTACCACCGTCTTCAAGTCTTTAATGTTCTCCTTCACAAGCAGCCCAGCCAAGGCCCCAAACACCTGCCTCCTCCCCCTGCTGTCGCCAAAATTCCCTAATTCCCCTTCTTCTTCGGGCCACACTGCACAGTTGGGGGGGGCATAAAAGTCTCATAAAATTGAATGTGAATCATCCCCTCTGACGCTGTGTGCAATGTGAAGACCCCACTTTATTTCATTGTCTCTCTCCTGCTCTGAGACTGTCTGCTCCATGAGGGTGGAGGTGTCTATGGTAGTTACTGCTATCACCTCAGTTCTGAGAACAAGGCTGGCACTTACCACCTACTACTGGATGAATGAATCACAGGAGAGTAGAAATAAAAGTGATTTGTATTTTCTTCTATAAATGACTTCTAATTTCCCTATTTTTTTTTTTTAATTTTTATTTATTATTGAAGGAGAGAGAGACAGAGCACATGCCAGGGAGGGGGAAGAAAGAGAGGGAGACACAGAATCTGAAGCAGGCTCCGGGCTCTGAGCTGTCAGCACAGAGCCCGACGTGGGACTAGAACTCACAAACCGTGAGATCATAACCTGAACCAAAGTTAGACACTTAACCTCCTGAACCACCTAGGTGCCTCTTCCCTATTATTTTTAAAATCGGAAAAAATTATTAAAAACAAAAATATATAATTGTGCTTACTTCATTTCTCTTGTTCTTAGGCTGGAAAATCAATTTCTTCTGGACTCAAACTAAAGAACAACTAAAGAACGATATCTGTTTAAACTATTGTTGAATCAAACATCCAGTAAAACATATCTAAGCTCTGTAGTCATTTCCATGGGTTTTCCCCACTCCCACTGATTTTGGTGCAGTTTCTGATCAGTTACGATGGTAGGAGATGACCCAATTTCATTACATCTGAAGCTATTCAATTTTTCTATGATACAATTCCATCATGGGCCAAGTCGAATGGTCCAACAGAGAGACGCTCTCACATTCTCTTAAAAGGTTATCCTTTGGGCTTTCTTTTAAGATATTGTTTCTTAGGAGAAAAATTGAAGCTTATATCTAAGGACAAACTCTATGATGAAACTTTTTCTCGGTTCCCAATCCTCCTACACTCACACACGGAAAGTTCTGAAGACCCAGGCTTACAACTCTAAAAATGCTGATGATTATAAGTGAATTTCAACCTATCTTTAAATCTGCTCTTAAGTATCTTTAAAATGAGTTAGGTATTAACCCTTTAAAATTTGATCATTTGTAAATATCTCAAAGCTGACTCTCTGCAAATGGTAGATAAAACCAATCCAACCAACAAAAACAATAAATGAGTTTCACTCTTTGCCACTCTTAGCTTTATTTAACATTGCAGCAATTTCCTCTGTAATAAACAACTCAAAATCGAGCAAAGACATACCAACCAGCGAGGAGAAAATGAATCTGGTCAACAGAGATTTGAGACCTACCTTTAATCCTTTAATAATGGTCCAGAAAATAATTTAATCTCTTGCTGTTATTTTGTAGCTGGCAATTCAACCAAAGACATCATTTTGTCCTCAGCAGGGGCAGTCATTTTTACGCTAGCCTCTGTGGATAGCTTTATATAATTTATATAGTTTTTAATTTTGGTAATAGCAACTAGCTGGCTAAGGCAATAAGCCCTTTTTTAACACAGACTAAATAAAGAAATCTCTCATATTTCAATTAACTAACTGAACCAAATCATAACGAGTATGACTGTTTCATTTCATTTGGCTGTTGCTCAAAGAATGTTCACTTAAAACATGTTTCATTGTTAATATTTATAATGTTCACACTAATATTATAATTAATACTTAACGTTCATACTCATATTGGAAAATTAAAAAAAAAACACCAATCTGTAATAGAATGGCCATTATACCAACCAAAACTCTTGTTTTTATGGAATTAACGGTGTTGTCCTTGGCTTTTTACCTCTAGAAATGTGAAAGAGGCCAGGGAAACAATGGGTAGGGATCAAAGATTGTGTGTCATACAAAAGTACACGGGTGGCCCCATTTATTAAAACATCTGGTGAAACTATCAATAGCCTCACTGGTTTTATGTCTCATGCTGCAGATTTTTAAAATATGCACAAGATAACTCTATCTCCAATACTGTATAAGCCATTCTGGCAAATCATAGTAGTCATTGAGTAACTATTGATAAATGTAATTCATCTTTTCTCAGGACACATGACTGTGTAGGAGAACATCACAGAGCTGCCCTCCACTAGATGTAAGTTTCAAAAACTTCGAAAGATTCCGTCAAAAGTCCATCCCTATGATCAATTTCCAAGCACATATAATTCTTACAGACACTTGTATGTACTATAATAAAGTTAGTAATAATCATTTTAAATAGTCCATTATAGAATTGTTTTCCAAGAAATTAAACTGATTCCTCATCCAATATTATAAAATTCTAGATATAAACTTCCTTCTACTTGTCATTTGGCCGTCAATATTTACAAATTTCCAAATTTCATGCAAACTTTTTTTTTTTTCAATTTACATTTCCACATCTCTGAGAGCAGGCTGTGTCATATAATGGACGATAAGAAAGTACTGCATTATAGTTTAATAGGAAGCATTTTGTTCTCTTTCCTGGTTAGAGTAATAGAACATAAAATGATGATGTGTCTGGTAACCATTGCTTCTTGAATTCAATGAAATATAGGAATAGACAGTGTTTTCTTGGCTCACTAACTAGATTTATTGTATGATACTATTCCTGGCTGAAAGTTGGTTAAACATACTCCAGGATAGACCACTATCCTCACACACGAGGTACTTAGCACTTTGCTGTGGGGGAGGGAGGCGGGGGTAAAAACCTCTCAACAAATGATAATAACTGCCTTCTTTGACATGAAATATCTGAGTATGTATAGCAGATGCTGCTCCTGCCCCTGCTGATCTCCTTTACCAAGCATGTTCCCATGCCCTCATCTTTTCTCCAGGTATGCCCTTAGCCTACAGGACCCACCTCACCCAGAGTAGCCTGGGAGTTTACAACTACTTGCCTCCCTGGGGGGTGGCTCCTGACCAGTGGTAGAAAAGTTTGGCTCCTTTGCCTAAAGGCAGGCAATGCTCCTGTTCTAAATTTTCCCCCTGGGACAAGGCTAAGCTGGACTTCTAAAAGCACACCCTTATCTAACTTCTCCCTTGTCCTCCTCAGCTTCCTTGACTCCCTTAAAGGTTTTTTTCATGAGAGCACTCCTTCAATAAATCACTTACACAAGAATCACAAGTTCTTCTTGTAGACAACCCTTCCTAAGAGTATATTTCCTCAGGTTTCGGCAAGGTGTGGCATTCCTACTGGTTTCAACGAGGCATTTGGCCAGCATAACCAAATGAAAGCAACCAGTTGAACCTTGGGGAACCATACTTACGTATTTACAGGTCTGCCCTCAAGGTCTCAGAGGGGAAACAGATATGTAAATAAACAATCACAAATTAGCAAAATGCACATATATGAAAGGTGCTATAGAAATATAGAAGAAAGAGTGAATACCAATGCCTGGGAATTCACTGAAAGCCACATTGAGAGGGTAAGATTTGGATTCAATCACGAAGACATGAAGGTGGCTGAGATTTCCTCAGGTAGACAAGGGGGTGGGGGGGAGGAGGCTGAACCAGAGAGAAAATGCCATGTGTTAACAGAGGTCTGAGAAAGCATGTTGTGTTCACAAATCCGCAAGTAGTGTGGTATACAGGGTATAAGCTGCAAATTGGCACACTGCATATATGTGTAATGTACATATATACATTACACACACATAGAATTATATACAATTCATGATCAATTACACAATGGAGAACCAGAGAAACATTAAGTAGGAAAATGACATGGTTAAGTTTCTTTAAAATTTTTTAATTAATTGTTTCAAAAAGTTTATGTAAATAAAGCACAAGAAAAAACTCAAAAGGTACCAAAAGACATAAACATTGAGTTTAACAAAGAAGATTCTAGCAGCAATATAGAGAGCATATAGGAACGGATCTGCAGGAAGAAAGTTCGGAGAGTTAAGGTGCCAGAAACTCTGGACACTAGGAGGGGGCAGGATCTAGAGGAACTGATTTGTAATTAAGTCTAGTCGTAAGCACGCAGATATGTGTTGGGGTCGTTCCGTTTCTTGCACTTAGTAGGTGAGCAGGCACACAGACAGACCCCGTACACCATTCAGGATACATCAGAAGGTACTGAACACCATGTGAGAAAGGCAAGAGTAAAGTCTCACTCATGGGTCAGGCCCTGTTACCAGCAACAGGTCCCTCGGTGAAGAAAAGATTGTCTCATGAATGTTTCTGAATCTCCCTCTGTAAAACCATTCCCATACAGTTGATATCGTGCATCTTTTCCTTATATTAAAGGGACTTGTGTTCTTTGATTTCTCTGTAAATCACCATCATGCTTTTGACAGGCACACAGCAATCCATTACAATATCCCAGGGAAGAAGTGACAAGGGTCTTAACTAAGACAATGATCTAGGCAAGGGAAAGGTGGGGGGGGGGGGGGTGGGTAGGAGGGGACGCTGTAATATTTATTTGGTAAAAATAAAATAAAGGCAAACTGGCTATTCTTTGAAAGTAGGATAAAGTAGAAAATGCTTATTTATACCATCTTAAAAGTCCTCACGCTTAGAAATGCCTCAGTGTTAGCCCACTAAAATAATTTTGAACAGCCTGTTGTTTGTTAAACCACAAAAGTGTATCAGTTCACAAAACTCAATTCAAGAGAGGCAGATAAGGAAAAGGGAAATAGAGACATAAACAAAAGCTATCTACCTAAACCATAAAAGTAAGATACGAACGTTTAGCTAGATTCGTAAACGAAAAAAACAAAAAAGGTGTCATTTTTCCCTTACAAGATTTCATCATTTAACTATAGGCGTGCTAAGTACAACCACGAATCATAGCTGCTTGGCATTGACGCTATTCTACTCTTCTCTAGGATAGGCCATTATGCCACTGCAGTTAAGAAACCAGGTCCAAGTCCAGCCAATGGTGAAGCATCGTCTTAGGTCTCCAGTGACACGTGCCTCTTGCCAAAAATTAGCAGTATCAGCTGTGAACTGTAGCCTCCTGTTAGAAAGTTTTGTTAGTAACTTTTCTTGCAAGCACAGTTGGAAAAGGGAGCAAAGATACTGTCCTTTTGACCACAAGGGTGTGCCTGGGAATTCTTTCACTCCTGAATCGAATGGGAGTAGACACATCCAGAGCTGGTCCACCCATCCCCCAGCTCCTATGCATATCATCTGCTAGAGGCTCACAGTTACCCTGTCTCCAGTAAGTACCCACGGTCCCCACTTTCAGGGAGAAATATTTTAATACGACTTACGCTCCAGAGTCCCTGAAGGTCAGGACAGAGCTGAGTGCTTTCACCTGAGAGCACATTACTGCTTGACTTCTCTCCCTTCCCTATTCTGCTTCCTTCACTTCCTTTACTTACTTGTTTGTTCCATTTGCCTCCTGACAAGCACTCTTACAATATATCACTTAAACACAAATCTCTCCCTCAAGGTCTGCTTTTAGGAAACCTGACCTAAAATAAAAGGGTTAAAAACAATATGGCTGGTTTCAAACAAAAATTGGCAACTGAGAATCTTTAGCAAAAAACCAAAAAAACATAAACAAACAAACAAAACAGAGAACACTATTCAGTGATAATATTCATAATCCTAACAATACTGGCAAAAAGAAGAGATGCTTATATTTTATTAGGTCTCAAAATAACATGATGGTCCAACAGAGAGGAGTTATGTAGTAATTACCCGTGACAACAGCAACATCACATCAGCGAGGCAGACTAACAATTACATGTTGTTTTCCTTGGAATTGTATTGACAGTGATACAACACTTGTACCACATTGTTATATTTGTATGCCATTAAGTATGTGACCTTGAAAAACAGTTGCTTAATCTTTCAGATCCTCAGTTTCCCTATCAGCAAGCTAAGTTTAAAATGCTGTCCTCCTATAATCATCATGAATATTAAATGAGAGTCTCCTGCGAAGCAATTAGCATAACACTTGGCTCTTTCCAAATATTAATTTCCTTCCACTTTCCTACCGTGTCACCATCAATTAATATTTCTTTATAACGTACTGGCTGTATTGTGCCCTAATCAACACTAAGATTTAATCTAAGTTTATTCTTTTATCATTGTTCAAGGTGATGTGATTAGTATGAGTGACTATTTCCCATACTTCTAAAAAACAAAATATGGGACACTGATGGGATTAGCTCACTTACTGTAGTGGCTATCTGTGTTTTTGCCTGCCTAGCATCTATCTATCTATCTACCCATCCATCCATCCTTCTTCCTTCCTTTTCTTTCTTCCTTCCTTTTCTTTTCTTCCTTCCTTCCTTCCTATTTATTTGTTAACTTATTTATTTATTCATGGTGGTGGTGGTATGCTAATTCTTCCCTGGGGAAATCCCTCTGTATTTCCGAATTTTTATTAAAGATGATCTACCTATAGAAGGGCCAGGCTTCTGATTACAGATGAATTCCTACAAAATCAACAATGCACTATCCCACAGAGTATGTCCTGGTATCTATTATTAATCTGCCAAATGGGAACAGGGTGGCAGGAGATCCTAAGTCATACCAGGATTATTCTCACTGTTCAGAGAAGCATCCCTTCCAGACATGCCTCCCTCCATCCCACACATAGCACCAATTTGCCATCCCACCCCTAGACTATATGCAAGTATGCTTAGATTACATAGGCAGAGAAGAGACCAAAACCTCTATGGAACTCTTACCAGGGTAGCTCCTGGCCCATGGAAACGTAGGCCCATGTTATTCTGGAGACCAGGGACAGGTTCCCAAGGTGCCATGACATTCTCAGGACAGCTCACTTTGGTGTTTAGCCACTTAGAGCACCAAGTTCTCCTCCCCAATCCCTACGTTTATTCTGTCTCTCTCAGAGAAGCTCCTTCAGGTCAAGTTCGTACCATTGCAAACTTATGCATTCATTGAATAGATATTTATTGCTTGGCGGTAATGTTCAAGGCTCCTAGGTGGACTCAAAGATAACATTGGTAAGCAGAACTGTCAAAATCTTCAATTTTATATCTGGGTATGGGTGACCGCAATGGTCAAGAAGCAGGTAAATAACTGGACTAAATTGACAATTTCAGATATCCATGAGAACTATGAAGAAAATAAGTTAGGTGAGTTGGTGGAGAGGGACCACCCTTTCCACCAACCATTTGGTAGTGACAGAGGGTAGTTAAATTTAGTTTTTGTGGTTAGGAAGGGACTTTCAGGGGAGGTGACCTTCTTGTCTTTGTGTCAAAGAACTGTAGAAACTGACTTAAATGTTTTGAGAAGAGCAGAGGCCACCAAAACACACGAACAGTGCACCAGTTATCTTAGCACATGTGTCCCACTGGCCTGTATCCATCTGAAACGCAGGAACCCAGGACACCTTAGTTTAAAAAGAGAAAGGGCTCAAATCTTCTTGAACGCCACACATTTTATCTAACTTGTGGTTTGCTTTGTAAACATAAGAGATAAAATGACGTGGTTACCTGAATGCTTTGTTCCTTGAGAAGAAATCATTCTCTTTTTTTTCCCCCCTTTGGCATATTGATTACTCATTAATCCAGCAAAACAAAGGATTAATTAATCTCCATGGTTCAATGAAGAATAAATTAGCACAGTTTAAAATGGGCCTGATTCAATATTACAAATTGGAGGAAATGTTCCACACACTCTCTCTCCATTCACTTCTCCAAACCTAATCTCCAGAGAACAGTATTGGAAGACTGAATCTAGTTTGCATGATATTTCGTATTCTGGCTCCTTCTTTAAAATTCAGTCCCTTGAAATAATCATTACTTTCCCCAAACCCCACTTTAAGTATTTCCAAACACAGAAACAGCACCATTTTTTAAAAGTGTTTTAGACATATTACTTATCTGAAACAACCTTTTCCTTTGTAGAAAACAATATGAATAGCCAGTTTTTCAAAACTGAAAATAATACAGCAGCCACATACATTCAGGCATTTACATAATTGTCCGATTATTTCTCCTGGCACATGAAAAAGATTCATACATATCATCATATTCAGTCCGAATGCTTCCGTAAACTACAAAACGTGTGTAGGTGCTGTCTCTGAGCATCCTCAGGAAAAAAAAAAAAATGGTGTGTTTTCTAAAGTCATCTTTTTTTGGTTCTAAATTGAGTTTTTTCAGAGCTATAAAAGAAATCCAATGTCAGATGCACAGAATGCATTAAGGGGTAAGATCTACACTTGTAAAGAAAATGCTGCTATTTGAAACGTCAATATCTAAGAGATGATATCCCCTTTCAGTGCCCACTCCCCATTTTTTGTTGTTGTTGCAATTACATTAGCTTAAAGGCATTGTGCATGTAGAATCAGCCCCCAGATACATAGCCAAAATTCCTATAAAGAGGTAACATTTGAAAGAGCAGAGAATGAAAAGCGGTAAGACTCGTCTTGGCCTCCTATAAGCATATCTTTATTGTTAGATATTCTAAGATAATGGTTTCATTTTCTGCTTCTCTCTTTGATGAGATTATAAATAATTTTCAAATATGGATTTTAAGGTAATAAATGAAAAACCGGCTCTTTTCTGTAAGGATCAAAAAACCAAAATCTTATCATGTATTAAATCCCAGCTACTAGATATTTACTTCTATAGTATAGTATCAACATAGCATAATATAGTGTCAAGAGGAAACTATCTACTTATCGCCAAGGCAAAGTATACGGTGTGTGCTAATACAGTACGGTTGAAAGAGTTCAGGACTGGGAATTAATGTATGTGGTTTCTCATTCAGACTGCCCCTCCCTACTTGGCCTAGGCAATTCCTGCATTCTCCAGAGGCCAGCCTCCTCACCTGGAGAATAAGAGGTTACATCAGATGGACTATAAGGTCATGTCCAACTCTACAGCTGTATGACTCAATAATTCAGCTGACTATTCCTGACAACATAGTTAAAATGACATTGGCTTTAGATCCTGTGTTTAGAGACCAGGTACCTTTGGCAACATAAAGCTTTTAGGGAGCCAAGCTGGCAACGAGACTTGCAAAAGGCAAGGGGAAGCAATGTTGTTGCCGGCAAAGAGCCATGGATTGTTACGTATCCAAGAGACCCCAAACCATCCCAGGCCATGCCCATGGTCACAGTGACCCAGAGACCAGCACTTGGGAGAATTCTTTGAAAAGAAGGATAACACTTCACTAAAACGCTACCCTTTCTCTGACTTTGTTGTCAGATGGGCCTGGGATCAGAACACGTGCTAAAGGCTGGGGAAGACTTCTGAACGCCTCCATCTGTGCATGTATAGAATGGATAGTGAAAAACATACTCTGAGTCTTTTTGTGAGCATTAAATAAAACAGTGATTGAAAAGCACGTTGTAGGGGCGCCTGGGTGGCGCAGTCGGTTAAGCGTCCGACTTCAGCCAGGTCACGATCGAGCCCCGCGTCAGGCTCTGGGCTGATGGCTCGGAGCCTGGAGCCTGTTTCCGATTCTGTGTCTCCCTCTCTCTCTGCCCCTCCCCCGTTCATGCTCTGTCTCTCTCTGTCCCAAAAATAAATAAAAAAACGTTGAAAAAAAAAAAAAAGCACGTTGTAATATATCTCTTCTCATTTTTAGCAGTTTTTATAAACTCCTCTGACCTTCAGACAGAAACTAACCTGCACTGAGGCTCACCTACCCCATATGTTTTAGAAACACTAAATCACTCCAACAGCAACCAAAGAATTTCTCAGTAGGTAACAATTTACTTGCTTAGAGTTAAATTCAAGTGTTTTGTTTTATTAAAACAAGCAAAACAAAGGTAATAAGGTTCCATTTCTGCTTTTAGCTGAACATTTGTATGAATGTAATTATA
Organism: Panthera tigris; assembly: GCF_018350195.1. NCBI lineage: Eukaryota > Metazoa > Chordata > Mammalia > Carnivora > Felidae > Panthera > Panthera tigris. The sequence goes on along the minus strand of NC_056668.1, from coordinate 143,945,233 downwards.
GCTGTGCTCCATAAATCTGACAGCCATTTTCAAACCCGATTGGTAGATTTTATGCAAGTGTATGCACGGCACATTATGCCACACTGTTTCAGTTACAAATGACACATAAATACAGCAGCATGAAAATTTAGAGAACCACTTGGAGACCTGCAGAACGCCAAAAAACAACTTCAATATACAGACTACAAGCCCGGAATACACACGGCCTTGATGTCTGTCATTGGTCATGCTGGGCAGGGAAGCCTTTGCCTTCTGATCTAATCAACTTCAGAATGATTGTGAAGCCCACAGCTGTGTCAGAGCAATTGGAAAAACTGATTCAGAACAAAGGGGAAGACCCATCTCTCTAGGACATCTCCCTCCGGAACATACGCTAAGCTTCAGTGGAATGTATAAATATTTCATTCACTATTTTGTACTACATTCCTCCCATGATTTATACGTCCAACCCATTACTTTTAAAAGTACATTAACGTACCCTTTTAACGGTGCCTCCTCTGACTGCCCTCTTCCCTTACTTAATGAGCTTAGGGGGATTAGAACCCTGGGCAGAATCTATGGCTGCTCTGTGTCACATCACAGGGTATCAAAATATAAACTCATTTATTTTCAATTTGTAGAAGTGTACCTTCCGGCAGGACAGTTGCTATGTGGGATGTTTTCTGTTTGGGGCTTTCTTTCATGTATGATATTGGAGAGGGACAGGGTGGCTTCCGAAAAAATGGCATGTGGATGTAATGAAATATTGCCCTTCTAATTTCCTCTGGCATCTAAAGTGAGCAGGTAGAAATGGGGGGATAGGCATGCAGAGGAAGAGTAGGAAGAGGAAAACTGGTGCGAAACCACTAGAAAGAGCTGGAGGTCCACAAGCTGGCTCACTAATCCTTTTACAGTCTCACAGTTGGGCCGGTGGATTCAAGTACATAGAATTGACAGGATCCACATGACCTCCTTCAGTTGCTGACTTCTGTCTCTGCAAATTATAACAAACTCCGGAGTGGGGTGTCTGGGTTGTTCAGTCAGTTAAGCATCTGACTTCAGCACAGGTCATGATCTCGTGGTTTGTAGAGTTCAAGCCCCGCGTCGGGCTCTGTGCTAACAGCTCAGAGCCTGGAGCCTGCTTGGGATTCTGTGTCTCCCTCTCTCTGCCCCTCCCCTGCTCACACTCAGTTTTTCTCTCTCTCTCAAAATACAAATAAACATAAGCCAATTTTAAATACAAATTAAAAAAAAAAATAATTCCAGAGTTCAATTGGATTGGGATCAATGCAATTTATGATTAAGCCTTATTTGGTGACTTTTACTTCCTAATAGTGACTTTACTTAAAATTTAGAAAGATGTGGGCCAGAACACTACTTAGTATCCTCCAAGTCGGGAAACATAGGATTTAAAATATGTTATTTCCATGTTTTATGGGGTTCCTGGGTGGCTCAGTCAGCTAAGTGGCCGACTCTTGATTTCAGCTCAGGTCATGATCTCACAGTCAGTGGATTCGAGCCCTGTGTCAGGCTCTGTGTTCATTGCACAGAGCCTGCTTTGGATCCTGTCTCCCCCTTTCTGGCCCTCTCCTACTTGCACATGTGCTCTCTCTCTCTCTCTCTCTGTGTCAAAAACAAATAAATGTTAAAAAAATTATAAATTAATAAAAATGTATTATTTACATGATTTAATAGTAAGGTAACTCTGATTTGTGGTGCCTGGGTGGCTCAGTCAGTTAAGCGTCCAACTCTTGATCTCACCTCAGGGCTTGATCTCAGGGTAGGGACTTCAAGCTGCACACTGGGCTCCATGCTAAGTATGGAGCCTACTTAAAAAAGATAGTAATAATGGGGCACCTGGGTGGCTCAGTCTGTTAAGTGTCTGACTTTTGGGTTTGGCTCAGGTCATGATCTCATGGCTTTGTTGGTTCAAGCCCTGTGTCAGGCTCCGTGCTGACAGCGCAGAGCCTGCTTGGGATTCTCTCACTCCCTCTCTCTCTCTGTTCCTTCCCCACTCACGCTATCTCGGTCTCTCAAAATAAATAAATAAACTGAAAAATTCTTTTGTTATAAAGTTTAAGTTTCAAAATGTTAAAATAATGAAGATGATGATGATGACAATGATGGTGTAACTGTGATTTTTCTTAACCTCCAGAGAGTTGAAATAGCTAAAAAATTAAAACAAGGGGTCAATTTCATCTGGAAAAAAAGCATAATACACTAAGTCTTTTTCCTGCTACCAGATATTTTGGGTACCCTCAAGTGTTTCTGTTCCCCTAAATACAATCAGAGCTGCAACGGTGAAGAACAAATGCTTCAGAATGCGTTTTCATTTCTCTCGTTCAGTCAAAGGTTCCTGTCCAGGTAGGTTCCTGCTCAGTTCACCCTCGTGTCCATCCTCGCAACCCGCACCCCCACTAGAGAGGTGACTGGTGCACAGATTGTGTTTCCCGAGCTCCTGGGTCTGCTAGCTTCTGCCTGGGTTCCATCTGGCCAGAGGCTGGATAGCAGGGAGAAAGACGATGTAAGTCATTCCCTCCTTCTTCTCTGCTTTTGGAGGCTTCTCCATCAGCAACTAGCTTCTCTGTAGTTTCAGCTTCTACAAGCTGCCACTTCTCTGGGGCTCCAGCTACATAACATTTTCCATTCACCTCCATGCTAGCATTGACGATAGCTTCCTGCCATTGATAATCTCACAGAGCCCTGTTTGGCTTCTAGTTCTTTTGTCACCTCTCTACACAATTCCCTGCAACAAGCTCCTTTTTAACAAATAATTAGCATGGATTCTGTGCTTCTGGCCGGCCTCTCACTGACAGGGCTCAGCAGCAATTTAAAGACTATTAATTTTCCTTTAGTTCATTCAACATTTGTTGAGTACCTACATGCAGCAAGCACCATCTGAATTGCTAGAGGTACAGCAGCAAATGAGGCAAACAGCATGTTTGTTCTCATGAAGCTCCCTAAGTTTCAAGAAGATGGACAATAAACTAAAATGTAAAATAACAGATAATGGCAAGAGAAATGCAGAGAATGCAAGGTAGATGATGTGATGGTGAGAGACGGAGTACAACTTTAGCCCGGAGAGTTACAGAAAGCCTGACTGAGGAGGCACCAGTAGAGCTGAGACGTGAGGGACAAGAAGGGAGCAGCTGTGTCACAGAGGGGAAAGGAGCACTCTAGGCAGAGACAGAGAAACGAGCTGGAAGGAGTTTGGAATGGTTAAGCAACACACAGGCAAGGGAAGAAAAGCTCAGGAGAATAAGCAGAAGTCAAAGATGGAGGTAGAAAACCCGTCATGGAGGTAGGAGTTTGAATTTTATTTTTCTAAGTGGGTTTGGAAGCCATTAGGGAGTTTCAAGCAGGGGTAGGGAGCATGATTTCATTTACAGTTTTAGAAAATTACTATGACGGCTTTTGTGGGAGTGGATTATGGGAGGGCAGGGGTGAAGGCTTCGAGATGAGTCTTCTCTATTGCCAGAGCACCTATCATGGTGGAGGTCAGGCTAGGGCGGTAGCAGGAGAGAGGGAGGCAATGTAACCGCTGTCAGAAGGGAGAGCTTATGGGATCGTTGAACAGAATGTGAGCGGGTAAGGCTAAGACCGAAGAATGAAGGATAACCGTGATTTTTTTGGTTGAGCAACTGGATGGATCCTTAAACCAAAATCATTCTTCATCATATTTTTGTCATCTTACTCTAGTTAACTTTCTTCTCTTGGGAAATATTCATATATAACATAAACAAGGTATTGGTTTCATTCCCCAACATTTCATTTTGAAAATTTTCAAACCTTTGAAAATTGTACAAGGACAATGCTATGAACACCCATATGTTCCTTTACCCCTATTCACTGGTTTCAATATTTTGCTACAGCTACTTATAATGCTTTCTCTCTATGTAGCCCCACATATGTACATATATACACATAGTTTTGCTGAAACATTTAAAAGAAAGTGGCAGATTGGACACTTTACCTCTTGATTCTTCAAGACATATCTGCAAAGAACCAGGATGTTCTCCTGTAGAGCTAGCCTATTTTCACTTCCAAGATTTTGACTTTAATGTTATACTATTATCTAACATGTAAGTCCTATTCACATTTCCCCAAATGTTCCCCCCCACCACAAATTGTTTCTTATGCCCCTTATAGCACCCCCCCCACCAAAATCTGGTATCCAATAAAGAATCATTCAGTTCTCATGTCTCTGTTGTCTTCTTAGTCTAAAAAACAACTCAATCTTTTTGTTTTGTTATTGTTGTTGTTTGTTTCATGATCTTGACTTTTTTAAACAGTTCAAGCCTGCTAAAATGTCCCTCAGTGGAAATTTGTCTCTTTTACCAACATTAAAGACAAACTTTACTCGGTGGGATCACTACAGAGATGATATCGTGCCCTTCTTAGTTCATCAGCCAGGAGACACATGGTATTATGGTCCAATTACGGGTCAGATAAGTTTGATCACTGGGTTAGGATGGTGACTTTTTGGTTTTAATGAGTACCATTCTTTTTGTTTTTGTTTTTTAATGTTTCTTTATTTTTGAGAGACAGAGTGCAAGCGGGGGAGGGGCAGAGACAGAGGGAGACACAGAATCGGAAGTAGGCTCCAGGCTCTGAGCTGTCAGCACAGAGCCCGATGTGGGGATCAAACCCAAGAACCGTGAGACGATGACCTGAGCCAAAGTCAGACGCTTAACCAATTGAGCCACCCAGGCGCCCCAACCAATACAGTTTTAATAGCCCTTACCACCTGTTACAATCCTTATCCAACTCATTAGAGAAATTTCTCTTTGCTATTTAAAATATGAGAACAGCCACTGTATAGAATGTGCATAAAAATGTCCACCCTCGTAAAGGTGGATGGCTCTCTGGAAATAGAGGAAGAGTAGCAACAGCGATAGTGAAAGAAGGCCATATGTGTGTCACCCATCTTAAACAAGCAGCTGTAGCTAGTTTCTTTTAGCAGTAACTCTTGGGAGAAAAGTTAGAACACAGTATGAGTAGAAGATGATATGCAGATCTATAAATGATCACCGAAAGTGAGTTCCTCCATGCATTATGCCAATAATTTGCTTGGAATAAGTGCCACAGGCTAATTCCATGAAAGAAAATTTATGCAAATATCTATGCCAACAATATGCTGGATAGTCTTCCCCTTGTCTTCACAATTAATCCTCAAGAAAAACCTTGCTTTTTCATACATGTAATAAAGATTCAGAAAGGTTCTCTAGGGGCGCCTGGGTGGTTCAGTCGGTTAAGCGTCCAACTTTGGCTCAGGCCGTGATCTCAAGGTCTATGAGTTCGAGCCCGGCTTCGGGCTCTGTGCTGACAGCTCAGAGCCTGGAGCCTGCTTTGGATTCTGTGTCTCCCTCTCTCTCTGCCCCTCCCCTATGCATGCTCTGTCTCTCTCTGTCACAAAATAAAAAAAAAAAATTAAAAAAATAAAAATTAAAAAAATTTTTTTAATAAAAAAAAAAAAAGAAAGGTTTAAGGTTTCTTTAAAGGTTAAATCCTCAAATTTAATTCTCAAAATTAATTCTCAAAGTTAACATATGCCAATTTGCCATTTGAATCATTACCAACGTTACTCTAAAATACATGTACTTTCCAGCCAAGCTTTGAAGGTTCACACTTCAGACTTGTAAAGTCATCATACTTTTCCTTGATTATAATCATGAAAAGGAATGGGAACAGATGAAGAAACAAATTAGCATAAACAAACACTTTGTTTTTCTCATAAATGAAGGGAAAATGGGAAAAGAAGATTTTTCTTCCTTTCAACTATAATACCTTAAGGGAAAATAATAAAAAATAAATAATAAAAATAAATAAAATTACCTTATGGGAAATAAAAGAATTTTTAAATAAATAAATGTGGGTAAAATAAATAAAATAATAACCTATAATACCTTATGGAAAAAAATAATGCATTCCAATGAGAATTGGAAATATAACACTGTGGTTAAAAATCTCAATATAAGTTACAATGAAGTTATATAATGATTGTAAGTGTTACTTTTAAGGAATTTTTCATAGCTCTCTCTGTAAAATTCTTTCCGATAATTTTTAACCCATGTAAGCAATCCTTGATGGCTGGTTGGTATTATTAAGTTCATTTAAAGTCTCAGCACTGTGTACTTCAATCCAAAGACACTGATTGATTTATGGTGAAGAAGGTCTATAGAAAATTGGTCTATATAATTGAGGGCAATGGAAAAATTGGCCAGAATAGTAGATACACAATTCTTTGCAATTACCGCAACGGAACTATACATCATTTACTGTGGAGGATAATAGTAACCACTGAGTGGTCAATGTAAAAATCCTGAGAGGAAGTGGGATTGAATAAGATAAGGCTCTTATCCTTAAGTGCCCTAAATTCTGTTTAGCCCTTAACTTTTTGATCTGGAAATAATAGCAAGAACTATTTCAACAAAGTTTCTTTAAACACACTGCATTGAGCCTCAAAGTTCCTCCAATCTGTCACATTACTTCATTTCTTTAATCATCCTCAACTTCTGCAGGAACTATGCCTTCTAAACAGTGGTAAAAGTGAAAGCCTTGGAATAGATAAATGAGATGAATAAATATTTTCTTAGTGCAATCAGTTTGTTTGTTTGTTTGTTTTTTATATCACTTTCTAGCATGCCCAGAGTATTACCTCCTGATGAATGCAACAATAACAGGCTTTAGGCAAAGAAAAAAAATTGACCCTTGTACTTCAAGTTTCCTAACCTTTCAATGTTAGGAAATTATCTGCTTGAGAGTCCTTTGATTTTGTTTATTTTGACTGTTTATATTCCTTAAAGCATTAAGATCAGTGAAGAGATAAAATGTTTATAAAATATTAAGTATTTAATTTTAAAATATCGGAATTTTCCCTCAAGGATCTCTAATTCTTTAAAATATTGGCTCTCCAGTTATCATAATATCTCATTTGATAAGCAAAAGGCCAGGGGTTTTGATATTCAAGAAGGATAAAACCCAGGTATGCAGAACATTTGAATAAAACTCCCCAGAGTGACATAATAGAATGACAGCATGAGAGAATAAGAGACAAAGACAGAGAGAAAAATTAATACATTCCTGAATTTCCCTTCATTCTGAACTTTAAGTTACTGAATTCCACTCCTTTTAGCCCCTTTTAAATATTAATAACAATTGAAAAAAAATACAAGAACATGGAGTGGATATCTTTCAGGAAAAGACAAGATATTTGGGTTCTAATTTGGTTCTGAAACTATCTACTTCTATGAATTTGGAAAATTCTCTGGTACTCTTTATGCCTCTATAAATGAAGGGGTTGTACTAACCCCTTTCCAGCTCTAAGATTTCACATCCCCATAATTGGAAAGTTTACAGAACTGTTTTTCTCATAGCCCATTGCACAAGGTTCTGGGTAGAGAGGATCTCTATCCAACACATCTTTAATTTTCAAAACAATACTTAGACTGCTTTCTATACATTTATTTCTTAACCTGTGTCGGGGGGTGGGGTACCCTTATACAGAAAACAGCAAAAAACCTCCCATCTCATATCTTGCAATAACGTTAATTTGGACATAAGACTATTGGCAACTGCCTCTTAGACCCTAAAATTCTGTCAACTGGCTGAGCTAGTTCACCTCAAGTATTTCATTAAGCTATCATTAATATGAGTAAACATTCTGTGCTTCTGAAGTTTTGGACCCCACTTACAGGGCTGTGTTGGGATTTTACTGATATGTCTGAGTCTATGTGTATATGTTTATCTCAGCAAATATAAGGTCAAAGGTGGTCGTTTCCTACCTTGTGGTTTCCGATGAATTTTGTGCTAAGTATAAAAAGATTTTGAACTGTCAGTGGAGGGAACTGGAGAAAGGTTGCTATTTCAATGATTCCACTGGATGTTCTGGATGCCTCCACATCCTTTCTGTTGCTGGAGTATTTCCTGATCAATGGTTTCACACCCACAGGACAGTGGCCTGAGAGTCCCAAGAAAGCCATCACAGAAAAGCCATCAAAGAAAGAAACATATTCAGATGGAAGGAGTCAATTCTAACACCTAACCGTAGGAAAATCTCACTGACACAATGCAAATGGGCCCTCTAAAACAATTCTCCATCTTAGTTCCTTTCTCAGCATTTTTATAGACAGGATTTTTTTCTCTCCCCAGTTGAACAAGAAAGAACAAAAGTAGATTCCCCAAAGGAGGAATCATTCGTACTAAGTTTCTTTATGTAGGTCACCTCTGATGTGTTCTTGGTTGCAGTTCAACTGCTAAATTTCAGATGTCAGGCTTTCAGTTCTGATGGTTCTGCACATAAATTCTATTGCTTTCAAAAAGAGTAATTGTTTAAATTCCCCGTTTGAATATTGAAGGAAACTATATGTTTGACAGATGTTAAATACGTTATCAGTCATGTTAGGAGCATGGTACAAAATGCTAAAATATTTTACTCTCAGGTGTCTCTGTGTATGTACATTTTAATATGAGAAAAGGAAGTAAATGTTTCCCATTAAGCAAGTGTCTAATTTAAAGACAGTAACCACGCCTATATTCAAGTAGATTATAAACGTATGTCCTTTGTGGTGACCAGCCTCTCACATACGAGGCCCGTTTTCCTAACTTTTTCCCTTCTCCAGATTTCGGTCTTATAGATATTGCTCGACCAGCCCTCTTGCTGTCTATTCTAACTATCACTGTTTGGGTTCAAGCCTTTGGCAAGTCATTGTTTACTTCCAATCCCATAATCCATCCTCTACCATCAGGTGTTTCTAAGAAATACATCTTGCCAATCCACCTCTGCTTAAGAACCTTCCTTGTTTCCTCACTACCTATGGGAAAAAAAAAAAAAGTCAGACACTCTAACGTGGCCTTCAAAATCTCTGATAACCTGTTGCCAATTTCATTACTCAACCTCATTCATCTGTGTGCTTATTTAATCATTCGCAATACAACCAAAGTGCCCTGCTAAAATACCCGTTGGCCCACTAAAATGGAAGCTCCACAAGGTATAGGTTCCCTTGTTTCATTCACTAATGTTTATTAAGCATCTAGGCCAGGCATTAGGTAGATGCTTAAGATTTTTTTTTAAGTTTTTTAATGTTTCTTTATTTTTGAGAGAGAATGAGAACAAGCGGGGGAGGGGCAGAGAGAGAAGGAGATAGAAGACCTGAAGTGGGCTCCGCGTTGGCAGCCCAGAGGCCGACGCGGGGCTCGAACTCATAAACCATGAGATCACGACCTGAGCCAAAGTCGGACACTTAACCGACTGAGCCACCCAGACGCTCCTTAAGATTTTTCTTTTTTTTAAATTAATGAGTTCAGCAATACTTGCTGAGTACTTTTTACATGCTACATAGAAGCCTGGCATTGCGAATCCAGCAATGAAAGTCATTATGTCTATTTTTAAGGAATTGGCCAGGTAAATTTCCATGGATGATGACTTCAGTGTGCATCTGTGACTAAGAGTCTGATTTCTATGGTGATTAGTATACTTAAGCAGCACAGTCATAGTCCATTAATCTCTTTCTTTTGCAAACTAAGGATTCATTTAATGTTTATTAAATAAATTAATCTAAGAATGTAATTAAAGCTGAATGTCTGAAGGTTGTGGTAGGCAAATAATGGCCCCCAAACATGTCCAGATCCTGACTTTAGGAACCTGTGACTACGTCACATTACATGACAAGGGAACACATTTGCAGATGTGATCAAGGTTAAGCACCTGGAGATGGGAAGATTATACTAGATGATCCAGATGGACCCAGTCTAATCGCATGAAGAAGAAAAAGGAATCAGAGATATATAAATTGAGAACAAGTCGTCTGGGCATTGCTGGCTTTGAAGATGGAACAAGAGAAATAAATAAGAGCCAAGGAATGTGAAGATCTCTCAAAGTGGGAAGAGCTCTCAGCTGATGGTCAACAAGAAAATAGGGACTTCAGACTCACAATTGCAAGGAACTAAATTCTGCCAGGAACTCAAATAAGGAAATGGAGCCTCCAGGAAAGAATGCAAACCTCCCAACTTTTCTCTTTTAACCTGGTTAGACACTTATCAGACTTCTGACCTCACAAAACTGTAAAAGAATAAATTTGTGTTGTTTTCAACCATTAAGTTTGTGACAATTTGCAGAAGTCGCAAATCTCAAAAGATCAGCCAAAGTGAAACTCTGACATGGGTCCCCATGACCAAACAGAAAATAACTATCCTCCAAATTACGACAGTACAACCTCAACATGTTATGACAAAGAACACAGACACAGAAAATTAGCTACGTTTCCAGATAAAACAAAAGGGTTTTTCAGTAGCGGAATTTTGGTAAAATCATTTTCCAAAATGATAATGACTAATTGGATCATCAGAAATAGCCTTAGGACTTCGAACTGTACTCTGAAAAAAGCTATACACATGTAACCTTTGGAATGTGCTTTCAAACTTTTATACCCCTTGAAAGCTAACTTTGACATCAGTTAGAGTTTTGAGTTACAATGTTCCTCTCAGTCCAGAAAGCCCCAAGAAAACAACACAAACAACGGTCCAAGAATGGCCCTTTGAAAGTAAGGAAGCCCAAGGGTATCAACTGAAAAGGAAATTTCCTTAGCTATGAAAGCACAAGTTGGCACAAGGCTGTCATTTGCATCCATGTAGATTGTCCTCCACACAATGGGCAGGTTGTGGCTAAAAGTCAGGCCACATTCTGCTCACAAAGCCATGTGCCTTGGCACGGGGCAGTGACTTCTCAGCACAAGGGCCCCTGGACAGTGACACCTTAGTGCCAACCAGATGATGCCCAGCACATCTGGGAAGTTGTGCTGGGAAGTTGTGCTATGCTGATCCTGAACATCTTTTCGTAGTGTTCCTGCCAAGAATTCTCCAGGAAGGCTGCTTTCCCCAAGAAGGGTGGTATTTTCTAATTCTTACAATGGTATCACGTATGTGAACGGTGGCTCTGGCTCAGCCTAAAAACACCGGGCATATTTGTTTACTGTTCATGTTATTGTAGCCAGATTAAAAAAAATAATAATAAAATAAAAAGAGGCTAAGATCTGGATTTACAAGTGTTACAGGAGCAAATGAAAGTGGAGGGTTATAAGGCTCTGTTAGAAATAAGTCCAATGACTCAGTCGAAGGAGGGTCACAGAGATTCAGAGCACAGTGACACAAGGCTTTAATTAATGTTCTTGCAAGGACAGGCACACAGTGTGTCTGATGGGGCAGTCACAGCAGACAATTTATATCCTAGCACACAAGCCCCGTCCCTGGCTCTTCATTGGCTGAGCACTACAGAGGTTACAGCCTTACCTGGACTCGCCTACGTTCATGTAAGGCAAAGAGTGGTCTGACTGAAACAAATGTCCATCCCTTTGCGTTGACTCAGAGACTTTCAGTCCCTCCTCCTTTTGTTCTTCCCCCTCATGCTCATTGCAAAGGCTGTGAAAATAAGCCCAAGAAATGGAGAGGGGCAGAAGAACCAGGAAGTGAAAGGTCTAAGGGTTTGGGACTCCACTGTTGTCAGGGAGGGGAGGGGGTCATACATATCTCCAATAGGTTGTATTGTATCTATTGTTAATTAGACAGCACAGCTTTTATTTGGTCTTTCTGAAAAGGAATCATCTCCCTTATTTCTCATAGTTCTGTCCCAAAAAGAAACAAAAGATAATTGGGGGAGTTTTAGGTACTCACTACGGTGCATACTACACCTTATGCTCAATCTAGAAGGCATGAAAATAAAAAATTCACCCGGAACCATTTCTGTCCTCGAACTGTGGACTCCCCTCCAGAATCTCCCTGCTTTGGTCTCTCTTCAATGCTTTCAGTTAGTTGTTCTTTATATTTTGCCCAGAGTTTATATTTGTTATCTAGAGAAAGCTTGGTCTAATAGGAGTTTCTCTGTCATACAGGAAGCAAAATTCCTCACAAGCTTTACTTTTGTCAAATGTGTCCAGATGTCTGGTTTGCCCAAAAATGCTGATCATATATAGCCCTACCATATACTCCAATTTTCCTCTGAGGCTCCAGATTTAAGCCTTTGTCCTGGCATATCATCCAGTTTAGCATTTGTACTAAACTATTCTAGCTTCCACAACAGAAAAATGTAGTCACCCTACACATAAGCAAGAACATCGGATGTTCCAGAAGACAAATCAAGCCTAAGAAGGACTCCTGAGATAGCAAGAAAAGTTTGCTTCCATACTTATCTACCTTTTACCCAAGGAGAAAACACTACGTTTGAAGACACCCTGGGGACGATAACCTATTTCTATGTTAATTATGATAATACTCTGCCTAAGCACTCTTTTGTTGAAATTTAATCCCATTTTCTCTCATCTTGTACTTTGTATAAATTGATAGTGTGTTCTTTTCTTCCTTAAAATTACCCTTTTATACTTAAAGAGACTTAGGAAATCACCTCTTAGCCAAATCTTCCAGGCTGAGTACCCCCAATACCTTGTTCTCCAATCAGAAGTACTATTTACCTTCATTTTAATCGTTTGATTTGCCGTCCTTCACTCTGAATGGCATTCCAAATTGCTTTTTGAAAATATAAGCCTGACCCCATGACTCAACAATCCCATTCACAGGTACATACTCAAGAAGAATAAACGCTGTGTGCATACAAAGATTATGACAAGAATGCTCTTAGAAGCCTTAATCCCAGGATCTGTCAACAGAAGAAAACAGATAGACAGTTTGGAAGACATCCAGGCAATGAATACTACTGCAAAGTTATGAAAATGAAAAACAAATACTAAATGAAAAAAGAACATGGATGACCTCAAAAACATACTGCGTTAAAGAAGTCAGACTATGAGGAATGCATTCCATCTGATTCCACCTCCATGAAGTTTAAGAGCAGAGAAAACTAACCTATGGATAGAAGACGCATGGTTAACTGTAAGTGTGTGTGTGTGTGTGTCTGTGTATACACACATATACATATATATATTAGACATAATATGTATTATACATTATAATATGTATACATATACATATGTATAATATATATATATATATATATATATATATATATATATATAATATGAGGGGGTCTGTTCTGGACTAGAAAAGGGATGGGGGAGCTTCACGGAGAAGATGGAAATGTTCAGTATCTTAGTACGGGGGGGTAGTAACATTTAAAAATTCATCAAGTTGTAGATATATATAAGGTTGTGCTTATATACACATAAAACGAAATACATATGAAAGGGAGCTGAATACGCCACCCCAAAATATGCTACTTTGGCACGTGAATTATTACGAGCCGAAGGCAATCAGGACCCAGCTGACTGGGGAAACAGTTTTACCTCTCCCTTAACTACCTAAAATAATTTATACAGGGGGCCGGGACCAGAATAAAATCTATTACCAGAGGTAACTTTTTATCTGAAAGACCTATCTGCATGGCAGGGCAAACTTCTAATTACCAAATAGCTACTCTTCTTATAGACCACTGAATTAGCCTCCTCCCTTTTGAAGACCCAGGCCCCTGCCTCATTCCTTAGTTCAGGATGGTATATAAGCCCCAATTGCCTGACTTGCCCTGGAGTCTCATATCCTTGGGCCCCTCATAGGTACGAAATTTCATTTGATTTTCTGCTATTAATCTGTATCATGTTCATTCTATTAGCAGACCAGCCAGAGAAGGGAAAGGGAAAAAAATTTTTTTGTCCATTACACACACATACACACACACAAACACACACCTGTATTTATGCATAGATACATGTGTGGATGCATGTGTGTGTAAAAGAATCAAAGCCAAATATCATTTCACAAAGACAGCCCTCAATGGTGAAAGGCCCCCAAACTTAAATCTGTAGCTCCTGTCTTCCCAGCTTCCTAACAGGACAGAATAGACACAACACACTGATTTCCTAACAGAAGGGGCATATGAAGAAAAAGCCTCAGGGACTCCTGTAAAAATAAGGACTGTTTTAGAGCAGATACTGGAAAACACCAGCCAGACACCTCCAAGTGGGAAAATCCATCTAATGGGAGAATGCTGTCCAGAGATGGTTCGTGTCATATCTGTGAGTAACGTAACAGTCATCAAAAATCAGTAATGAAATACTCTAATTTGACCGAGGGCCATATTTCTGGGCCCCTGACTTGAAATAGCAGGTTACAGGAGTTGTTACAAACACTGACAAAAGAGCAAGGGCTTTGAGGTAGGAGAGCTGTGGAAACATGTCAATCCAATCTTTGCCTAGCCACGACCCTATGAAATATTGTAATCCTCTGAGGGTGTCTGGTTGCCTCATCAGGAAAATGGGATAATAAGCAGAATGTCATAGCATTCTCTGAGAGGCGACATAATATATAGGAAAAAATATGTAGAGAAGAAAAAATAGTAATATCTTAAAATTTACATCTGTAGAGAGTCTATGAAATGATTGTAGAGTTCATTATCTCTTACCAATTTGATAAGCACTCTTACGGAAAATCCTGGATTCCACAAAAATCATTGCTATCCCGGCACTGCATGAGGCTGGTTAGAACATCATTCTGACAAGAATATGGGGGCTTGATGGAGCCTCACAGGAGGCAGTCAATTTCAATTTGGGCCATGGTCAGTGGCCAAACCCTTAGCTCAAGCCAACCCTCTGTTAATTCTAGTCTCTGGCCACAAGTAAGAACAGATGTGAACACATGAAAGGACCACTACAAATCCATCTATCAAGTCCAGAGAAACGATTCAAGCTATGACTTCCTCACTATGGGTCAGTTATATCGCTATTCATCAAGAACACAATTTCTTGTGCCCAGGGAAAACTCGGGAGACTCTAGAAATGGCCGGCTGGAAAAGTTTGACAAGGAAGGAAATAGCTCAAGAAGGTATATGGATTGCACAACAGAGCTGCTGCCTTTAATTTTCTCCCACCAACCCCACCCAAAAAAAATTGAGGCATCTGGCCAGTGACCAGTAAGAGAACTGCTTATAACTGCTGATAAAACAAACTCATTTGCATAGTTTCCCATCTGTTGGAGACTGTATTACTGTGGCTGTGTATCCCACATGCATCTGTGATAGACAGGAACAATGAAAAAAATGGTATATCTGCTGAGCAGCTATGTATATCCTCTACTATGAGTCCATGATTTGTTTCCACTGCCTTTGCTCCCTGACCCAGAGACCTCTGGTCTTTTTTTCCAAGAGATACTTAACTGACTTTCTTAGGGCAAATTATAATATTTGTTCCTGATATTTTTGAGGTATTCTTTTCTAACTCAAAAGTTTTCACTGAGCATCCATTCAGGGCCTTTCAATACATTTTTCCATAAAATATTTGATAGGAAAAACTGCTTTAAGAGGAAGAAACCCTGGACAAGGAAGTTAGGAAAATGAAGCATGTACAATTTACAATATCTATATCCACACGAGATAGGACTCAGTCCTATGGCTTTAAATAGTATCTGTAAGTTGATGACTTCTAAATTTTTCATTTACTGCCCAGACCTCCCCTCAATTCCAGACTTAAATGACAATGGTGGGAACAGCTATAAGTATTTAGTGATTAATATATTTGGTTTTATGTGTTTGTATGTGTATGTGTGTGTATACACACACATAGTGTAATAATGATTTCAGGAATAGAATTTAGTGATTCATCACTTACATATAATGCCCAGTGCTCATCCCAACAAGTGCCCTCCTTAATGACCATCACCCATTTAGCCCATCTCCCACCCAACACCACATCAGCAATGCTCAGTTTGTTCTCTGTATTTAAGAGTCTCTTATGGTTTGTCTCTCTCTCTCTCTCTCTGTTTGTGTCTTATTTTTCCTTCCCTTCCCCTATGTTCCTCTGCTTTGTTTCTTAAATTCCATACATGAGTGAAATCATATGATATTTGTCTATCTCTGACTTATTTCCCTTAGCATAAAACACTCTAGTTCCATCCACGTTGTTGCAAATAGCAAGATTTCATTATGTTTGATTGCCAAGTAATATTCCATTGTATATATGTGGAGGTAGATACTATTATTATCATCATTTTAAAGACTGGAATTAGAAGCACAAAGAGATTGGGGCACCTGGGTAGCTCTGTCGGTTAAGCAGCCAACTCTTCGTTTCAGCTCAGGTCATGATATCATGGTTTGTGAGTTCGAGCCCCACATCAGGCTCCGTGCTGACAGTGTGGAGCCTGCTTGGGATTCTCTCTCTGCCCCTCCCCTGCTTGCATGCTCTGTCTCTCTCTCTCAAAAATACATTAACTTAAAATAATAATAATAATAATAATAATAATAATAAGCACAAAGAGGTAGAATTGTATTTTCAAAATAATACAGCCAGCCAGTATGTTGAACAGGCAGACAGGCTGGTTCAAGATCTTACCTCCATCTCCATTTGTGTTCCTGGAAATTCCATTCAGTTGTCTAACAGTCACCTCCAACTTAACAGCTCTAACACTGAACCCCTGGCCTTTACCCCACAACTTGCTCCAAACCCGGTCTTCTCCATTACTATAAACGATGACTCGACATTTCCAGCTTCTTAGGTCATATACTTTGAAGTAATCTTCAATAATTTCTTCCACATATCACATCCAATATAGCAATAAATCTTGTCACATCTATCATCAAAAATATCCAATATCTGCCCACTTACCCTGCCTGTACCGCTAATGCATTAGTTTGATCCAACTTTCCTTCCACCTAAATTGCTACATGAACCTCAAATAGTATCCCTGTTTCTACCCATGTTCCCCTAAAATCCATTCTCCAAAAGCAGTCATAATGGCCTTTCTAAGATAGAGTCACATTATACAACTTGTAGTTTAAAGTCTACTGTTTTCCTATTGCATTCAAAGTAAAGCCAGAGTCTTCCTGATGGCATATATGCCCCACCCAGTGACCTCTCTGACCATAACCATTTCTCTCTGCCTCACTCACTCTTCAAATTGCCTTCACATTCCCTTCAGCCACAAGGTCTCTTGTTGTTTTTCAAATACTCCTCACACTCCTAGATCAGTGCCTTTCATTGGCTGTTTCTGCCCAGAATGTTCTTCCCCTCTGTGCTCATGATCCTGACTGCCCCTAAAACCTGATCGTCACATTCTCAACAAGCCCCATCCTCAATGAAGGTTTACCCGTCAACATCCGCCCTCCTTCATCCTCCGTCCTTGCCCAATCTCCTTTCTTTATCCTACTTTTCTTTTTTCTCGGCACCTGCCCCTTTCCAATTCAACATATATTTTACTTCTTACTTTATTTTTTGAAGCCCATCTCTCCCAACCAGTGTATAAACACCATGACATCTGAAACCACTCTGTTACTGCATATTCCAAGTCCCTAGAATACATGCAGCCTGCTAGACTTTTAGACAATTAAAGGCTCGCAGAAGCCCTCTGTAAAGATTACATTTTCTACTTAATCTAATTCTTTTTCAAATTTAATTGATCACAGACCCATATTTTCCATAAAAATCCTATTAAAAATCTCATGGCATTCCTGCTTCAAGGGAAAAAGTTTGGTGATGGCTATTGTAGAAGACCCAGGAAGAAGATACATAAAATTTGTAGGCAGTTTTCCAGGAAGAGTCAAAAACACTCACGATATAAATTGATAGAATTTAAATTGATGCATATATAATCACCAAATAACAGTCTCTGTTGTTATGGTAGTGTTTGCAGGAGGCCACACAGAACAGGAATATAACAAATACGATTTTTTACACATATTTGCTGTCAAGTCTTACTGTCGTGCTGATAAGCCTTCCTGATTCCAATAATATACCTTCTATTGTGTTTTAGATCAATATTTTACAGTAACCCCCAAAAAGAGTCAGATAAACTGAGGGATCATTGACAAGAAGTAGCAGGCAAGGAAGAGCGAAAAACACTACTGACACGGATTACACAATACATTTAATTCATTCTTACTCAGGAAATTAGGTTTAATTTTTAAATATAATGTATTAAACACTCAAGGAATATTGAAGGGCAAGAACTCTGGACCAAGAGGCATGGGATTCGTTATGGTTCTGCTTACTAGTTGTGAGGTTTTGGGCAAGTTATTTCATCCAGGCTTTAATTTTTTCATCTGTGAAATGAGAGAGCTGTAATAAGCATCAGATAGGTTTCAGGTGTAAGTTCCTTTATTTCCATTTTTTTTTTTTAATTGAAATCTGGTAAGAGGTAATAGTCACCAATAATTTTCACAAAAGAGAATGATGACAATTATTAGAAATGTCTTTTCACATGACTCCTTGGTAAGTATTTGTTTATGATTTCGGTTGTTAAGGTCTAACAGTGTAAGAATGGGTGAGTTTGAATCTGCATAGGAGCTATGATAAGCCATGTCAAGCCTTGTGTGTTTAGCCACTGAGTGTGTGGGTTTGTTGCTGCGGCATGATCTAGGCAGGTTAAAGTATTAGATAACTAATTCTCTCTATTCAGATGGAGGAAAGAGGTAAAATGTGTAATGAGTCACAGAGCACACTTCAGAACTTTTGAAATGAAATATATCATTCAGTTTTAATAAAGTATATCATTTTCAGGTAATTCTTCAAACTCAGGCTTGATTAGATATTTGAAATAAATTTCATGGCAACATCCAGAATTGTAATTTCTCTGGTTTTGACTCCACTACTAAATAAAATGGGGGAAATAATTATAGAATAATGGACTTCAAAATTAATTTTTAGCAAGCAAGAAGGTTTACTTCTTTGACCTCAAGGGCCCTCTTCTGAAATAGCCACATGTCAATGACTACATCATGACTCTGGAATACGTGGAAAGCTATTAAAGAAGATATGAAGTTATACTTCTTATGCTCCTTGGAAATAAAGTGAAATTGTCCCTTTTTTCATAAAAGAACTAATTTGTAATGTAATTAAAAAAATTTTGTAATTTTTTCAAATGAAACGCCTGAGAGGAAGAATCCATCAGATTTCACACCGCAACTTTTCCCAGACCTTACTTCCTATATGCTTGGAACATGATATGAGATTCACCCAGATCACTTTCTACATCAGAGCATATTATCAACTAGTGGAATTTTCTGGAGACTGAGATATTTCACATATTAAACACTAGAAAGGGGTAAGAGAGTGAAAGGATCATCAGTAGCCTCAAAAATCTCACTATCTACTGAGATTTTTTCCTCAAAAGAAACTGATCCATGTTATCTACTGTCATTTAATCTTAGAAAACCATATATATATGTTTCTGTGATATTGGTATTCCAAAAATGTAATGCCAAGAAAAGAAAACTGAGGCCATAATAAGTGATAAGTTAAAAAAAAAACACTAATAAAAAAGTCAAAGATGGCCTAAATAGAATGGCATACCATGTTTGTGCATTATCAGATTCAATATTATGAAGCTGACATTTTATTCCATACTGATCTAGGTCAATATAAATTGAATTAAAATTTCATCAGGATTTTAAAGTAGAAATCAACAAGCTGGATCTAAAATGTATATGAAAATGCAAAGGAACTTAAAAAAAACAATTTTGAAAAAGAGAAACAAAGTTGGATGAATCATGCTACAGATTTCAAGACCTACTATAAAGTTACAACAATCAAGATAATGTAGTATTGGATAAAGGAAAAACATATACATAAATAAAGCATAATAAAGAGTCCAGAAATAGAGCCACATATACATGGGTCAATTGATTTTGGACTAAGGTTAAAGGCAAATAAATGGAGAAAGGATAGTCTTTTCAACAAATGGTACATACACAAGCAAAAAAAGAACCTTGACCCTTACTTTGGACACTATACAAAAATTAACTGCAAATGTAAAACCTCAGTCTACAAAGTTGGCACATGTATAACAAATAATCAAATTGTGCACCTTAAATATTTATAAATTTTGTCAAATATACCTCAATAAAACAACAATAAATATAAAAATAAGTACATGGGAGATAATTCTTGTGACAAAATTGCTTAGATACAACACCAAAAGCACAACACATAAAAGAAAAAAAATCATGAATGGTCTTCACCAAAATTAACAACTAGGGGCGCTTCAGTGGCTCAAATGGTTAAGCGTCCAACTCTTGGTTTCAGCTCAGGTCATGATCTCATGGTTCAGGAGTTCGACCCCTGCATCAGGCTCTTTGCTGACAGTGTGGAGCCTGCTTGGGATTCTCTCTCTCTGACCCTTCCTGACTTATGCTCTCTCTCGTTCAGAACAAATAAACTTAAAAAAATTAAAAATTGCTTTAAAAAACTATTTTTTGAAAGATAAGGTTAAAAGAATGAAAAGACAATTCATAATTTGAGAGAAAATATTCATAAATCACATATGTGCTAAAGGACCTACATGTGGAATATATAAAGAATTTTAAAACTTTTACAATATACAAATAATATAAAAACAATTTTGGACAGACACTTCACCAAAGAACATATATAGATGGCATTAGCACACGAATAAGCTCCTGAATAGCTTTTCAGTATCATTTGTCATTAGGGAAACATTAATGTGAAAAACCCCACAATAATACCATTATACATTGTTAGAGTAAGAGAGAGAGAGAAAGAGAAAGAGAGAGAGAAAGAGAAAGAGAGAGAGAAAGAGAAAGAGAAAGAGAAAGAGAAAGAGAAAGAGAAAGAGAAAGAGAAAGAGAAAGAGAAAGAGAAAGAGAAAGAGAAAGAGAAAGAGAAAGAGAGAGAAGAAGAAAAGAAAAGAAAGAAATGAAGTAAAGGAAGAGAAGGAAAGGAAGGAAGGGGGGGGAGAGGGAAGGAGGGAGGTAGGAAGGAAGGAAGGAAGGGGAAAGAAGGAAAGAAAGAAAGGAAGAGAAATAAAAGACAAATAACAATATTAATTGTTGGTGAGGAAGCGGAGCACATTACTGGTGACAATGCTGAATGCTACAGTTACTATGGAAAGCTGGCAGTTTCTTATAAAGTCAAATATACTTTTAGCCATATAATCTAGCAATCCTGTTCCTAGGCATTTACATAAGGGATTCGGTTTACATTAAAAACAACAACAACTGTACAAACATTTTTATAGCAGCCTTACTCAGAGTTGCAAAAAACCGGCAACAACCCAAAGGGCCCTTTGCTGGGAAACTGTGGTATATCCACACTATAGAATAGTAGTCAGCAATGAAAAGAAATGAACCACTGATATATGCAATAAAAAGGATAAATTTCAAATTCATTATGGTAAGTGAAAAAATCCATATATAAAATCCCACATATGGTATCATTTCACTTATATAAAATTCTGTAGAAGACAAAACTGTAAACACAAAAGAAACAATCCTACCAGGGACAGGAAGTGGGAAGAAGGTTTGAGTACAGACGGACATGGAGAATTTGGAGGTGGTGATGATTATATGACTCTATTTTTGTCAAAACTCACCAAACTGTAAAATAAAAAGATGACTCTTAGGGGCACATGGGTGGCTCAGTTGGTTAAGCATCCAACTTCAGCTCGGGTCATGATCTCACGGTTCATGGGTTCCAGCCACATGTCAGACTCTGTGCTGATAGCTCAGAGCCTGGAGCCTGCTTTGGATTCTGTGTCTCCCCCTGTCTCTGCCCCTCCCCCACTGGTACTTTGTCTCTCTCAAAAATATACAAACATTTAAAAACTTTAAAAATATGATTCCTACTGTATGTAAGTGACCTTAATACAATAACTAATAATTATTCATCTTCAAATCTAGCCCTTCCATGAATGTGTTCAACACAGGGACACAACAAATCTACTAGGAAAATTATTCTCCTAAATAACAAAGTACTATTATTAAAATAATTGAGCAATTCTAGGAGTAAAATTTTGGAAGCAAATGCTAGGGAGTTTGGAAAAATGAAAAAAGAGATATAAATACAAGTCATAGTAAGACTTTGAACGTCACCTAAAATAAGATAAGGAGGCAAATGTCCCTACAAATCAATTTATTCTAAATCTTGGAAATTTATTTAGATAATTCAATGAAAACTCTTCTTTAATGTATGGATTACACACGAACAGATAATGAACTAATGTCTGTGAATCTTGCTGATAAAACATATTACTGCTGTCTAAGAACTCCATAGTTGCACACTGGTTTTGAAACTGGAGAAGGTATAGTAAGGGAAGTATAGTAAAGAAGATAAGGGTAATGGAGAGAAAGACTGTATGTTAGACAAGAGCTATCTGATCATGCTCTTTTCCTTATCTGAACCCTTCTCTGACACTGTGCATGCCACACCTCATTATATACAGGATCACCGCAAACAGAAGATGAGGTACAAGGATAAAGGACAAAGTATTCTTAAACAGAGAAAGGCAACTCTGTGTAATCGAAAAGCTTCATCTCTGCTTGAAAGGTAACCATTATCCTGCAATCCTCTCCTATTTTTATTGGATTTTCCAAGTCATTTATAAGCATGGATTACTCAGTTTTCAAAGGAGTCATACAGAAAGAATTATGCTCTATGTGTAATATAAATGTTATATTCATAAATAAGCAAAAAAACAAGATCCAGGAATATATTTGCTTCTCGTAACAGGAAACCAGGATGTCATATTTAACATTAAGAGCTCACTGGAAAAAGAAAGGAAAGTGTAAGGAAAAAATACCAAGTGGCTCCTCTTTCTAAGCCACGCTATTTATAAATGCTCTTGAAGCAACTTGCATATTGTATAACCATGATGTCTAAAATCACAATTTGCCATGAGTTCTATATTTAAAGAAAAAAAAAAAAACCCTGGTGTTTTGTCGGTTCATATTCAATTAGTGGAAGGCTTCTCTGGACAGATGTTGGAGTTTTTTTTTCTTCCAAATTCTTTCACTTGAAGACATTTCCAACAAAGTGTCACCCTACACACTGATCAAGCAAACCGTAACTTCCTTTGGGACATGACATTATGTTACTCAGCCCCGGCTCATACGATAGACATTTTATATAACCAAAAGCAGTTCACATCCTCTGATACTCACTAGATCTCCTCAAAGTGATCCTCTGTGCAGGTGATTTAAAAATATTAAATTCTTATGCATGGTTTCAATCAAATGTTTTCTTGAAAGAATAGAATTTATGTATATGGTAAAAGTGCAATTTCGACATTACTTCATTATTCATTCATTAATCCATTTGACTAACGTCTACTGAGCACCTAATAATATATTCCAGGGACTATTCAAGGAACTGGAGCCAAACAGAGGTAGGTCATGCTCTCTAAAGGGGTAAAGAGACAATAAGAAACACAAAACAAACAAAATAAGAAAGGAACAAAGAGAGAAGATAAATACGTCCGCTGGCAAGCTTGGAGCACCTAACAGCAGTCTGGTTTCAGCTCTGTACCTATGCACCGCTAAAGAGTTTTATTTTTCACATTGCCAGTAAAATGCACACAAAACAAACCAAAGATATTCTGCTTATACCTCTTCTTATGATCGTTGTTGAATTCAAATGAGATTCAAATGTGCTGACCTGTCACAGAGTTTGCAACAAATCACTCTGAATTATTTTAATCTTTCATCCAGGACTACTAAAAATTCTGTTCTCTCCCATGCTTCCACATTCATATAGATAATAAATTAGATGATTTCCATTGTGTTATTTTCGTTGTTTGAATTCAGCTGTGTATATTTGCTCTCCCACTCCCTCCATCTACTCTTCAGTAAACAAGAGAACCCCTAGCAAAACAGCTTGCTCTTGGAGACTCACAGGCTCATTGTATTAGAATAACAGAATTACAAGAGGATTAAGTAACCAAAACGGATCAATACATATTCCGGTTCTGGTAACATCAAATGACCTAGATGTGTTCACCCTCTTCCACCTTTCCTGTGTCCAATCCCACAACCCAACCTCATCAAAGATGAGGAGGTGAGAGGAAGGGAATGATGCCTTCTTTAAATCAGATATCCAATTTGTGGCAGCTTCTGAAAGCTATCACAGAAATGCTCGATTTGACCAGGTCAAATTTCATTTGTCGTGTACTTTTATCACTCTCAAAGCTGGTGCAACGTGTTTGCAATAGAAATAAGGAAAACAAAAATGAACTGCCCCGTTGGCTTGTCAGATTAAAAAAGTGGATTGATTTTACACCTTTGAAATAAGCCGCCTGCTCCAAGTCTCTCTCTTCTACTTTTTCTGTTTAAAGATTCGTGTACTCTTTGGACTCAAAGACAAGCTTTAGGTTGGATAAATGTAGAATACAATTCGATTCACAATGATGACAGCACCTAACATTTACTGAGCACTAACTATGTTCTAGGGATGGCACTAAACGATTTGTGTCTGCTGTATTATTTAATACTGAAAACAACTATTATTTCTAATTTCTCATTCCTATTTGTTTATTAAACTACTGCCATCCTACTGAACCCTGTACTTTTTCCCAAGCCATTGTTTTCTTCATTTTTTATTCACCTCGATCTCATGGTTCATTATTTTAAAAATGCACATGGGGCGCCTGGGTGGCTCAGTCGGTTAAGCCTCCGACTTCAGCTCAGGTCACGATCTCACAGTATGTGAGTTCAAGCCCCGCGTCGGGTTCTGTGCTGACAGCTCAGAGCCTGGAGCCTGCTTCAGATTCTGTGTCTCCCTCTCTCTCTGACCCTCCCCCGTTCATGCTCTGTCTCAAAAATAAATAAATATTAAAAAAAAAAATTAAAAAAAAATGCACATGGCAGGGTGCCTGGGTGCTTCAGTCGGTTAAGCGTCTTACTTCAGCTCAGGTCATCATCTCATGGTTCATGAGTCTGAGCCCCACGTCGGACTCTGTGCTGACAGCTCAGAGCCTGGAGCCTGCTTTGGATTCTGTGTCTCCCTCTCTCTCTGCCCCTCCCCCACTCACACTCTGTCTCTCTCTCCTTCAAAAATAAACATTAAAAAAAAATTTTAATGCACATGGCAAGCCATAACCCTCCATACCACACCCTTGCATCTAGAAAACTAAGCAAAAAACCTCCATATGTACATTTACATGTGGTATACACACACACACACACACACACACACACACACACACACACCTGAGTAGCTGAGCTCAGGCAAAGTCCCACAGAAAGACAGTTGGGTTCCACTATAAATTTATGACGACCGAAATCAAATGCAAGCACAGCACTGGCTGGCAATCATAGTCCATTTCTTTGGTCAAGTCAACTTTCCCATTATCTGCAGCCACAACTTCAATCTTTTCTATTCTTCTCAAAGATCCAACTTCTAACCGTCTCACTCTTCCTTTCCCCCTTAATCTGAGAAGATGACTTGGCCTTCTACTTTAGTGAAAAAAGTCAAAGTGAAAGAGGGAAACGCCCTCAGCTACCTTCTAATAAACTATAAATGGTACGGCTTCCTTTTTCTTTGACCTGCAAAATCCCTCATGTTACTGTAGAGGGGGCCTTCCTGTCATTTAAGCTCAGGGAGCCCAGTTATTTCTTCCATTCCTGTCTTCCTCTTCCTCCCCAGGAACTTGTTGCTTCCTTTCTTCTGTGGGTCCAAATTTTTCTCAACCGATCATGCCCATCAAAATTTAAATATGTTCATGTCTCTCCCACTTTGAAAGGGTCCCTTAATTCATTATCCCAAACTCTTCATATTCTCTTTCATTTAATAGACAAACTTTCCACAACAGTTGGCTTCATGTTCAATATCCATGTCCTTAATTCACTTGACACTGGATTCTAACCCCCATTAATAGAAACAGCTCTAGCTAGGGCACTGTGAGGTAGGTGAACTGCTCATTTTACACAGGTAGCACTGGTGAAGCTGAGATTTGAACCCATGTCAGTTTGATTCTAGAACCCAAAGTCTTAATTGATAAATTAGACCACACTTTAAAAAAGTAGCCTACATCCATCCAAATTACATACACATTAACCTTTCGACCTAACAATTTCAGTCTTGGACAGTTACCTTTTATGAATACTTGCACACCTCAAAAGGGCATACGTATCAGATCATTCCTTATTCATAGCAAATATTTGCAAATAAATATGATGTCCACTAATAGCGGGCTGGGCAAATAGATTATTCTATATAGACAAAATGGAATACCAGGCAGTAGTGTAAAAGGAGAAACTCTCTAACATATAAAGATTTTAAAGACAAGTTTTTAAAAGTAAGGTGAACTTTTATGCACAGTTTGCATAAAAATGATGGAAAATGAGAATACTTACTCTTATCTGCCTATCTTTGCATAAAAGACACGGCACACACAAATAACAAAAAGGGATCACTTTATGTTAGATGTTCAAAAATGGGCAACAGGAGAAAAAGACAGGAGTATGGCATCACAATATACCTTCATATATTGTCTTGATTTTGAACCATGATAATGTGATAATTACTTAAAAATTAAATTTTAATTTTTGGTGTATCGTTTTACTATGATGAATTTATGAAAAAAGCTTTTAATATTCAGATATTACATAAAACATTATTAATATGATGGGTTTGACTTATGAACTTGCTCTATCACATCACTCCCTGTGGCTTTTCCGACCACTTCCTCCTGCAACCAAAATAAAATCAAATTCTTTATCAAGGCCCACAAGGCTCTACTTAGAAATTTATCAAAATATATTCAAGAAATTTCCCAGAATGAAAATATGATTTTCTCAATTAAAGAAAGCTTACCGGGTCCCTAGATAAATGGATGAAGAACATCCACACCAAACCACATCACCATAGAATTTCAGATGTGTATGCAGCATTGGGAATGCAATGTCATCTGATTTCTGAACATCAACACTCAAAGGTAGGAAACAATGGAGAAATGCACTCAATATTCTAAGAAAAATGATTTCTAGCTTGGAATTCTATATCCAACCAAACTGTCAACCAAATGTGAACAAAAAATGAAGCCACATTAACGTCCCCCATAGTCCTTTATGGGAAACGATTGGAAAATATATACCACCACAATGAGAGAACAAACAGAAAGCCAAACTGGAGACATGAGGCCGTGGATCCAATGCAGAAGAGAGAGGAAGGGGATCCAAAAGACTAGTGTGCAAGGAGATCAGAGGAAGCCAGTTCTGTATTGGTCTAGAGAGCCACTAGGCAAATCAGGACAGGGGACCTACCCAAACAGCAACAGAAGCTTTACTAACTTCAGAGTACATAAAAAATCATACAAAAAAGAAAGTACAATTTTAGTACAAAAAATTGCTCAGATGTGCTATAATAATATGAACACTTAACACTCACATAACTAAATGTTAAAATATTGCTCTATTAGAGAAGATGTGGATATGAATGGGAGTGTGAGAAACGGAGTTGAAGCGTCAATGTCTCTAGTGGAAAAATGGTGGATAATATCCAAAATCAAAAATATCAAGAAATAGAAAGATGGTCACATTATTGAGAGCTGTTGAGATAAAGATTCAAGGAAACCACAGGAAGATTTCCAAGTAGTGGTCTGTGGAGGCAGGAAGCGAGGACAGAGCAGGCACCTGCTATTTTCCCTCATTTTCTTTTTAGAAATACTGGATTAGCTAAGAACATGAATAACTATAATAAAAATTGGACTTTAAAGAAGAAAGAAAAATACCCTTAACAACTAAACTTGAAGTCACAAATATTAGTCAATAGTTAAGCTTCTGTCATAGTTAAAGAGAGTGAAAGGAGAAATTCAAAGACTTATGTCTTTGGCATTCTAAGAATGATATAAAATTAATAAACTATCTGCTCAGATGTACAATTAATATTCTTAAGGGGAAAAGATCAAGAGTTTGTTCATTCTTCACAGCTGTTTTCCCATTCATTTTCCATTCTTAGCAAAAACTCTCACTAAAATTAATGGCAGTTATTTGAGTGGAAGTAAGGATAATATATTCTTCCACAAGCCAGGAAGTGCTTAGTGAAAATAATGGGAGAAGGGATTATTGCTGAATTAAAAATAATTCTTAATGGCCACCAAGCATTATTAAAAATGAAACAGCATTAAAGATCTCATTATTTTGCATCATTTTACCACCTTTGATGAGGGAAATGACACTTTCAAAAATTTCTTAAGTTCACAAGTATTTATGTGTTACTAAATTTTAATTTTACTGGTAAGACATGCTACCATTATTTCATCTATTTATATATTATTAGTGATCAGGGACATTGTATCACCTCTAGGTTTATTTAAATCATCAATAAACTCAACATTTTAGCCACAATATTATTGTACTATATGATTTTTAAAAATTGCTACTCAATTTCTTGACTTCCGTGCTCAACTATGAAATAAAAGGACTGCAGTTATTGTAAAGAAGAAATAATTTTGCTTCTAAATTAACATGAGTTAAATAAGTTCCTTTCTTCCTTAGGCGTTGTGAGGGTTTCTGGTTTTGTTTTGTTTTGTTTTGTTTTGTTTTTTCCTGGTTTGGTTTGAGTCACAGTTTGCTATAATTGAGGCTTATTTCTTTTCAAAATAAGATTATTTGATTTTCACTAAAAACTTTTTCTAAAATGTTTAGTTTTGGAAAATACAGAAATATGAAAAGAAAAGGAAATAATCAGAGCTCTCTCTCCTGTTGCTCTGAACACTGATACCACATGTTATAATGGGAGACCTTCTATTAGCTTAATTCCCTGAGATATTATTTAGAACACTGTTCACTGCCAATTAAGAAAAGTAGTACTAGCAATAAATAAATCTTTTTTTGCATTAAGCCACTGAGGTTTCAGGAATATTTATTACTATAGTAAAAATCCAGCTTATCAAAGTATTCTACCCAACCCTAGCCCCATCAACCTCTTTAAAGGGTGGGGGGAGAAAGAAAGAAAGGAGAGAGGAAGGGAAGAAGGGAGAGAGGGAGGAATACTAGGCATCTGGACCCATTTGCTTGATAAGATCTTCATGCTAACCTAACAAGGCCACATATGCTAAAGAATGAGAAAACTTAAACTCTATTCTAATTGTAGTACTACAAAAATAACCCCAAACCAAAAACCTCTGAGAGAATGTGGCAGACTCTACTAAAATTATCAGTGATTATAATAAAAATAGCCAACATTGGCTGAGAGAGTATTTTCTCAGATTCAGTTCTAAGCATTCTGCATATGTGAACATATTTAATTTGCACAAAAATTACGAGACATTATGCGTGCATATATAATATATATATATATATATATATTCCTTTTTTTTTTTAACAAATGAAAAAACTGAGACACAGAGTGGCATATAATTTTGCCAAGGTCACACAGCTAGTAAATAACAGATCTGCGATTTAAGTCTAAGAAGCCTGACTTACACTTAACCTGAAAAATATGTTTTTATCCACCAGGCTATGCTGTCTTACCAGTGACTGGAGGAATTCACTTCTTCATATAAGAAAATGGCACATTAATATGGTCAACTATAAAGTAGATACAGATATAGGATATAATAATTTATAGGTTACTCAATTCCATTACTTACATTTGCTTTTAGCTTTGACATTCTTATGTTTCTGGCATGTTCTCCTGCCAGGGAATAGATTGGTTTTCAAGGCAAAGCAGTAAGTGGCACAGGCTGAAGAAGATGGAGGAAAAAACAAGAGTCTGTCCCTCCTGCCATGCCATCTTCCCTTGGGAGAGAGGGGAGGGTGGATGTTAAGAGCTTTAATGGCCTAAAGACCTCATTTTGAATGCTGGGTGACTTGTTTCATAAATGGAGGAACAGAGGCTCTATGATATTATTTCACCTTGGCTTCTTCATTTGTAAAATGGCAATTGTAAAGCCCACCTCAGAGATTTACTGTGGCGTGAAATCAAGATATTATAGCAGGTGCTTGTCACAATGACCAGCCCAAATAGTGGTGAACAAATTGCTAGGAAGACACCATGTAACTGAAACTGGCTGGGCAAAAGGGGATCATTGGCTCTTATGACTGTGACATTAAATGGGAGTTGAAACAAAATCATCATGATCTCTGTCTTTCAGCTCTGCTTCCTTCTGAAGCATCTCCCTCTCCGACACGTTCAACTCTCACAGAGGCAAGATGTCTGCCAAAGGCTCTTGGATCACATTCTACTTTATGAGCCACCCGGAGCAAAAAGAAATGCCCCTTTGTCAGGGGCTCAAGGAAAAGTCCTGAAAACGCCTGCACTCAAGACTGCCTGGTTCTGTTTATGCTCTATGCCTACTTCTGCGTTGTGCCGAGTTCTGGTCAGCCTGACCTGGGCGTCCTGCCAACTATGACGACAAGGAATGGGATCAAGTCTACCTGAAATACACAAGCAAAAGTAATGACGGGGTAGTCGTCCAAAGTGCGGGAAGGGGAAGGAATGGATGCTGCAGAAAAAGAACAGTTAACATCCACTGCAAGTGGACATTTCTCTTACACTGTAATTTATAAATAGACAAGGGAGACATTCTAGATAGTCAAGTTCTTCCTGTCAAGATGAATTGCTGTTCATTGGTTAGACCTTAAAATAGTGCCAAGACAATACTGAGATGTATTTATCAAAAGTAGGAATGTCAGCAACAGTATGATTGACAGGAATGTAATTTTTACAATATGAAAATACTTAATTTTGACCAGGTCAAGCAAACTAAGCATTTTAGGAGTTAACTTATTTATTTCCACTTAAAAAAAATAGAAATGAAAATCCTTGGAAATACTGCATCTGTATGGTATGGGACATTTTATCCCAGCTAAATGCCATAGCCCCTAGTTAATTTGGGAGGAGTCCTCCTTCTTCTTTATAATGAGATTTTTTTTTTTAAAGAACTGCCTTCTTCCTAATCATATTTTAATGAGCCAGGCAACTCAGGTATACACAAAAAAAAAGCCAACAATTCACAAGGCTGCATAGGGTTCTTTGGAGGGCTAACCATGACAGGCCAAAACATGTCAGGACACTATATTGGGCAGCTCTTTTCTGTTGAATACCGGAATGGCTTGGAGAACCACGGCCACATAAATAGATTTTTATTTTCCAAATTTATGTAAAACAGTGATGGGAAAACCAGAGCCTGCAGGTCAAATATTACCTTCCACCTGTTTCTGTAAATAAAGTTTTACTGGAACACACCCATGGCTGTTTCTGCATTGCAAAGGCAGAATGGAGTCATTGTGGCAGAGGCCATATTGGCCACAAACCTAAAATCTTTACTACCTGTCCCTTTCCAAAAATGTTTGCCCAACCCTAATGTCAAAAATATAGGTAAAGCATATATATGATTCCAGGTCAAAAATGTCTGACCCTGTAACATACAAACACAAGATGTTCTTCTTCCTAACTTGATAATGTTACAGCCACAGTCCCTACAAGTCGCCCAGAGCATCTGTGTTTTTAAATGATTTTGTATTTATCTTGCTAAATCATGAAATATACATTGTTATTTTAAAATTGCACAGAGGCTCCTCTGGGTCCTGAGATAATTTGAAATCTAATGATAAAAATATTTGGTTATAAAACATAACAGTGATATTTGAGGACAGAATGCCAGGAAACACCAATATGATGTTCTGATGAATATTTATGAGAATCTCCACCTGGCCTTCAAGTTTTCCATGCTTCAGTGCTAATGTATTTGTGTCTACATGGTGTGTGTGTGTGTGTGTGTGTGTGTGTGTGTGTGTGTGTGTGTAAGGCTAAGGAAAAGGAGAACCATTCTGAGCCCAGCTCTAGAAGAATAACCAAATATACTAAGTCCAAACTGTTAACCCCCTTCCTCCCTTTTAGAAGTCCTGACTGCAGATCACCTTTGGGCTCTAACTATAGAACCCTCGTCTAATTCTTGCATCACTCTTTATTCATGTCATTGTTTCCCCTCTTTCCTGAAACATTTTTCCCCCATTTCTCTTAGATCATTTCCTTTAGCACACAAGCATGCTGTATTAACTACCTCTGGTTTACACTAATTTCTTTCATTATCTTTACAATAACACCATTGAAAGACCTTTCTATGTTTGCCCTCTTCATTTTCCCTCTTCCATTGTCCCTTGAATCCATTCCAATCAGGCTTTATGGCCCCTGTTCCCCACGCCACTGAAAAAGCTCTTTTCAAGCCACCAAAAACCCCTCATGTTACTAAATATGACATTCAATTTTCAAGCCTTATTTGCCCCAAACTTTCAGTAAAATTTACAGATCTATGAATACCTTTGTTTGTAACTTTCTTCACCTGAATTCTGGGTTATCAGTCTTTCCTGGTTTTCATCCTAGCTCCTTGGACATTTCTTCTTGGTCATTCTGATTGGTCTTAGCCTCATTTTTCTGATTTCTAAACATTAGAGAGACCCTAGGTTCATTCAGCAGACCTCTTTTCCTGTTAAACTTCTCCTCTCTTTCTACACTTACATGCTCAGTGAACTTATCCAGCCTCATGATTTTAAATACTATTGTTGTCCTAAGTGGTTATTAAGTTTTCAACTGGCAGGGACCACACAATGCTGTCACTGTCTTGCATTATTAGAGCTATACCAGCTCTGTTTCCCTCTCTCACAATCTAGTCCATAGGGATAGACCTCATTTGTCTGAAAAGTCTATAGATCACCTCACTGGTCCACTATATGGATGGCAACATGCTGATTGGACCTGGAGAACAGAAAGTAGCAAGAAGCTTAGAAGCCTTCCTAAGACACATGAATAAATGCCAGAGCGTAGGAACAAAAACACAGAAATGAGAGAACCACTACGTCTGTGAGCTTTCTGGGACTCCAACGGTCTGAGATACTTCTTCCAAAGTGGAAGACAAAATGCAGCAACTAGCACTACCTAGAATTAAGAAAGGAACATAATACTTTGGTGTCTGCAATTTCCAGGCAAAACATATCTCATTTCAGGGTGCTGCTCCATACCATTTAAAGGATAACTTTAAGGTTTCTAATTTTGAGTGGGGCACAGGACAAGGGTAGCTTCTGCTGCAGTGAAAGGTGCTCTGCCTTTGGAGACTTAGGTCCTGGCAAGTCCAGTGGGGTTTACAGTGCTTATAGCCAGTCTGTGTGTTTCATAGATCTGCTGGTAACCTTCAATAGAACAATAACAGTGTAGACTTCTACTCTAAGGTTTCACAGCAAAGGTTTATCCTATTCTACAGATAACTATTCTCTTTTTGAGAAAGAAATCCTAAGTTGCCATTGGGCTCCCACAGATACTGTCCACTTGACTATGATCTGGAGCAGGCCCTGAAGGAAGAAACAAGTCGTGTGACCAAGTAATTTAGAGAGTGCCTACTCCTGTTGCATTGCCTCCCGCTGCTCAATATAGATTTAAGGCTTCAAGGGAAGTTCTTATGAAAAGTTTGAGGATAACAGGTCGGGTTTGGTTTGTGGCATGGTAGAGTGAAAGCAACTGGAAATAGATTGTTGTAGGATCCCTGCCTGCTCCAATCCAGCTTAGTTCTTAAAGACAGAAGTTACAGAGGAAGTTACAGACATCAACAGCCTTACCCCAAATGAAACGCAAAGCCTTTACCCTGGCTTGTTGGTCTCTACCAGATCTGTTCCCCAGAAACATAACAGACCTCATCTCTTACCCCTCTCCCACCATCAGACTATGCTCAATGTTCCCAGAACACCTGAGCACCATCCCAGCGCAGAGCCACTGCACGTCTGGGATCTCCACTTGATCTACTCTTCAATTTCAATGTAGTTAGTCTCTACTGAAAAGTCCTCTCACTCAAGGGCCTTTCCTGAGCACTCACTGTGAACATCCCCATGTCACTTCTCTGTAACCCTTACCCTACGATATTTTTCTTAGCATGCACCACCACCATGTGACATATCAAGCCTTTATTACCTATTTGTTGATATTTTTAAAATATTTTCTTTAAAATATTATTTAATATTTACTAAATCTATTCTAATATTTAATTTTATTAGTTTCTTAGGTATGTATACACGTATGCATGCATTCATGTATTTTTCTTCTCCCCTATCCAGAATGGAAGATACGCAGAGGAAAAGAGGTTAGATATAAGGTCTGGGATATAGTACATGAGAAGATGCTTTCTTATCTAGCACCACCCACGAACCCTATATTCATTTTTGAAGCAATCAAGGGATTCACTGTTGCCATATGTTCAGCTCCTCAATATATCTGACCTTGGTAAATGAACACAGTATCAATACAGCTCTGGATCCAGCATTCAACTAGTGACACACGCTTTATCAAGGCAATGCCTCTCCTACAGTGTCAAATGGAACCCTTGATGACTTTTTTTTTTAACGTCTTCAGACTATTTACTCGATAACTCTGGGATCAGAAGCCAATGGAAAGGGATGAGCTACTAGTTTCCCATCAGTATTGAAAGGCCGACGATTTCCTGTCGGGATGATCAGGTCGTCAACCCTCTGGCCTATGTTTTAACTTCCCTCAGGAAACATGCCATCCTGTGCTTCTATCCCTGACTTGAGCGAAATCGCAGGCTAGTTGTCACAGAATGAGGTGATACATGTGAGCGCTGTGGGTACATCTGCTTTCTTGTAATATTGTTTTCAATAAAAAAAAGATGCCGACACATCATTAAAGATTTTACCGCAGTGATTCCACATGTGCATGTTCTTCAGAGGCCTAATAAGGATGCACCTGCTGTATCTGACAACTATCAAAGTTCTTTTGTAACTCCAGTCTAACGTAAACAATTTAGAGAAGGAATGGACTTTGAAAGAATTTGAGGATAAATTCTCAGATTTATGAGAAGGTGATTTATACACCAGCACAGGTTGCTGGTTGTCCCTCCTATCTTTTCTTTTCACAATGTATTGGAATTTTGTGGACGCGTGGCCATCAATATAAAAATCTGACTTTTCAGCCTCTCTTTTGCAGGAAAATGCTGCCATGGGACTAAGTGCTAGCCAATGGCTGTGAGATGTGACACACCAACTTCTGAGTTATCCTTTGACATTTTAGGTGATGGAATAGATTCATAAATTGCTTAAATTGCTATCATATTAGGTGTCTGTTACAACTTTCAAACTTGTATCCCATATACCTAGAATGCCCCGCGGACTCAACACGTTGTTCATTACCCACTTCTGTATAATACAGTAGAATCTTTTTTTTTTTTATTGTTTATTTATTTTTGAAAGAGAGACAGAGTGTGAGCAGGGTAGGGGCAGAGAGAGAGGGAGACAAAGAATCTGAAGCAGGCTCCAGGCTCCGAGCTGTCAGCACAGAGACCAACGCGGGGCTGGAACTCCATGAGATCATGACCTGAGCCTAGGTCAGACACTTAACTGACTAATCCACCCGGGCACCTCTACCGGAGAATCTTTAAGAGCACAGGCTTGGGACGCCTGGGTGGCTCAGTCCGTTGAGCATCTGACCCTTGATTTCGGCTCAGCTAATGATCCCAGGGTCGTGGGATCAAGCCCCACAGAGGGCTCTGTGCTGAACGTGGAGCCTGCTTAGGATTTTCTCTGCCCGTCTCTCTGCCCCTCTGGGGCCCACGCATGGACAAATACACACTCTCTTGCAAAATAAATAAAGTTAAAAAAACACAAAAGGGCACAGGTTTGAGTGACCCTGTGGGTTTGAGTCCTAGTCACTATTTTTTGCCTGTGGAACTTCGGTCAACTGACTTTACCTCTCTACACTTAACCTCTTCACGCTTTCAGTGAAATCTGAACAGTACTAGTGCCATCACTAGATTTGCTGCTAAATGCGATGAGCTACCATCCTTAACATGTTTAAAACAGAGCCTGACACTCCATAAGCAGCACCTAATCTTATTTATTTAGAAATGGCTCAAGGTCATCATTCCTTCTGCCAAGTTCTCATCATGTCAGCGACGCTTTCCTTGTGTTTCACAAATTCCAGTCTCTTAGCATGTGGTATGATGATTCCCGCTTGACAGAGAACAGCCTTTGCTAAGAAAATTTTCTTAAAAGCCCAGTCGGGCTACGCAAGTTGGTTGAGGAGGAATGAATGGAGGCTGCTGCCAGATTTTAAAAAAATATATATATATTGGGGAGCCTGGGTGGCTCAGACAGGTAAGCATCTGACTCTTGATTTCTGCTCAGCTCATGATCTCACAGTCTGTGAGATCGAGCCCCACATTGGGGTCTGCACTGACAGCATGGAGCCTGCTTGGGATTCATTGTCTCTCTCTGTCTCTCTCTCTCTCTCCCTTCCTCAAAATAAATAAACTTAAAGAAAATATTTGATTACTCTGCAGAGAGCCAGGAGTGACATTTCTTTGATGCCAGGGGTGTAGGAAAAAAGAATGGTGCAAGCTAGGAAATTGGTGGGAGACTGCAAAATCTGTTATCCCCCCTGTAGAGTCCCAAGATACTCGGTGAACTTACTCAAGGTCAGAGAAACAGTACAATTACACATTTGTTAGGAAATTAATGATGGAGCTGAGATTCTCCTATGAGGAGAAACATATGATGAAACGTGATACAGAGTGAAATAAAAACATGACATGGGATGAAACAATCTGTGCAAGAAGGGAGTTACTTGTAAGAATGAAAAAAATTTGAAATTTGTTAGCAAATAGTCTAAGGTAATCTTTAGGTTCTCACAATGCTTGGACATGGGCAATCAAGGTCAGGTAGATCTTTGCTTGCAGACGCCCATTGCCTTCCTACCATCTTCATCCCAGAAAAATGGACCACATTCTCCCCGGAGTTTCCATTGTACCATTGACATACTTCTTTTCTATCAGCTATGATATTGTACTGAGTGTTGCTGTTTTTATTTTTAAAATGTTTTTAATGTATGTTTAATTTTGAGAGAACGAGCGAGAGAGAGAGAGAGAGACAGAGAGAGAGCACGAGTGGGAGAGGGAGACACAGAATCCGAAGCAGGCTCCAGATTCTGAGCTGTCAGCACAGAGCTCAATGTGGGGTTCTAACCCACGAACTGTGAGATCATGACCTGTGCCGAAGTCGGACGCCCAACCGAGCCACCCAGGCGCCCCCTTTTTTTTTAATACACTTTGCTCCAATATTAGAATGTGAATTCCTAGTGGTGGGGACTGTGTTTTATTTATTTCTACAACCTAATATCTTACAAAGAATGCAAGTCTTTATTGAACGAATGAAATAAAATAATGGCTTTTAGCCACTTTTCTATTCATGAATAAAGAGGAAATGATGGTAGATACAGCCATCTGTGATGAGTGATGATATCTGCAAGACAGAAAAACTGCAAGTATCCCGTCATGTACCTATTGCGATGATAGTAATGGCTTGCCTACATTCCGTCAATCAAAAATGTCAATGGCTAATCACTGCTTAAAAGGCAGGTGTGGTTTAGTGAGAAGCGCATTGATTTTATTCAAAATATCTACTATTTATGTAGTTAACAGTATTTTATTATATGTATCAGTAAGAACAGTTTAAGTATCTTAGAACCCCAAATGGGGGAAATCTTTAATTTCTATACTATATCATCTCCTACATAGATCATGACCTTATAGTTCCATGAGCTTTCCAGGTTCTCTTTATTTACGCAGTATTTTAAGAACAATGGAAATCTTGCTTTAAAAAAAATACTGGAATATATACTAGTCATCTGGGAGTGGGGAAGGTGAGAAATTTGTAGGAAACATTTAAAGGATGGGTAGATGATGAGAACAACAATCTCTCAGCAACACTGACTTTTCAAGGAATCAGCATATTTTGACCAACTAGCGTTTGGTTAACGTCTTGTATTTCCAACTTTATAACCATTATGTGTAATTACACACAGATCAATCCATTAGTTTACATGCGGGTAGTGGGAATGTTCACAAGGAAGGAAACAATAGGAAGGGTAAAACAAAATTCCAGGGCGGTGAGCTCTTCTGTGAATGAAGAAATCTGACCTCTTGGGCCCCTGTCCCTGCCAACTCCAAATAAAACCAATGGAGGCTGTCAATTCAATAATTATCAAGTACACTAACCCTGATTTTTTCACTATCCTCATTTTGAAGCATTGTATTTTATTTTTTAATATACTTACACGGGGAGTCCGTTTGGGGCCTTTGATTTTAAAATCTGATAGAGTTCACTTGTGGCAGAGTAAATGCAAATAAAATTCAACTCAACTTGGAAAGGACAGTATGTGTGCCTTATGAGCAACTTGTGGGGAAAGCAAGTCCCACTGTAGTAGGCACAGAAAAATTTCATTTGTTTCTGTTGATGGATGGCATTTCTTTGCAAAGCTGTTTTGCTCAATAAAATGGGCAGAGGTATGGCAAAGCCAAAATTTTAAGGTGGTGGAGACAGTCTTAGATACGTGAGCAGCAAATGTATGGAAGATGTCAGCAGACACAAAGGACAAAGGTGGTTGACAAAGCTGCATGAAGAATACAGACATCTGACCAGTTAGCATATATTGATTTACTTTTAATCTGCAGGAGGGCTTTTCATTTATAACAACTCACTCACCACTGCCACTTAAATACAGCATTTCTAAAGTTAGTTTTAAAATTCTTACTGACTCCATAGACTCTGCCCCAATCACTCACCAGTTGTGTTTGGAATCGTTAAAGATGTGCAAGGCTCTTTAGGGGCAATGAACATATGAAAAAGGAAAGAATAGGAGCTGGTGGTGAGTAGGGTAGGAAGGATTAATAGGAACAGGTGCGGAAGCATGAAGGAAAATTAGCCCATGACCTAGGAAGAGGACATCTGTAAACCCAATGGCACCAGGAAGAAAAGAGATTGGCCACAATCCATATACAAAAGTCAGATTTTTTTGTTTGCTTAGCTCACATTGGTAGATAAACGATTACCAAACCAGAACCACTAATTTGCTGATTTGTGAGGCCCCATATTTTTTTAAAACAAATCTGTGCTTACAACAATACCAAAACTCAAAACGATTAAATTATAATGTAGGATCTTAATCTGATCAGTTACTTTTGAAGCCTAATTATATTTGTCCAAGTGTGATTTGAAGAACTAGAACAGGGCTTTACAATATCCTGATTAATGATGGCGTTTGCTCTGGTTTTCTTGTTCAGCCAAATTATTCTCATGAACAGCATAACATCTGATCTTGCTTGTAATATCTATCAGCTTCCTGACACTGAGTCGGTTTCTAGTCTT
The DNA here is from genome assembly GCF_018350195.1 of Panthera tigris. Lineage (NCBI taxonomy): Eukaryota > Metazoa > Chordata > Mammalia > Carnivora > Felidae > Panthera > Panthera tigris. Next base: position 143,906,391 of record NC_056668.1, on the reverse strand, counting down.
TAAACCTAAGTTTCCTCATCTATAGGATGATTACCACAGCCTCTGTCTCACAGGTAATTAATAGAATTAAATGGAGTAATGTTGAAAGAGTTTTGTCCACTGCCAAACATAATTAGCACTCAAGAAATGTTAGCTGTGCTCCTGCTATTATCATAAGGTTCACCTCAGACACAATGTGCCCAAGGAGAGAATGCTCCCATTTGGAAATATACAATATAAAAATGAGGAGATCTGCTCAAGTGCATGCCTCAAAAGCCAGAATTGCTGCCCACCTGTCACCCCCCGCCCATACACACACACACACACACACACACACACACACACACACACACACACACAATGAACTAATATTTACTTAATTCCCTTCCCCCAAATCCTGAATCATCTCGGATCAGCCACTTCAACCTCCTGTATCTTGGTATCTATGATGCTATAGAACATAACGCTATGTACTTGACGGTATTGTTTTACTAATTACGAAGTAACGACTTTAAATAGTTTCGAAAATACCAACTATTTATGCCCGACTAAATGATACTGACCTAGAAACATATTTAGCAATTATGAATAGCTTAGAAAAAATAGAGAAAGAATTATTTAAATCTTCATCATATTGCTAAAGATCTTCAGATTACAGCCTACTTATTCTGCTTAATTTTATTATCTCTATCTAAACATGATAAACAGATAAAATAATATGCTTTTGAAGTTTATACTGACACTAACAAAATATGTGAAATAAACAGTGCAATAAATGCCAAGCACCTGTTTTAATATAATAGGTTTTCGTGTGATTTTTCTTAAAATTGCTGGCTTTCTTTGGCTCTTTGGGAATTGTTCTTATCATGAGAACATAAATTCTAATGTCTGTTAACAACAGATACAACTATGGTGCATTTCTTTTTGAAATATACACAAATAAAAAAAATTAAAGGCATAGCAATAGTTTTCTTTACGCGTGATTTTCAGGAAAAGCTAACACCTACTCTCTAACCATCAAAGAAAAAGAACTCCAGGGAAGCCAAAAGGAAATCCATTTTTCAGCCTCAAACAAGGGAGAAACCATCTGTGCTAAATCATAAAACAAATGCACTGAGAGTTTATATCAATATACACATGGGAAGGAGGTTATTTACTCTGTGGAGGAAAAACCCTTGTTATATTTAATCATGTGAATTTCATGGGCAAGTAGACATCGACACCATTTTAGCATTTTCAAAAAACACTTAAGATTCTCATCTTAAAGAAATACAATCAACTCACTATCAGTGAAACTCCTCAAAGAGAGCCAAGTTCAGGAACCTCCTTATCTCTATCACATAATGTTCCAGATAAATTCCGGAACAAAAAGGAGTATTAGAAAATGAGTTGCTCAGTTATTCACATCTTTTCATGTTAATTCTTTCTCTCTAGCAATCTTTCAGGTGGTCCCTGTCTTATGATGGTTCAACTTACAAGTTTTTTATTTTATGTTGTGCAAACATGATGCCATTCAGTAGAATTTGTATCTTTCCCAGACTGGAGCCGTGCGATGGATCCCCTCTGACGCTGGTGTGGTGCAGCCACAGTTCCCGGTCAGCCACAGGATCGTGAGGATAAACAACCAGATATGCCTACAACCCTCCAGTACACATACCTTCTAGTTTTCACTTTCTGCACTATCAATTAATTGCGTGAAATACTTAACACTTTATTATAAAACAGGCTTTGTGTAAGACGATTTTGCCAAACTATAGGTTAACATAAGTGTTTTGAGCACGTTTCAGGTAGGCTGGGCTAAGCTGCGGTGTTCAGGAGGTTAGATGCATTAAACGCATTTTCGACTTAAAATATTTTCAATTTACGATGGGTTAATTGAGATGTAACCTCATCATAAGTTGAGCAAGATCTATGTTCTTTTTGAACATTAACGGATTCTGCCTTGAACTCTCAAAGGTCTAACACCAGATTAGCTAAAGAAAATTGGCAAAACATTGAAAAAGGTATTCTGGAAGGTGTAATCATTGTCGTTTTTATTCAGGTTACCGATAAAATTTTGTTCCAATAGATAGGTTTGCGTATCTGAGCAATACTCAAATAACAAAACCATTTCTATACTTGAATTCAGAATGAAGCCAGCCTTGAACTCAACCAAAGGTGTTTATGGCTAGACGTGATAAAAGGCCATCATTATAACTCCATCATATAGCAGGACATCCCAGGAGAGCTTCCTTACTAAGTCACACATTGTGTTTCTCTGAAATACTAGACTTGTGATAGAGAAAAAAAAAAGAGAGGATTTTCTGAAAAGCCACCGCAATATGATTCAAACTAATTTGTCGCAGATGAAGAGACTGACTTTATAATTAATAAGCATTTAAGTTGAAGATTCCACATTCACAGGGATTTTTATAATCAATATTTTAATCTATAGTGTTAGCTTAAGTGGGAGTTTTGTTGCCTTCGTGAGGGCAGAAACTGGTTCTCTAATTTGAAAAGATTATGGAAGGAAGTACTTCCTAGAATTGAAACATTTCTCTAAACAATTTAATGAACAACAAAATTTCTCTCAAAGTTACACCCAACACTAGAAGTAGCCTGTCTTGTACAAATTGAGAGAAAATGGAAAGACAGAGCCACAAAGGAAAATTGTAAAGTTTTAGAGATTTTATTAAACATGAGCTAAATGTATTTCAAGAATTGTAAATGGGCTGTGTCCTAAGATTCTACATAAATGAATTCTGTACCCATGGTCTACATTGTATTCATCAAACTCTGTTACACGCTGAGATAAGTCTATAAAATATATTCATTCTTTGCATTTAAAACTTCACGCCATCAGGATAACTTTTTATTTCTCTACTGGTCTTTATGAATACTTTAATATTCATTTCTATTGTGTAAATGAAAAGCCAGGTTGTCATTTGGCTATATGCAAGATTCATAAAGTTTTATTTCTGAAATAACATCACTTCTAAATTCCACTCCTCAATGCACTGTCAGCTTCTGTTGAGTATCTGACATTCTCTCCCATCGTGTTTATGATCTGCAGATGTCAAACTTTGTTTCCCCACCTTGAAAAGTTGGACAAACTATCCCAGGGAACTTTTCATTTTTCAGTCAACACTCAGGCAGCAGGTATATACTGAAAACTTCCTGCGTAGCAACCACATATTGAATACCTTCTGTGTAGCTGCTGAGAATGCAGGGCTCAACATACTGGCCCCGTGGTTCCTGCCGATACAGTATATACTGCAATGAGGGAGACACATCAGAGGGGTGTCGTAATGGACAACAGGCTGTTAGGAGAGCAGAGGAAATCTAATGTGTCCAAGGTAGCTTAAACTAAGCTTCCCGTCCGCATCCCCCAAACACAGAATCGCCTTTTTGTTCACAAACATTGAACTAGTTGTTAAAAGAACAAAGCATTGAAGTTGAGGCTTTTTATCCTTAATAATGTGAATATTGGTAAGACAGCACTCTGATTTGGGGGAGGGGGGTATTTTCCTTTTTAAATTCATTTCTTCAACTTTTTATTTTAATAAGGTTTTGGGTAATTTACTAAATTTAATCTCTAAGAGGAAAACAAAGGGATGCTCCCACCTCCACTTCCTTTTCCTCATCGTAACAAACATCAGTAACTGATCTCAGCTCTTGCTATAATGAATCAAAATGTGATATAATTAAGAATGCACTGTCTGGAAGAAGGGAACAACAGTGGGGATGAACAGGCCCGGGGAGAACGGAAGAGTAATGACAGAGATGGAGGAGGAAGGATGGGAGTAGCTGCATGATCCAAGAATGCACGAATGAATGTAGCTCTGATTCGGTCTACACTTGAAGGTGCTCCCTTGATTGTAGAAGAGTTATAGGGAGAATTTTGAATGAAGCAAAACGAGAGACAGTGTAGAACCTAGGATGGCCCAGGCGTGATGGAGAACTCAGAACAGAAGGGACATTAGGGGCGCCTGGGTGGCTCAGTCGGTTAAGCGTCTGACTTCAGCTCAGGTCATGGTCTTAAGGTCCATGAGTTCAGACTCCTCATCAGGTTCTGTGCTGACTGCTCAGAGCCTGGAGCCTGCTTGGGATTCTGTGTCTCCCTCACTCTCTGCCCCCCCACTCATGCTCTGTCTGTCTGTCTCTCTCTCTCTCTCAAAAATGAATAAACGTTAAAAAAAACTTAAAAAAAAAAAAGAAAGAATAGAAAGGACATTCACAAAGAGAACGAGGGAACCTTTACAGTCAGGATACTAGGTTGAATCATAAAGATTGGATTCTAAGAATATTAATGTTTTCCCATTAATATAATGGGAATATTTACTAAGTGATTTCACCTGTTATCATACTTTGCATGCAAGAATACCAAGACAGCATTTTTTTAACCTCTTCTTTAATTTTTTTTTTTTTAAACGTTTATTTATTTTTGAGACAGAGAGAGACAGAGCATGAACAGGGGAGGGTCAGAGAGAGGGAGACACAGAATCCGAAACAGGCTCCAGGCTCTGAGCGGTCAGCACAGAGCCTGACGTGGGGCTCGAACTCACTGACCGTGAGATCATGACCTGAGCCGAAGTCGGACGCTCAACCGACCGAGCCACCCAGGCGCCCCTTCTTTAATTTTTTTTAATGTTTATTTATTATCGAGAGAGAGACAGAGCATGAGTGGGGGAGGGACAAAGAGAGAGGGAGACAAAGAATCTGAAGCAGGCCCCAGTCTCTAAGCTGTCAGCACAGAGCCCAACATGAGGCTCAAACCCACAAACCACGAGGTCTTGACCCGAGCCAAAGTGGGACATTGAACCAACTGAGCCATCCAGGCACCCCCCCACCCCGCCCCGAGTCAGCATTTATAAATGATTTGCCCAGAGGCAGCCAACAAATAAATGGCAAGGACAGACACACATTTAGGTCTTCTGACACTATAGTCTCAGCTCATTGTACACTGTCATCCTTACAAGAGAAAGTAAGAAAGGAGGATGCTACAGAGAGGATAGTGGGGTATCAGCAGAGATTATGTGGTCTTAATGCCTTTAGTTTTCTTCTTAAAATATTACTCAACTTCTTTCAGCCATATGGAGTATTTACATCTGTTGAATCTCCCATGAAAATAATTAGAGTTTTCCCTATCCTTAATGAAATTAAACAAAACCTTTTTTCCTAATCTTTTGAATTTTTCACACATGAGTAAAAGAAACAGGAAGAGAAGGGAGACTTTCTATCCTGAGGTGTACATGTCATGTGACAATTTCAAAATTCTACCAAGTTTCCACAGTAGAAATTTTCCACACACAGCAACACACTGCAGGGTTCCTTGTTCTTTGGCAATCCAAGAACGTGAATCAGTGGAGAACTGATTTATGGAACGTGAATCAGTGGAGAACTCTTCCCCACATGCCTCAGGTAGAATTACTTTTATACCCCAGGGTTTGAGAATGAACTTATCTCTGTCCTCTTTAGACAGACAAAAGATGCCATGAGTAAAAAAGAAAATGAAAGGAAAAGGAAGGCATTGAAAGAAAAGTGAACAATAGGGTTAGAACAGAATTCTATGCTATCTTCCATCCTTAATTGGTTGAGGATTTCCAGTGGTCTAGGTTTTCAGGGAAACACAGAGTGGCAGTGATTTCACCTATTTTCTTTTAATGTTTGTTTGTTTTTGAGAGAGAGAGAGAGAGCATGAGCGAGGGAGGAGCAGAGAGAGACACACACACAGAATCCAAAGCAGGTTCCAGGCTCTGAGCTGTCAGCACAGAGCCTGATGCAGGGCTCGAACCCACAAACCGTAAGATCATGACCTGAGCCGAAGTCGGAGGTTTAAGCAACTGAGCCACCCAGGCGCCCCGCAATTTCAACTATTAATCTATGCTTCAGATTAAAATCCAAATAAAATGGCTAAACTTAAGGTAGGGGCACATTGAACAAATATAAACTCTAAAAATAGAAGTCTAGATGTTAGAACAAAAAGGCAATGGTTACCAATAGGTGTACTGAATAATGCCATGTGTTAAATATGGAATATGGTTGCTATACATTTCAGCAGAGTGGAGTATTTGAGAGCAGTATTTCTGTAGGAAATGATCTGCATTAATTTTCACAAGTTTCCTTACATCACAATAATTTCGTAATTGACAACAATAACTGTGACTAAAATTCTTAGTATAAGAGCAAAGTACATTTATTCTAGAAAACTTAAGTGGAAAATATTTGAATGTTTCTTTATGAAATACACATTGGCTTTGGGACAGTCTCAAAGTTTTCGAGTTGTCAGAAATTTGAAGATGGCAGAGTACATCTTTTTGCATCATTTCATGCATTCAGTAGAAAATAAGTTCTCAGTATCAATGAAGAACTTGATTAAAAGTATGCCTGTGGAGTCAGACTCAGGTGTAAATCTGACCCTGATTTTCAAAAGCTACAGGATCCTGTAAAAGTTACTTGAACTCCTTGAGAGTTCATTTCCTCATTTCTTTTAAGGAAAAAATTATATTCATTTCCCAGATTTGTTGAAAGGATAGATGAGATTACGTATCCAAAACGCTTATCTGAAACCTCTGTACATTAAATAAGGAAAGACATCCAGGACCCGCCTAAGGTACTCTCCTCTCTCCACTCTTTTCACCCATCCCACTCCCAATCTCAGTCCATAAGCTTGAGCCACACTCGCCTTTGTCCTGAGCTCTGAACATGCTAAACCTGTTCTGACCCTGGTCTTTTGCCCTCTTTCTGGAAATCTTTTTTTGTTTGTTTCCTAGATCTTTGCATAGCTGACTCTTTTCCTTCATTCAGGTCTCAATGGACTTTCATCTCAAAAGAAGATTCTTTCTCTCCTCATGTTCCTTAGAAGAGCTCCCTTCCCTCTGCTATTCACCTTGAATCCCATTTGCCTTAGTTTTCTCTACTGCACCCATCACTACCTCTAATTTTTATTAATATGTCTGTTTTCATGAGCGTTGTCCATGATTCTCTAGCAGAATGGATACTTCATCTGTCTTGTCTAGTACTGCAGCACACTTGGGAGAGGCTGGCTTCATGCTCACCAAACATGTTTTCTCTTTTCCAAGAATCATGGCCACATTTCCCAGCATTCCTTGCAACAGCACGACCACATGGCTGAGTCCCAGTTAATGGAATGTGGTGGCAGTGATGTGAGCCCCTTCGAGGTTGGAACCCCAAAGACCTCCCAATTGTCATTCTCTATTCTTTCCTCCTGTCTTCCAGGTTGGATGAAGAAGATCCTGGAGATGGCTCCAAGGCTCTAGCATCTTGCAAAGTTGGGAGGTATAATGAAACTAGAACTCTAATCAGCTTGGAAAAGCTTCACATGAGTAAGAAAACAGTTTCTCTGTCCTTTAGCCACTGAGATTTGGGCATTTCTTTGTTACAGTAACCAGCCATAGGAATACCTCAGCAAACATACTACAGGACATGGAAAACTGCCTGACACATAGTAGGTGTTAAGAAATGAATTTCTGAGTCCCCTCAGAAATTCCTACATTAAATCCCTAGTCCCCAAAGTGATGGTATTTGGCGATGGGGAGTTAGGGAAGTAATTAGGTAATTAAGTCATGAGGGTAGGACCTTTATGATGGGATTCATGTCCTTATAACAAGAGGAAGAGAGGTGTTTGGGTGGCTCAGTCAGTTAAGTGTGTGACTCTTCCTCAGGTCAGGTCATGATCTCATGGTTCGTGGGATCAAGCCCCACATCAGGCTCTGTGCTGACAGCATGGAGCCTGCTTGGGATTCTCTGTCTCTCTCTTTCTCTCTGCCCCTCCCCCACTTGCACACACCTTAACTCTCTCTCTCTCTCTCTCTCTCAAAACAAATATTTAAAAATTTTTTTCTGAAAAAAAAAAAAAAAGGAGTGGGGGGAGGAAAAGAGATGTCTGCCCACCCACTCTCCTTCTCTCCCTCCCTGAGAAGGCACTGAGGAAAGGCCATGTGAGCACACAGAACCCCACCATGCTGGCACCCTGGTATCAGACTTCCGGCCTCCAGAGCTGTAACAAATTTCTGTTGTTTAAACCAGTCTATAGTATTTTATTTATAGCTGACTATGCTGGCAAAGGCAGTAGGTACTCAATAAATATGTAATAAATATTGGCTAAATAGCACAATATTTAAATTAATGGCATTATGTACCCTCCTATATCAAGTCTCTGTCGCTAAACTATATTCGCTCAAAGTAGGTTGAAGAAGAAATCATTCTCTGTGGGAAGCAATTCTATTCAGATGTTGCTTGAAGATCTCCAAGGTGTACATATTGTTAGAGGTTGAGGAAATGACACCTCCCGGGCGCAGAAGTTTTCGTGAATATTAACAGAAAGAGAAAATAAAGTGATTGTGGTGTGCAGTGTTACTCATTCCCTGCACTGACATTTCCTGTTTGGGATCCTAAAGGGAATATGAAGGACTCATAAAACCCTAAATGAATTGTGCCATAAATGTTAACTGCCACTGGTAACAGTGTTGAGCGCTCCTCAAATGCAGTACAACCACAGGGAACCCCCACTACCTGGGGGTGAAAGCAAAGCCGATGTCAGGTCCCAGGATGTGCCGTTAACTATGCCCCCCCCCCCCCCCCCACCGACCAAGGTTATATTCTTATGCACGTCTGTTAGGAAAAAAGCTTGGCCAACACAAAGTTGTATTTGTTTAAATAAGACAGCGCGCTTCACATCCTGAAGAGACTGCTTCATAAAACATTCCTATGCATCTTAATTTTTAAATCCCCAAATGACAATTATTAGCCTTCAATCTACGACCTTTCAAAATGAGCCACATGTCCAAGTATGTGACCGCATGAAGTCCATCATACCCTTAGGCCTTGATAACATCACCTTTTGGGAGATTTAAAGGGACTCATCATCTCGATTTAAGAAGACGACGACTGTGAATTCAGCTCTATATTAGAAGGCAGGCAAACTAAAAATCAAGGAGAACCATCAATTACGTTAAAAAGTGTTTCACAAGAGTGGTTTTGAGTAGATTTCTTGAGTCGTGTACCATCTCTGTTTTCATCCTTTTCTGCAGATGCCTTTAAGAACTTTCATTATTTGTAGTACCGTATGGGCTCAAAGGATTCTAGCAATCACCATCCAGTGGAGTGTTTGCCTCTGCAGGTGGAATACAGGCACCCAGGCCATTCAGAGTTGGTGAACTGGCTCCATAATCCCTGCATTGAGTCACTGCCAAATATCGTGGCATTTGAACCCCTCAGATGTGATTATTAAGCTTTAGGGCAGTAATCCTTTATAACTGGAGTATTAGAAAGAGGCAAGTACAGAGGTTTTAATTTTTAAGAAATACTGTGTGTGTGTGTGTGTGTGTGTGTGTGTGTGTGTGTGTGTGTATACACACATACACCTGCACCCACATCACCCAGGTTCACAAATGGAATACTCCCAGCAGAGTGGAGGTGCCAATGCACCATCCCAAATGTTCCTTCTTATCCTGAATTTTCTAAGTTTCTTGGGTTCCACTTATGATTTTTTTTTAACATTCTGTCACTAACATTTAAGCGTATTTTTGCTAAATGCCTGTTCTCTGGAATTGGGATTAGAATCCTAAATATATAACAGCTGTTAAAAGAATTTTTGCCATCATAAACTAATAAGCATTTTGTTGTATTTTATTTTGTCTAGTTTACATCTGTTGAATTAAGACTGTCTAACATGTAATGGATCAGAAAATATAACACTGGGGAAAATGTTTTGAAAATCTCTTCTTACTTTAAAACACCAAATCTAAAAGATTTCAGGCAACAAACCCAGACAAATCCATTCATTTTTAGCATGGTTATGTTTGTGATTATTTCAGGTTAAGTACAAATCGACACAAAAATATCCATCTTCAGCTGATATGAACGTAAGTTTATCGCTTTTGTGATGAAATGCAATGCAGTGAAATGGCAAACACTTCTTCAGTTACACTGCTTTATATTTTCATTCTACTTTTATTCAAGGAAGGTGTTAATTCTTAAAAAAAATTATAAATTGTTCATAAACACTTGAGGAGATTGTTGGCTTCAGCAGTGATGAGAGAAATACAAATTAAAGCAACAGATACCATTTGCACCCAGGTTAACAAAAATCTAAATGGCTGATAGTATCCAATATAGACTGGACTGTGGTAGAACATACCTTTATCAACATTGGCAGGAGGGCAACCTTGCAACTATTGTTATCTTTTTAGATAAAATATCACTAGTCGAACAATTGTGTTTTCCTGAAACAGTACTAAAAACACAATCTCACCAATATATAAGGATATATATACATATGTACACAGAAACACACACACATATATATACACACATTGTACACATATGTATTCTATCATTATAATAAAGAATAATTGGAGATTATCTAAATAGTCCTCAATAAGGGAAGATTTACATTCTTCATTATAAAGCCATATTATTATATTTTATGCAGTACATAAAAGGAAGATAGATTTCCGTATTTCTAGTGAGGATGGGATGCTCATGATACATTGCAAAGTGAATAAAAGGAAGTTCCACAAGAGTGAGCATAATGGACTTCCACTTGGCCTCAACCAAATTCTTTGGCCTCAACCAGATTCTTTCAGGGGTAACATTGTATTCGTTCCAAAGAAATTCCTTGATACACTTGGCTGGGGTAGAATCTGAAGTCCCAAAGGGACCTGAATAAATTAGGCATTATTCTTTCCCAGAGAACTTCTTGGTGGCTCCATAGGTCATGCAGACAAAGAAGAGAGGAACAGGAAGATAGATGGGATACATGGCAATATCCCACATCGAATGTATAACCCCTCTTAATCATGCTCAAATTTCCATTGCAAAAAATCTTAAAAGAATTATTGAGGGTAAGTTTCTTATAAAAAGAAAAAAAAAAAACGAAAAAAAAAGTCCTCTTTGTTTTAGTCGTACAAGAAAGGGACAGAAAAGAAGAGACACGGCCATAATCCTTCTGGGGAAGCCACAGCCTTGTGGTAAAAGAAGAAATTTATCAACACGCAAAAAGCACTATCCATTAAAAAAAAAAAAGACTGATTACTTTTGCTACGTTCCTATTAAGATACTGTTCATCCAACATTTCTCCAAAGAAGACATACAGATGGACACAACAGACAATGAAAAGACACTCAACATCACTAGTCATTAGGGAAATGCAAATCAAAACCACAATGAGATATTACCTTGTACCTATCAGAATGGCTGAAATCAAAAACACAGGAAGTAACAAGTGTTGGTGAGGACCTACGGAGAAAGGAACCCTAGTGCACTGCTGGTGGGAATGCAAACTGGTGCAGCCACTCTGGAAAACAGTAGGCAGCTTCCTCAAAAAATTAAAAATGGAATTACCATCTGATCCAATATTTCCACTACTGGGTATTTACCAAACAAATATGAAAACACTAATTTGAAAAGACACGTGCACTGCCATGTTTATTGCAACATTGTTTACAATAGCCAAATTATGGAAACAACCAAAGTATCCATCAATAAATTAATGGATAAAGTTGTGGTGTGTAATACACACACACACACACACACACACACACACACACACACACACACACACAACAGAATCTTACTCAGCTATGAAAGAGAATGAAATGTTGCCATTTGCAGCAACATGAATGGATCTACAGGGATTATGCTAAGTGAAATGAGTCAGAGAAAGACTAATACCATACGATTTCAGTCATAAGTGGAATTTAAGAAATAAAGCAAATGAACAAAGGAAAAAAAGAGACAGCCTCTTAACTACAGACAACAAACATGGTTATGGGAGGGGGCAGAGGGATAGGTGAAATAGACGAGAGGGACTAAAGAGTACACTTCTCCATGATGAGCACTGAGTAATGTATAGAATTATTGAATCGCTATATTGCACACCTAAAACTAATATAACTCTGTATGTTAATTATACTGGAATTTAAAAAAAAAATAAAAACTTAATGTTTATTGACTTTTTGCAAGAGACAGCGTGTGAGTGGGGGAGGGGCGGAGAGGGAGACACAGAATCTGAAGCAGGCTCCAGGCACAGAGCCTGGTGCAGGGCTCAAACCCATGAACCGTCACGAGACCATGACCTGAGCTGAAGACAGATGCTTAAGTGACTGAGCCACACAGATACCCCTAAAAACCTTTTTAAAGGAGTATTTTTCATCAAAAGAAATCAAGAAAATATGAAATGTAAGAAACAAGACAGAGCTGCAAAAATCTTTAACTGGCTATATAAAGCAACTCCATAAATAATAAGGGAAAAGACAAATATCTTACAAGAGAAATGAAGAGAAGGTAGGACAGGCATTCTGCAGAAGTGGAAATAAGAGACACTTCTGGTCAACCATAAGTTGCGCTACAACCACAACCCAGCATTGCCTAGACAACTTGAATACACCACACCATACCACCCAGTCATTCCACTCCTGGCCATAAGCAACATGTGTCCCGGGCATCAGGAACTCAGCAGCTTTGCTCATTGTAGCAAAAACAAGAAACAGCCCCAAAGTCATCAACCCTAAAATGGATAAATCAACTGTGGTACGCTCAAATTTCACAATACAACAGTAAAACTTAATGAACTACAGCTAATCACACTACAAGGGATGCATCTCAAAAACACAATGTTGAACAAAACCAAAATACAAATTTCCAAAATACATATAGTGTGTTTTTCATTTTGATGATGTTTAAGTACCTATATATGGCAAAGCTATGAAGAAAAGCAAGGAAATGCTAAACATGAAATCCTGGATTATGGTTCCCTCAGGGAGTTGAGAAGGAGACTCATATTAAAGGACATGTGGGAGCTGCAAAACTATCTGTAAAGTCCTGTTTCTAAACCTACATGTTGTGTCCAAAGGTGCATATTTTGTTAGAATTTTTTGTTATTATTTCCCTATTGTTTGTATTTACATACACATCTAAGCTGAAGAGCTACTGAAGGACAGTAAGCATCCACCACCAAAAAGTATCTGGAAGGATAAACGGCTACTCTCTGAGCCTAGGAAAGAAGGAAACTGGAATTTTCACTTTAATGTGTATTCAAAAAGTTTGGATGTTTAGGGATGCTGGTGGCTCAGTCGATTGAGCGTCCTACTTCCACTCAGGTCATGATCTTATGTCTTCTGGGTTCAAGCCCCGTAATGGGCTCTGTGCTGACAGCTCAGAGCCTGGAGCCTGCTTGGAATTGTTTCTCCCTCGCTCTCTGCCCCTCCCCCACTCGCACTTTCTCTTTCTCTCTCCCTCTCTCTCTCTCTCAAAAATAAAATAAAACATTAAAAAAAATTTTTAAAGAAGTTTGAATGTTTATCCCAAAAGAAGGCACACTAATTCTGTAATTGCAAGGAAAAGCCCCAGCCTTAATGGGTCTTTGCGCACCAATGATTATGGAGCCGCCCCGGTGAGCCAAGCAGGTACCCTGATGTCATCCAAGGTCACTGCCTGCAGTCACCGCAAAGCTTGGCATTAGGAGGCAGCATTGAAAGTCCCTCCAAAAAGTGATTGATAAAATTTGCCTTCCGTAAAATGGTGAGGGGACCTCATCAGAAGCATTTTTGGTTATCAGCTTAAAACTTTTTTTTTCTTTTCAAAAGGGATTCATTACAACGGAAGCATATTTTTGCCTCCCCCCTCCCCCGCCAAAGACTCAATAAGTTTATGTTTAGGAGTCTTCACTGACATAGATAACAGATAAAAGACAAATCTGGTAATTTTTGTTCAGCCTTAGCACTTGGAACAGCACCGAAAATAAGCCAAAACCTTTTCTTCTTGTGTGTCTTTTGCACCAGTGATGCCACTTCCTTCCACGCTCATCCCCTCTAAGCACTTACTTCTCATATATCAGATTCCTTGTTTAAAGAAAGGTTAATTTCACCCCAGTGGTTATAACCAAACTGTAAATGTGGCAAGATCTCGTGCTGCCTACTAAAGTCTTTGAAAATAATTTATTTCTATAAGGTAATATTTTATCAATGATTTTAAAATTAAATGTTATGGTGCATTTAATCAATTTTCATGTTAATTTTTAAAAATTATCGAGTCAGAGGATTTTTACAAGTCAAGCTTACAAGAGCGGTCAGGGTTAGGACTGAGCAGAGGGAGATCCTGACTGCAGCTCCAAGCATATGTTACAAAACCCAAATTTCTATGCAAGAGGTATGGACTAAGCCGGGATGGATGGTGGAATCTCTATTTCCCAAAACACCTGTTCTGGATACTTAGAATTAAGTAATGTCAAGTCATGCATTATTGAGATGAGGCAAGGGACTATCAGAAAACAGGAAAGGAGACCATCATGGCTAGGAACCACATGAAATGTGCCAGAGGAAACTCCAGCTCTTCCAACCATGTGCGAAAAATAAAGGTGAAGAGAGAGAAGCAGAACAGTATACTCCATTTTATATGGAAACATTGCCTTTGGGGAGAAAAACCACATGAAACAAACACTGTGATCTTAGGCTTCACTACAAATGACCAACTCTGGGCAAACTTGTAATGTCTTACCGGTCTTGGTCCACTAAAGCATAGATGCTTAACAGCGAAGTAGAGAGCAAAGTTGAAATTTCCAGGGAGACATAAATAAGTCTTCATGTACCTGAGGGGCTTTCAATAATTTGAATCTTGAGTCCCAGGGTCTAAAATAAAAATCCATTCCAAATAGTGCAAATTGGGAGTCTGTCTGTAAGCCTTTTCTAATGATACAAATAAAAATTGATTTTTTTCCTATTTAAAAATATTTTTTTAATGTTTATTTCTTTTTGAGAGAGAAAGAGACTGAGTGGGGGGGGGGGGGGGGGGGGGGGGGGGGGAGGGGAGACACAGAATTTGAAGCAGGCTCCAGGCTCTGAGCTGTCAGTATAGAGCCCAACGCGGGGCTCGAACTCACAAACTGTGAGATCATGGCCTGAGTCGAAGTCAGGTGCTCAAAAGACTGAACTATCTGGGTGCCCCATTTTTTCCTATTTTAATATAGCTTCTATCTATTAACTGATTTATAAAGGATAAACTTGTGCTAAACAGCTTTATATGCATTATCTCATTAACTTTTCACAATGACCTCAGGAAGTACCTTATCATGTTCCTACTTTAAAGAGAAAAGACAGAGCCTATCTCCCTGACAATGCTGATCTATAGCAGCATCAAACTTGGAAATACCTACTGTTCCAGTTACCACTGCTTAGTAAGAAACTATCCCAGGTTTAGTGACTTAATACCACAACCATTTCCTATGCTTATGGTTCTGAGGGTCAGGAATTTGGACAGAACACAGTTTGTTTCCCATGGTTTAGATGGGAAGGCACAAATACCTCGAAGTACCTCAAGCAGCTAGAGAGTAGAGTCATCCGGAAGCTTCTTCACTGACAATTCAGGCAGGGGGGCTGAGAAGACTCAAAAGCTGGGCTCAGCCGAAACTATTGACCAGAGTACCTCCACAAAGCCTCTCCATTGTGGTTGGGTCTCCTCACCACATGGTAGCCGGGTTCAGAAAGGTAGTGTCCTGACAGCATTCAGAAACTAAGCTCTTCAAAAGAGCCAGATAGAAGCTACATGAGCTTTTCTGACCTTGATCTGCAAGGTGCTGCAGCACCCCTTCCACCATATTTACATGGGATTGAAGTGAGTCACAAAATGAGGCCGACTGAAAGAAGAGGGTGGGAGAACAGCAACGTCACACTGCAGAAATCACTGCAGCCATATTGGCAAATAGAAATGTGCCCCTCTACACTTAGACTTTTTATCAAGACAGTTAACATTCACCTACCTTTTTGAAGCTATTGCTCGTTGGATATTATGGTTTCTGCAGCAAAAGAATCCCAAGCAATAATATTCCTTAACCCAACTTCAATAACGGTAATGTTATTATCTGCTTTGTATATGTAGTCTTATAGGAAATGGTGTGTGTGTACATGGTGGGGTAGAGATGGGTGATAGCCTTAGAACTGACATAATGTGAAAGAGATACAGATGTGCAGAGATACATAATCTTCTGGCCTTTGGAGAATCTGAGCAAGAATTGGGGCAACCGGAGTTCTGAGCTGTGGGAAGCTTCTTTCACTATAAGCAGACCCCCCCCCACAAAAAAAAAGTTTAGGAAAAAAATACTATCGAGTAGTAAACTTCAAACTGTTCACATATTCCTATAACAATTTTGAAAAATCACATACCCTCTTTCCCATCTCTGGTTATCTAAAAGTTTTATTATGAGTTTAAATAATGACAAAGGATGTAAGTTCCAGACCATGATACACTATTCTTTTCTCTCAGCACAGAGATATATGTACAGCTTGGAAAGACTGGACGCCCCATGGTTTATGGTGCCTGATTAATCATTACATGAGGTGTCTCCTTTGTTGGTGCCCCCTCTGGGAAGTTTTTATACCTCGAAGCAACAGACCAAAATAAGATTTATGTGCAAGAAATATACTTTCTTTTGTAAAGCGCTATGGTACGGAGACCATATAATGTATTTTCCAATCCTGACCATTTTTGACAATGAAAAGGGACACTATTAACTACTCTAAAAAATAAGCATAAACCAGGAAAATGGGGATATATGATGACCCTAGCTATGAGAACACTAGGAAGCTATCAGGCAAATCAGTTTACAAAAGAGTATTCTTGGAAGCTGAATATCTGGTCATTATCTCACTGATAATTATCCATTTTCTGTACTCTTTGAAAAGTTTTCCATAGCCCCAAAAGTTTGTATAGATCTATTATTAAGCTAGCATCCAGCCATACCAGTCGCTAAACTATTGAAACCCTGCCATACACATTATTCAACAGAGGAACAGTAATTGGAATAACCAATAAAAATAATCAATAATCCAAATCTGAGCATTTGTGTTTCATTTCAAAAACCACACACAAGCAAACTGTGATTCCAAGACAACCTGGTGGCATGGCTACTGGACACGGAGCTCGGGAATCTCTTACAGAGGACTTGCTATTTATTTCCAAAGTTGGTGGGCAGCACGGAGGCATAAATATCCTTATATAGCAGAAATGAGACTTGCAACTTCTCCCAATGTCTTCTTTAAGCTTCCAAAAGAAACGTTTGTCATTCCCCATGGGGAGAAGTAGGGTCTGGGTCCAGAAGCTGATAGTAGGGTTACTGACAGCCATGGACACACAGTTGTCATGGATATAGACAGCAAACACCTTCACTGTGGGATAATGTCCCCTCTGACAGGTTTGTGAGACCTGTGTTTTATTTAACAATTTACCTTATGAAGAAAGAGAGTTGGCCCTGTGCTTCGTAAACAAGTTTCCAGGAAGGGAATCTCCTGGAAACCTATTCAATGACTAAAAAAGAGAGTCCTCTAGCAGGACGGTGCTGTGTCTCCACCCTCTGTCTTGCACCAGGCTGCACACCCTTCTTCCTCTACCTGACCACTCTTTTCGTGAAAGAGAGACAGGATCTAGAAGCTTCCACTACCTCCAGGCAGCATCAACCTCTGAGCATACTCCTACTACTTTTTTAGGTTCTTCCGCTCTGCTTTTCTTTAGCCCTTTCTGCTTTGTCTCCAGTATGAACCGGGCTCTACCTGGTCACTGGCTGGTGGTTGGCCCAAGTGGTCTCCTGCTTCGCCTCAAGGAGGGTGTAGCGGCATGTTGTGTCTCCTCATCAGAGAAAAAGAAACCAATACGCAGGCTCCTGACCTCAGTAGTGGAGATCAGATCACTGCCATCTACTTTTCCTCTTTTCCCACTTCCTCCGTCCCTCTCTCCGTCTCTGTGGAATTACCCACATGATAATATCATTTCAGGTGAGAAGAAAAAGGCCCAAGTGGGGAGCAAATGCAGGGGGAGGAGACAACTAGTACACGAGGCAGCCCAATGAGTCCCCTTCTTTTGTGATTCACATGATTACTTCATGGCTAAGGATTCACACGTTGTGGGAAATGTGATGTGATTCCCTACATCAAGTCAAGGAAGCAAACACAATTATCATTTAGCTGCTGACAAAAGTATCAAATGAAAGATCAAAAGCAGCACATCAGTAAGTATACTACTGGGAAGTTATTAGAATGATTTTATGAATGAAACATATTACAGATAATATGACTAGGTAAGAAATTCACATGATATATCATTCGTTTCCTTAGACAATAAAGAGTATGATACATATAATATTTGACTTATATTATCAGTTATACTGCTGCACTGCTGGAATATTTTGAACATTGCATTTTACCATTTTATATCCCATGTTGAAGAGACCATCCTAGATGCCTGGATGTGGTTTCTTCATTTACTAGAGCAGTGGGTTAAACACGAGTAGAGGTTTAATAACCTTGTATTCACATTTTCTTTTAACATATGTATTGGAGGGGTTCTCAAGGGGATACTTATCACCTCATTTTGGAAGGGGAAAAAACAGTGGATTTCAGAAAAATCAAACATGTTAGTGAATGTGACTAATTCTGAATTGCTATAGGGTATCCATTTCTGTCCTTTGTCACAAAAAAAAAAAAAAAAAAAAAAAAAAACCCTTCTGACATGATTTCCCTTAGTGAGAAGGTTCATCCATTTCTGGAAACTCTAAATAATTACCTAATGGTTAAGAAATTAGCCATTTGACACTGTATTATGACTGTGGTAGGCTGAACAACAGTCCACCCAGATGTCCACAGCCTAATCCCAGGAACCTGTGAGTGTTACTTTATATGGCAAAAGGAACTCAGCAAATGTCATCAAGTTAGGGATCTTTAGGTATGGAGATGCTCCTGGACTATGTGGGCAGGTCCTTAAATGGAACCACAGTGTTCTTGTAAGAGAGGCAGAGAGAGAGGTGGTTACAGGTAGAGAGGACAGTGTGAAGAAAAGGCAGAATTAGATTTGAAGATGTTTTGCTGGTGACCTTCAAGATGAAAGAAGGGCCCATGAGCCAAAGTATGCAAGGGAGGTATCTCTAGAAGCTGGAAAAGGCAAGAAACAAATTCTCAACTAGAAGCTCCTTCAACATCTTGATTTCACCCAGTTCCAAACTCCAGACTGCAGAAGAGTAAATGAGTATTAAGCCCCCAAGATTGTGGTGATTCGTTTCAGCAGCCATAGGAAACTAATACAGTGATGTATCACAGGGCTCTGAGAAAATCCTTACTTGGTCAGGGAGAGGCCGAATGTTTTCTAAAATTCTATAGGTTGCCAATTTCGAGTTAACTAACCAGGAAGGTATCAGCATTCCTCAGTAGCAGGGAAGAGAAAGGGAGAGAGAAAGGGAGCTCCTTGAGTCATATCTATTGACTACACAAACAACACACTGGCTGACTTCCTTTAGCCCCAGGAAATGGGTTAGGAGCCCAGAAATCCTCAAACTAGTAACTCAGAAGAAAGGGCCAGAATCTCACGAGGCAGGCTGAGCATTTATAGCTTCATTAAAGGCTACTAAATTTTATGACTCAAGAAAATCACTGGCAATCTATTCAGACAAGAAATGTTTTTGTGGTTTTAACCACAAAACCTCTGTGGATCTTATGGCTGCATGTCAACTATGGAATCTACTCTCACATTTTGGATCCCAAAATATTTCTCTGGTTATTTGGCTTGCAATAGGGACCTTAGTGAAAATTACAAGGTGGCCAACATCTCTGGATGTTGTCAGTATAACCCAGCTTTTGGTGAACCTGTACACAACTTCTGGTTCATTTTCAAAGGATACGATTCCTTTTCCAAGATGGTAGGAGAGCTAAATGGGCCTGGTCCTGGAGTCAAGAGTTTAATGCTATCTGATCAGACATGGGAGGAAAATTTGAAGGAAAAGTTTAAATGTTGGAATAATGGAAGAATGTCAAGTAGGCCTTAAAATTAAGAAGTACAACACCCATGACTATTTTTTTTTAAAGAATTTTCTAGTCTTTTCCTTCTACTTTCCACACTTTACTCTCAGCAGGATGACAAAAGAAAGTATCAGCTTCTGGATTTTAAAGCACAAAAAATACCTAGACATCCTGTAATTATCCTAATGGTTTCCAAGATAGGACAGCACTATTCGTTATTCCTACCCCCAGCACTGAAATCGAGTTTTATACATACAAGTACTTCTCTGAGGAGCAACATGTACATTTAAAATTAAATAATTACAAAGAGTTCTATCAGGGGTAAAATCACTGTCCTCAGCATGTGAATAAAGACAAAGGGACTCAATGACAAGGAGTATAAATATATTGTATTTAATGCAGTGGATAAGACTACTTGTTGGAGGCTAAACGGCCAACGTTTGACTCTCAGGTCCCACTACTAGGTGTACAACTCTGAGCAAGGTTCTCGATTTTCTGAGCTTCACTTCATTAATCTTTGAAATAACAATAATAGTACCTACCACCTAGGGCCATTTTGAATATATATACCTATATAATACCTATAAAGGTGCTTAGTATGGAGCTTAGAAAATATTAAGTGCTCAATAAATATCAGCTACCTTTACATGACCTTGAGGCCAATATGAACATGACTTGAAATATTTCATTAAAATATGTTTGTCATAATCTGGCTTGACAAATAATGACCGAAAAGATAATGAGACATTTTAGACGTGGAACTGGTTACCAAAGGAAATTTTATTGCCAAATATATGCAACTTGTTTTTTATTATGAAAAACATATTTCATAACTATTTTTATTGTGCTTGCATAATAAAAACCATGTTGCATATATTTTGAACATAAAATAGACTAAAGGATATACATGAAAAAGCTAATCTTCCTCTTACCGCAGAACTTCAATTGTATTCTACAGAAGTAACCACATACGTATATGCACAATGTGCATGTGCATGTGTGTGTGTGCGTGTATGTGTGTAAAATACTCTCGTAATTTGACTCCTGGATTTCCTTCTTGTTCCTCTATCAGGATTTCTTCACCCAGAGGCCTGAGGGAGTCCTAAAACAATTAAATTATGTCATATAATTTCCTTGCTTAACATACTCCAATGGCCCAGTGTACTTAAATAAAATACAAACTCGTTACTCTGGATAACAAAGTACTACCAGCTCTCACCCCTGTCTTTCTTTCTAACTTTATCTCGTTCTATTTCAGCTAAGCTCCAGAAACACCGGTGTTCCCTCTGTGTATACAATGAACATTCAGGCTTATTCCCGCCTCAGGACCTTCATACTGCCCCCTCAGCCTGGAATGCTCTTCCTCCTGAACTCTGCATAGCTCTGTCTCTTTTTTATTCAGATCACCGATAAAAGCTGTCCTCCCAACTCAGGACATGGCTGACTATACAGCTCATGTAAGCATTCAGTCATTCTTTCATCATTTCAACCAATTCTGAGCCTTTGTGTAGCATCTAACAGCACTGTACATTTTTTTCTCATTTGTTTGCTTATTTTTATTTATTCATATGTTTACTTAGGTAATTGCTAGCTTCTCGGTTTCCTAGGATGGAAGCTCCTGGACAGCAAGACTTGGTTTTGTTCACTCCTGGGCCTCCTTCACCTAGGAGGATGCCAAAATATAATAAATGCCTGATAATGTTAAATACATTTTTGTTGAGTGTTAATGAGGGTTATTTAGGTCCCTTTTCCATGTAATTTCAAAAATGTTGCTACATTGTCCTTGCACATACATCCTTGTACATGTCCAATCAAGTGCCAAAAGTTTAATTACTGAGTCAAAGGTATATGCAATTTAAATTTTGATCGTTATTTCCAAATCACCTTTTAACAAAGTTATACCAATTTACATTTTGAGTAGATTCTTTGAATCTTCTTTAAAGTGACTTTATGACACGATATTTAAGATACATTCTCTCATTTTGAAGCTCAGGACACTCTATAATTCCATAACCTTGAAATGCCAAAAGGATAGCCCAAGAGCAGGCGTCTACGGCGGCCCTTTGGGATGGCTGGAGAAACCGCACCTCTAGTTACTGACAAGGAAAGGGGCTACTATGAGAAGCATACGTGACTCCCTTCTGAAGGTCTCTCACTACTCAAGTCTTATGTTGGAATTTTTAGCAGTAAACAGAGGTTTACTTATCACATGCCTCATAATCTCTTCCAGTTACACAACTATAATTTGTGATAACAAAAATCTTAGTTTATGAGGACTGGATTGAGCTGCAGGAAAACACAATGGCAGAAACAGGTACCTTATTCTAAAAGGGTCTCAAATCCCATGAGTTTACTCCTCCCCACTAAAGGCTTGTCCATCCTGCCCTTTGAGTCATCTATGCCAACAAGCTCAGATTCTGTGTAGCAGTAACTGGGAATTACTCTACTGATGGATTTATATCTCTATGTTCATACCTATTTAAACCATATCAACAAGGCCATTGACAGAAGTGGGGACATACAGACGCCAGTGACTCCTCCAGGCCATTTTGAAAGACATCCTCTCCCAGTGCAAAATCAGCCAACTAAAGTCATAGGCAACAGCCAGAAGGAAGCCAGAAAACAAATCCAGTGTCATACATATATTCAGCCTCCACACCAACGCACTCCAAAAGGTCTGCCAACCTATTTCACCTAGAAATACCTTTAGATGCAACATCAAAGTTCAGCCAGCATCATTCAAACACATGTCATTTGAACTTGAGATGTTCTCTGTTGTTCATCTCTTACTCAACAGCAGCATATTCTTGCCTTACAAGGGTCACAGCATTGGAGAAATTGTCCAATTAATAGCCAGATACCAAGTCTGGGTTCCAAATGTACCTGCATAAAGCATCCAATTTGCTAAATACAGAAAAACGGGGTACTTACAGCAGGGTGTCCAGTACAATAGGTGTAGCTGGCATGGGACTGATAGTGCAAGCTTGCTCTTGGAAAGGAGTATGTATTCCAGGCTGGTTGGCTGCTGTTCCACTGAGAGCTGAAGCCAGGGCTCATGGTCACGCGTGACTTACTAGTTTGATAGGCTCTCACCGTGGAGCTAGACTATCAAGAAGAAAGAAAGGCAATGTAAAGACAGCTCTGCATAGAACCCAAGTCTACTATATATAGCGGCATGCACTCTGGTATGACCGCAGCACAGGTCTCCACTGGTTAAGGAAATGGCTGAATTATTTTATTTATTTATCTGTTAATCTTTACTTTTGAGAGAGAGCGAGAGTGAGAGAGAGCGCATGCGCGCGCAAGTGGGGGAAAAACAGAGAGAGAGGAAGACATGGAATCCAAAGCAGGCTCCAGGCCCCGAGCTGTCAGCACAAAGCCTGACGCGGGGCTCGAACTCACAGACCACCACCTGTGCTGAAGTCAGATGCTTAACCAACTGAGCCACCCAGGTGCCTCAGGAAATGGCTGAATTCTTTTTTTTTTTTTCAACGTTTTTTATTTATTTTGGGACAGAGAGAGACAGCATGAACGGGGGAGGAGCAGAGAGAGAGAGGGAGACACAGAATCGGAAACAGGCTCCAGGCTCTGAGCCATCAGCCCAGAGCCCGACGCGGGGCTCGAACTCACGGACGGCGAGATCGTGACCTGGCTGAAGTCGGACGCTCAACCGACTGCGCCACCCAGGCGCCCCAGGAAATGGCTGAATTCTTAAGAGGAGGCATTACATATTGTTCTGACTAGGATACAAGTATTTTCTCACTGTTAATTTTAACTGGATCACGAATTTTAACTGGATTAGCGAAAACAGGATTTTTTCCCCTCGTGGCGACATGCAGCTCCATCGGTCAGCAACGAGATGTGTTTTAGCGGCAATGGCAGCAAGGACACTGTCAATTACATAAATGTCCTTTTATCACAGCATTCACCTTAGAAATTCACTGCTCACCTTACCCAAATGCAGTAAACAAAAGTCTTGGTTGACGAGGACTGGATGGAGACATATTGGTCCCTAACTCTAAATGGTCTTCAAATGCCACGAATCTATCACTTTCCTGTGGGAGGCATCAGCACAAATATGCACAATATTCCAACATATCACCACTGCACTACCTAAAGGCAGCAAAATGAAGGACTTGAAATTGTCACTTGCCTCCAACCAGCCATATCAATGTAATTAAAAACACAGAAATAGGAAACTTTCCATCAAAATGCCAAATGTTAAATATATGTGGTTTCTCATAATTATATATAGGGTACAATGAACTGAACACAAAACACACTTGTATCTTCTTTCTTTGTCCTCAAACTACCAGAGCATATAAGGGATACAGTAGTTTCTTTTCACAGAACGCTTTCTATCATCAAATTGCCATAGCTACTTACCCCAGTAGCAAAGTAACTTGTGCACTAAATTCTATTTATAAATCCATGGGCACATGCCAACTCAATCACTGGGAAAATGTGCTAATCTCATTGCCATTATATTCAGGAAACCTAGTGGGAAGAAACTTCTATCCGCAATTGTGTTTTCCCATTAGGCTGGATTTCGATACCACTAGAGACTTAGAGGAATGACTTTTCTGAAGACAAGTTTGGGCATCTTGGAGTAACTGAAAGAAAGGAAAGACCTTGGCAACTGGAAGGCACTAGGCAGGGCTGTTTCACAAGAGCCTCAAGATATTTGGAAAGTGAAAAGAAAACTGAAACCAATGATTTACTGGTAAACAATTTAAAATATTTAAACCCAAACCTGGAGAATGTACCCTTGTTGAGGTAGACAAGTTTATTTGACTATCTGTCTCCACTCTCTTTCTCAGCCTGACCATGTACACTATCCAGGTGTTCAATAGTTCAATGAGATGTACAGGTACGGCAATGCAATGTTTATACACTGCTGTATACCTCCTTGGGGTAAAAACCTGTTGGGGAAGCAATAACGGACTGCTATAAAATTAGGATTTTCTTATGTGGTCTTAAGTATGAACACTCTGTATTTGCATTAGAAAACATGTTATTTAGGGGCACCTGGGTGGCTCAGTTGGTTAAGCGTCCGACTTCGGCTCAGGTCACGATCTCGCACCTCGTGAGTTTGGGCCCCGCATCGGGCTCTGTACTGACAGCTCAGAGCCTGGAGCCTGCTTTGGATTCTGTGTCTCCGTCTCTCTCTGCCCCTCCCCCACTCATGCTCTGTCTCTCAATAATAAATAAACTTTTAAAAATTAAAAAAAAAAGAAAATATGTTATTTATATGATATATACTACCCTTCAAAGACTACATGAACTCACCTACAAAACTACCTTTGGACCCAAAGGTGTCTTGGTTTCTGCTCTGCATCTATGGTCACTAACATTAATCACTCTGACTAGCTTAGTTGATTGTATGGGTAACTCCTTCAAGGCTAAATATGGTCAGTTCCGTTACCTGTTTTCACATTAAGATCAGCTCAGGGACCTTAAAATTCTTGGAAATTGTGTATACATAAGTTTATAAATACTCTCATCTCTTAGTTTAATTATGGTCCAACATAACATCTGTCTCTGTTCAAGGATTTTATCCATGGTGGTCTTCCTCCTGCAAATGCTTTGTTCTCCCTCCTTTACAAAACTCACACTCAAGTTACAGCTTGTACTTGGTTCCATTGTAGATGCCTCTAGCTTACTGTCCTTGCCTTCTGGCTCTCACACAACCCTCACAGTGTGGCTCACACACATTAGCATGTGATTATGTTGTTTTGTATTGTTCCCTCTATATGTAAATTTCAGCTCTCCAACCTGGTTGAGAGTCTAATGAGGTCAAGATCATGAATACTGCCTTTTTGGCAGCTCAAGGAGTCTTCATCTTCCTTGACCTTGGAAGGCTCTAATAGTGTTAATCTCCTGATCACTGCAATCATCTTTTCCTTTGACTCCTTGACCCTTCTGACTGTACCTTCCTGTCTCACCTGATTCCTTATCTTTCTATTTGCTCTCCCTAAATTAGGTTTTTTGGTTTTTGGTGGGTTGTTTTTTTTTTTTTTTTCTTTTGGCCAGGGGGTAATTTTCAGTTCTGTGCTATTCATTCTATTAACTTTTCTCCTTTGTGATCTTATTCATGGTCAAAGCTTTAAGTATTACTTCTTAGAAGACGACTCTCTGATGTAATTTAATAGTATAAACTCTCTCCCAAATCCTAGTCCCAAATCTTAAAATATCTTCTGGATATGTATGTATAACTATCAATCACCACAAATGGAACCAAAGTTTAAATTACTGTGTATAAAATTAAATGAATTTATTATTTTATTCTAAAATTTCACCACCCCACAAGTTCTTTATTTCTGTGAATATTATGGCATTATTTTGAAACCAACTGCTTTCACCCTTTAGAAGGACTGTGACTCATTTATTTGTCCTCCAGCCCATTATCAGTGCCACCCAATTCTATTGAATCTCTTCAGTAGGTCTTGAATTGATGTTGTCCTTTCCATTCCTATTACAAATAAGAGTTCTAGGATTTTATCAGTTTATATCAGAGTCACTAAAACTACAATAACCTTTTACCTTAAGTTTCATTTAACCCTCTACAATGATACTAGATTAGTTTTCCCAGAAACCTGATTTTATGGTGTTACTCCCTCATGGAAAATGGTCAGCGGTTCTCCATGCCCTATAAGACGAAATCCAAAATTCCTAGTCTCATTGCACATTCTTTCTAATTTGATCCTAGCCAACCACGTGAGGTTTATTTTTTGCTCCTTTCTATATAATCTCAAGCTCTGGATAGATTGCTACTTCAAACAACATGTGTGTGTCTGTCACACCTATCTCCTTCCTAGAATGGCCTCCCCTTCTCTCAGTTCACATGACCCTAGCAGACTCCACCTTTTCTGAAAAACCTATTTCAACCCTTGGCCACCAACCCATAGGGACTTTTGCTTCTAAAGGGCACTGACATTACTGATTTTCTGCCATATTCATCTAGCTCTTTGATTTGTGTGGTACCCAGAAAATGAATGTCATGACTTCATCAGTATAATTCACCAAATACCCTAATTTGTCTCTCATATGACAGTTCATACGTCCCAACATACATCTTTGGGGATAGGTGTGTTGATTGTGTTTCTTCGGAAGGAGATCACAATGCAAGAACTTGAGTGTAAGTAATTCATTTGGGAAGTGATTCTAGAGAAAATCAGTAGGAGAATAGGAAATGTGACAATCCATTTGCATCATTGAATCAGTCTTTACTGTTAAGAATTCTGTTCCAGTGGGAGGCGTTGGGAGACAGTGTAGGCTACGTTTCAGAGTTATCTTACTGAAAGGGGAAGGAAGCTGGAGTACTTAACCTTTGATTGCCATTCATCGTTGGCTAAGGGCTGTTCCGGGGAGCATTATCACCCAGCATACCTGGCCTGCCCTACACACAAGCCAAAAGGAAGTTCTCATGTAGAGAGTCCCATGAGATTGTGGAAATGCTCTGAGAAAGTAAGTGCCAAGAAAGTATGGACAGAGCCTCAATAGCATCCATGCTAGGTAGGTAACTCCTTGAAATTCTTTGCATCTGCTATAAAACCCCAGACATTTGCATTTTCCTTTCGCATGACTGATAGCAGGGGCTCAAAAATATTGGTCAAATTGGCTTAATTACACTACCATTAAGGACTTGAAAGAAAAACACACAAAAGAAGATATTGGGATGGCTGGTGAGCACAGTGAAGAGGTGCTCAAAATCAGGAGTCATCAGGAAAATATAAATAAGGTACCAGTTTATACCCAGGCAAATGGCTAAAACTAAAACCACTGAAAACACTAAATGTTGGTAAGGTTATTGAGGAAATGAAACATTGTCAGGTTAAAATGGAATGGCCTCTGTTTTGGTAGTTTCATAGAAAATTAAGCATACCTCTAGGAGCACCTGGGTGGCTCAGTTGGTTAAACGTCCATCAGCTCAGGCCATATCTCATGGTTCATGAGTCTGAGCTCCACATCAGGTTCTATGCTGTCAGCACAGGGCCCACTTGGGGCCTGTGTCCCCGCCTCTCTCTGCCTGTCCCCCATGTGCACTCTCTCTCTCAAAAATTAAACATTTTTAAAAAGTAAGCATATTTCTACTTATGATCCAGCAATTCTATCCCTAGTTATATACCCCGGATGAAAATAGATTTATACAAAAATACCTTTATAAGAATGTAGATAGCAGTCTTGTTCATAATAGTCCCAATCTGAAACCTATTGAAATATCTATCAACAGGAGAATGGTTAAAAAAAAAAAAAAAAAAAAAGTACATTCATATAATGGAATACTACTCAGCAATAAAATAGAACAAATGTCTGACATACACAACTACATGGATGAATCTCAAGATTGTGCCAAATAAAAAAAGACCAGGAATAGAAGAACAGGCATGTATGATTTCATTTATAGGAAGTGCAAGCTGAGGAAAACATATAATAATAGAAATCAGAAAGTGGTTGCTGGGGGAGTGAAAGGGGATTGATTAGAAAGGGGAATAATGTAATCTTCTAGGGTAATGGAAATGTTAGCCATCTGATTTTGGGTGGTCATTACATGAATGCATACATTTAGCAAAACTCATCAAACTGAACCCTTGAGACGTGTGCATTTTATGCCTTACTTACATCTCAAAGAAAAATACACTGCCACTGCAAAAGGCTGATTCTGAATTTCCCATGGATATGGAGGCTACACATGAAGTCCCGTGATCTAAAAGTCCTAATTTTCTAGACCCCATAATTGGCTCATCTGAGTTCGCTCTCTTTCCCCTTCTTGGTGTACTCTGTGAGAGCAATGCCAGGGAGTATCTAACAGCCAAAAGGCAGGCAGCCAGAGAGAAGAGCAAAGAGTCTGGATAAAGAACCTCTGAATAACCAAGAGCTGGCAGCATCATCTGGTGTCTGCCAATAGATCAGGGGTCAGGGCTGTTGGAGCAAGAAAAAATGGAGCACAGCACAAAAGAAGGGCCCTCTTACATGTTTCCAGAAATTACAAAGCTCCAGGGAACACTTGCTGTTCTCTCTACTCAGTCAGCACTAGCAAACAAAAGGAAGATAAAGGGAGGGGCAGAAGGAAGCTGCACTCAGAGGAAAAAAAAGAAAAGAAAAGAAAAGAAAGAAACGCAATGAGGAAGAAGGGAACGGCTAGTACTAAGATTTCTGGACACAACTGAATGTGTCCTACAAGGGGATATTAAGATAATGCATTTATATGCAATTTACTACTTATCAGACACTGCTCTAAATGTTTTATATTTACACTCTGACAACTCATGTGTACTCATAACAACACTATAAGGTAGCTACTGTTCTCACCTGCATTTTATAGGCAAATAAAATGATGCAGAAAAAAATGAGATAATTCAAAAATGTAAGAATACAGAACTACTAAGAAGTTGAGTGGATTCAGATCCAGGGAGGGTCCTGTTCACAGCTATTCTACCCTTATACCATCTTAGTTTGGATGATCTCTAAAACAGATTGTAAGGCAAGGAAGGACTGGTTTGGTTTGGTTTTGTTTGGGGCGGGGGTGATAATTACCAAATTCAGGAGGAGAGGAACAGTGAGACGGGCTCAAAAAACGAGGACACACTATTAAGTGTACGCTCTTGGGATCTATGCTATAAAGTAAAAAGCAGTGGATTCTGCTGAGACCTCTGAGAAGTGTTCAAAATGTCACCCAGAATCAACCACTGAAAGCTGAGAGGCTAGAATACTGGTAGACTCGCTTCTGTCCCACACTCAGTAAAGGTGACCCTCCAGGAAATGATCATGCCCAGCCCTTTCAAGCTATGTTTGGACATGAGAGAATAAACTCTCTTGGCATCAAAGGAGGGCCTGGGGCAGAGAGTGGAGAGACCCACAGGTAAATTCAGGTGGGATGCTGTCAGTGCTTGGTGGATAAAAACTCTCCATCACCACTGGGTTTGAGTTGAAATCAAAGATGAGCCAGACATGGGGTTGGGAGAATGTGATGTGGTGACCAGTGGCAGCCTCTGCAGCCACCTGTCCACCTCTCTGAAAGTAAAGCACAATGGTAGTAACCACTGCAGCAATGTTTATAGAGCACTTGAGGCTATGTGTGTTTTATACACAGTCTCTCTGAATCCTCAGCATAAGCCAATGGCCGAGGCGTTATTATCCACCTTTTGCTGAAGAAAGAGGGGCACACAGAGTTCAGGCAACTTGCCTAAAGACACACAGCTAATAAAGATACAAAGCTAAGAAGTGAAGATTGAAAGGATACAGAACTATGGTTGATTACGTGATTAATAAATTGTCCTCTCCAAGAAATAAGGCTTAGGAGTGAAGCACATACACCACTCTGAAACAGAGATTAAGACAGAAACTATTATAGGTAAAAGTTGACGTAAATATATAAAGTCAACGATCCAAAAGAACACAAAGCTGTTGTGAGATGCGGGCAGGCGCACCACTCACTATTCTGCAAAAACACCTCTCTCTGTTGGTAAAATCGTCACATGGTAATGCTCTAAAGGTAACTTAAGTTCAATAATCAGTGATGACACGAGAGCCCACTCCAACTGCCCACATACGCCTCCTTTCAAAGTTGCTCTGTGTCCATTAGTGGATGGCTTCCTCAGCAGGAAGAAATTATAAGGTAATTCTACAGATACAGTCAGTAAATTTAGATTGAAATTTCTTTAAGTATGTTCCAATGGTAACCTAAAAGTACTGCTATGGTTATCTCAAGGAGAACTTCTGTTCTTTATAATGAATAATTTTGAAACATACAGAAAATACTGTATATACTAATAGAGCAGAGTCCTATAATAATTATTGCAGTAGAGGTGTTTCACTAGTTTGCCAGCCCAACCAGTCTTCCTGGAACACAGCACATGCCTATATGAACTTGGTTATTCTGGGTGACACAACCCACCCCCACACAACCCCGCAACCTGAGTCTGGTTGAACCAAGTAGTCACCTGACCCAACATGGGCCAATGAGATGACGTCTCCTAGAAATATGGAACTGGCATTCAATGACTTATAAATCTCCACTGGACATGTGAACTGGGAAGTGATGTAAAGGAAGAAATGGGGTTTGGTTGTGTGAATGTAGAAACAAACAAAGCCTGTCTGAGGGTGAGTAAGGGGGGCAGGGGAGAAAAAGAACCTACGCATAGTAACAGACGAGAGGTAAGTGACACTCTTGCTTAAAGGAGATGAAAGGAATATTTCAGTTCTGGATGACTTTTGTAGTTTTTGGCTCTAGTCTCTTGCAACACTTGGCTGTACTCCTGATCCTGAGTTCCATAAGATATTACCATATCCAGATATTAAATCCCTCCTTCCTGCTTAGGCGATCTTGAGAAGAACTTGCAATTAAATGGCCACTGACTGTGGGACGTGGAAGGAACAGATGTGCACAAAGAAGTCGGTTTGAGACCATGTGATTTGGATGCGGAGAGAGGCCAAGGGCTTCAGGCCTGTACCATGTTTCATGGAAATCTTGTGAAACATGCCAGGGACTCCCCATTTGTCTTCACTCATTGGAATGGATTTCCCTTCCTAACAACAAAATCCTCACTTTTTAGACATCAGTATTCTTTCTCTCTGTCCCTGTACCTTCATTTTCACCCGTAAAGTGTACTTATTGTTCTTCTCCTTTGCCTTTTTAACTCAGCATTTCCGGTTGATATTAGGGATTCAGTGACACTTCACTGAAGATTCCATAGCAGGCATCATATAAGTAAACATAAAAAACATGAACCAAGTATTACACATAAAAAAAGATATTTGGGGTCAACCAGTTAGCAGAGAACATGACAAAGTATGTGTGAGAGATGGTGATCGGCAAACTGTTAAAAACTTATTCAGAAACATAAGCTACAGGGGAGCCTGGGTGGCTCAGTCGGTTGAGCGTCCGGCTTTGGCTCAGGTCATGATCTCACGGTTCGTGGGTTCAAGCCACCTGTCAGGCTCTGTGCCGACAGCTCAGAGCCTGGAGCTGCTTCAGATTCTGTTTCCCTCTCTCTCTGCCCCTCCCCCACTCATGCTCTGTTTCTCTCTCAAAAATAAACATTAAAAAAACCCTAAAATATATATATTTAAAACCTATATCTAGCTTCGACTCCTAAAACAGGGCTAGAAATGGGATCCACACCTATATTTTTTGTAATTCTTTTCTTCCCCCAATTGTTCATTTTATTTTTAGCATCACATCACCAACATTGAACTAAGAGAGAATGAGAAAAAAGTTCATGCACACATATACGTATGTGTGCGTACATACAAACTCCTATATATCCATACACATACATACATTTCTTAAGGACCCACGATGAACTTTTTAGTAAGCAAATGTCAACATGAAGTTCACAGAGAGGCTAAATGACTTCCTGTGTGTGTTTATTTCCCTGCACTGCCCCTGA
This sequence comes from Panthera tigris, assembly GCF_018350195.1. Taxonomy (NCBI): domain Eukaryota; kingdom Metazoa; phylum Chordata; class Mammalia; order Carnivora; family Felidae; genus Panthera; species Panthera tigris. The sequence continues at coordinate 143,874,242 of NC_056668.1, read as the reverse complement.
GGAAGTCTAAAAAGAACAGTTTCTACCCAAAGGCTCTCCGAGTTTCAATAGGTTTTTCAAAGTTCCCTCCCAGCCCCTGCCCCAAGCAAAGGATTCCCGCTGTGAGGTTTCTAAAGATTTCACTTACAGCCAGCTGAAAACAGAGCCTGAATGGACAGTAAAACCCACACCAAGCCTCTCTTTGCACCCCGTGTGGGGACAAGTGGCTACTTTGTTCATTTACAAAGGCTGGGAGAGAGAGAGAGGGAGAAACTGCCCCTATGGTATAAGAAGCTCCTTTCAAATAAATCCTTTTAAATGGATCTAAATCGTGACACTCAAAAGGCAGGAGGCTACACAAGCAATTGGGTAGCAACTTCTAAGTCTTCACACCCCTTCCCCCACCCCACCCACCCCAGGAACAGAAAAAAGTTTTCTCTTCTCTGACGGATTATCTTTTGTAACATTCCTCAAAGATGAGTCTCTCCCTCCGTCTCCACAGATTTGCTTGTCTCTGAGGAAAACGAGGCGTTTCTGGTGTTGTTATTGTTGCTTCCCTGACACGGGGACCGTCTTTATTTTTCCAACATCGCCTCTTCCATGACTCGTAAATATAAAGTATCTGAGTGATTTGCTCTGCTTACCAGAGGCCCTTTTTATAAAATGATCACAGAACAGGGTGCTTTCTGGCACTTCATTCTATTGTTATTGTCTGGCTTCGAAACTTCAAAGGATGGAATGTGACAGAACATTCTGTATCCTCTGCAGACACATTTGAGGGCTCTTGCCGCTCTGGTGGGATCCCAGCCCCAGCTGAAGGCTGTCCTGAGAGCAGCAGGTCAGACCAGGCGACTCCTCCGCTCCCTGACATCTGATTAGACCCGGGAGTCGCCAGACCCATCCCCACAGGTCAGACGTTCTCCTAGACACCAGGAACCTCCACTCGGTGACTAGTGAACCTCTACTGGCCGAGAGTAAGAAAAAGCCCTGACCGCTATTAAGGACTGATTATTCCAAGGACTCAAGAGTCCTTTGGAGGTTGGAAACAGGGTTCCTGGCAAGAACGTACACAGAGAGGCAATTTCACATCCTCCCCGCTGCTTTCACGGAGGAAAGCAGGAGAAAAGGAAGTGAGGAAAGGAATTGAGGAAAGGAATCAGGTAAGTCACAGGACATCGGCTAAGTCTGCTCTCTCCCAGCTTTTTACCTTTGGGAAGTTCCCACACCCTCAGGGTGACTGGCAATGCCATGTAGTTCTTGCTAAGAGGAGAGATTGCTGGGATAATGATTTTATTTTTTTTTTCCCCTTCTTTCTTCCCCAGATCACCTCAACTTTTATTCCCCCCCCCCCCATGCCTGATGGGAGTGGCCACAGGACTGGGCTGCAGCTGTAGATGCCAGAGACAGGACTGGTTCCTAAGCCGGCCGTTGTTACTATGTTTTTAAACATTTATGTCAGGGGGCACTTGGGTGTCTCCCTCAGTTGAGCGTCTGACTTCGGCTCAGGTCGTGACTTCCCGGTTTGTGAGTTCGAGCCCCACATCGGGCTCACTGCCCTCAGACTGTCCGTGCACGACCCTCTTCAGATTCACTGTCCTCCTCCCTGTGCCCCTCCCCTGCTTGCGCTCTCCCCAAAGCAAATAAATGTTTTAAACATTTGTGTCGCAATTTCTAAGGGCCTGATGGAACAGGATGTGCCTTTACCCCACCTGGCACAGCTGGAGCCGACGGCGAAGGCGGCTGTGTTGCCTGGTGGCAAAAATAGCCCACGAGTCCTGCACCTTTGCCAACTTAACATGCTCTGCCCAGGAGCGGACTGCTGCTAGACTCAGCGCCAGACCAGCATTGCCTGCAATCTAGACCAGCACGGAACCTAGGAACCCGAAGTGCCTCCCAAAGGTGGAACCGTTTGCGTAAAAATGCCGAGCAGAAGGGAGCAGTAGCTGTAGGTAAGAGCGAATAAGTGCCTGTGCCAAGAGGGAAAACCAAGATTACGCTCACATGTGGAAGGAGGCTGAGAGCAAGAGATAGTATTGTCTCAGCTCAATGGTAACAGATGCCTGAAAGGGTGAGGCCATGGGTTTGCTGAGACCACTCCTGCCTTGGGGAACCCAACAAGGCCAAATGGAACCCCGAGTGGCCTTGCGCACGGAGACACTCTTCCTATCAGGTGATGATGAACTGGACGAATTATTAATGACTACATGCAATTCTGACCACATGCCACTATCTTTTGAGCATGCTGTGAGGAGTCTGTGGCCAGAGATTTGGGGTGGGATATGAAATAATGGAAAATATATACCTTGGTTTCTGTCCCTGGTTCCTAGCACAGATCCCATAAAACCCTTGTAATTTCATAATGATTAGAGAACCAGGTGCATCTTTTGTCCTGATATTTGCTCTTTGACCTTGGTTCCTGAGACAGAACTCCTCCTTCTCTAGGGATTTCCTGGGTGATGGCTGGATATTTTGTTCTCTAAGAGGCAACTCTTGGAGAACCCTGGATTGGGGTGGGTCACCAGAAAGACCAAGCCATGACTAGATAGATGTTACTACTAATTATTACGGAATTAAAATGCTACTATTTAAAAAAAAAAAAAACAATAAAAATACATAACCTTAGGGACTAGAATTTATAAAAGACTTCTTTTTTTTAAGTTTATTTATTTACTTGAGAGAGAGAGATGGAGGGAGAGGGAGAGGGAGAGGGTGAGTTGGGGAGGGGCAGAGACAAAGAGGGAGACAGAGAATCCCAATCAGGCTCCACACTGTCAACATGGAGCCCTGAACACAGGGCTCGATCTGATGAACCGTGAGATCATGACCCGAGCTGAAATGATGAAAAGATGACCCCCACAAGTTAAGGACGCTATGTGACTTGGAGTGGCTCACTTTTGGTGTAGGATGGCCCTTGGAGGGAACCTTAGATGTCCCATGTTCCTCTGTGTCGGGCATTATGTCAGCAGAGACCCAGGTCACCCTGATCAGTTCCCATATATGGACTCTTGGTTAGGGATTGCCCAACCCCCACCCCTTGGTTGTGACTTAGGTGCAATGAACAGGGACAGGCTAGGGTCTTATTTGCCTCAACAAAGTGGCCCAAGGAAGGTCAACAGAAGTCCCAACCTCCACAAATTCTCGCCAGTGATCCAAAGGAAGAACCAATCTTGCCCCTGCCATATGCTCCCCAGAGACCATCAACACCAACCCCCCACCCCACCCTCGTTCCAATACTCGCCACCTTCGGTCTCCCCACCACCTCTGGACTTGGCAGATATATTACCAGCCCTTCTCCACTACTCATCTCCTCAATTAGAAACATAACACACCATCATATTCTGAAAAACCACAGGCAACGATAGACTTAATGGAGTCCCTCTTTCAGAATGTCCTACATAGGACTTCACTACAGACAACAAGTCCACATCCACTGGTACTAAGAGGCTCTCCTCTGGTGGATCCGAGCAGGGGCTAAAAAGCCCATGAATATGACCAAGGTATCCTCAATCACCCAGCAGCAAGGGGAATCCGCCGGGGATTATCATGAGAGGCTATGCAAGGCTTACCGCATTTATACCCCATTTGATCCCAAGGCACAAGAAAGCCAACAGATGGTAAACACCTCTTTTGTGGCCCAAGACCCCCAGATATCAGAAGGAAGCTCCAAAAATTTGAGGGTTTCATCACCCAGTTAATCGAGGTTGCTAACAAGGTCTACATGAACAGGGAGGTCACTGCTGAGAGGGAAGCTGAGAAAAAGATGAGAAAAAAGGTCAGCCTCCTCACCACTGCTCTGAAGGAAAAAGATGACAAAAGGACAGAGGAGCTCCAGCCAAAAAAAGGGGGGGAGCCCAGAACCGCCTTAGCAAGGGATCAATGCACCTACTGCAAGGAGAAAGGGGATTGGAAGAATGAATGTCCCAATCAGGGAAAGTCCCAGAAACCCAGTTGATATGCAGAAGAACTCTGTGGAAAAGACCTCAGGGGCCTAACAGAAAAAGATTCAGATTGAGGGCGACCGGGACCACTTCTTCTTGGCCCCCATGAGCCCACGGTCAAAATGAAAGTAGGGGGCCAAACTATGACTTCTATGGTCGACACTGGGGCTGAACATTCTGTGGTCACCTTCCCCCATGGCCCCCTTTAGCGAGAAGACCACAACCATCCTTGGGACCACAGGGAAATGGGCAATGCAACAACCCTTCTGCCAAACCTGTCAATGTGAACTTGGGGGGCCACACCATGCGGTATGAGTTCCTCTACATATCTGGGAGCCCTATCTCTCTCCTCATCTGGGATATACACTCAAAGCTGGGGGCCCAAATAACCTTTGAGCCAGGGGGACGCACCCGCCTCCAACTGGATTCAAGACAAGAAGAATCAGTCCCCCTTATAATGTCAATCACTACACCAAGAGAGGAAGAATGGTGGCTATTCTGCACCCCGGCCCAACTGAGCGGCCCACCTGAATTCAGGACTGCCTTCTCCACCGTATGGGCCAAGCACAATGCCCACCCCCCCAGCCGAGACTTGTCCACAACCGGGCCCCTGTCATTGTAGACTTAATCCCAGGGGCTCAATTGCAGAGACAGCGGCAATACCCCTCCCACAAGAAGCAAGGGCAGGCATCCAAGAAGTTGGCATTCTGGTTGAATGCCAATCACCCTGGAACACCCTGCTCTTGCCAGTCAAGAAGCCGGGAGGAGGGTACCAACCAGTTCAAGACCTATGAGCTATCAACAAAGTGACTGTCTCCTTGCACCCGGTGGGCCCAAACCCATACACCCTCCTCAGCCAGACCCTAGGCTCTGCCAGCTGGCTTACCTGCCTAGACTTAAAGGATGCCTTCTTCCGCCTCCGTTTGGCCCTCCAGAGCCAACCCTTGTTTGCCTTTGAATGGACCAAACTAGATACAGGGCATCAGATGCAAGTGACTTGGACGCACCTCCCACAGGGGTTTAAAAACTGGCGTACCATCTTTGGGGAGGGACTGGCCAGAGAACTCACTGGCTTTCCAAGGGAGGCCACACACAGCACCCTTCTCCAGTATGTGGATGACCTCCTCCTTGCCAGCAACATCCGAGACAATTGTACAGAGGGCACAAGGGCCGTCCTCCAACTCCTGCCGGACTCAGGGTGTCGTGTCTCATGGAGAAAGGCACAGATCTGCCAACATCAAGCCCAATACTTAGGCTTCCTCCTCACCCAAGGAAAAAGAGCATGAGGGCCAGAAAGAAAGAAGGTCATCACCTCTCTACCCCAGCCCCAAAGAAATAGGGGGCTACGAAGATTCCTGGGGGCTGTGGCCAAATCTGGATTCCTGGATTCTCAGCAATAGCAAGACCCCTCTATAATCTCTCGGTAGGGCCCTGTCCAGAACCCCTTGTCTAGACAGAGGAGGCTGAAGCAGTCTTCTTAGACATAAAGGCTGCCTTGAGGCAGGCACAGCCCTTGGCCTGCTGTATATAGAAAAGCCTTCTAATCTCTTTCTGCGTGAGAAGTAAAAGGTCTTCCTCGGGGTTCTCACACAGACAGCTGGTCCTTGGCAATGGCCAGTAGCATACCTGTCAAAGAGGCTGGACCCAGAGGTGGCAGGATGGCCCCTGTGCCTTAGGGCACTAGCGGCCACAGTTCTGCTCTTTAAGGAGGCAAATGAACTCACCCTGGGACAAGAACTAAATGTCAACGGCCCTCATGCTGTCATGTCTCTCATGAACACTCAAAGACACTGCTTCCTCTCTAGCTAGCTCAACTCTCGGCTAGCTCAACACCAGGGGCTCCTCTGTGAGAATCCACAGGTTACTCTTGAAACAGTGTAGATGCTGAACCCTACAACTTTCCTGCCTTCTGAGAAAGGGACCAGATCATGACTGTTCTGAGGTAACCAATGAAGTATTCCTAAGCCACCCAGATCTGCATGACCAGGCCCCATAGAACCCAGACCACACCTTGTTCAGTGATGGTAGCAGTTTCATTACAGAGGGCGTTCAAAAGGCAGGATATGCAGTGACAACCACAGACGAAGTCCTAGAGGCCAATGTCCTACCTGTGGGATGGTCAGCACAACGGGTTGAATTACATGCCTTAATCCAAGCCCTCAGCATTAGCAAAGACAAGCGAGGCAACACCTACACGGACTCCTAGTACGCCTTTGCCACTGTGTACCTACATGGGGCAATATACAAGGACAGGGGTCTCCTCACTGCAGAAGGAAAAGCCATCAAAAATAAGGAAAAAAAACTAAAACTCCTCGAGGCCATCTGGTCCCCCCAAAAAAGTTGCAGTTCTACACTGCAAAGGACGACAAAAAGGAGACAACCCTAAAGCACCAGGAATTCGCATGGCGGGTAAGTAGCAGCCGATTGGGAGGCAGACAATGTCCCCTCCCTTACTATAGCCCTGACACCCCTAATGGAGACCCCTCTACCAAAATATACTAAAGAAGAAAATAAATGGGCTAAAATTGAGGGGGCCACCCAGACCAAAGAAGTCTGGTGGAAACCGCTAGACAGGTGCATCTTTGTCTCAGCGGCACTAGTCGGCGAATACCATCAATGTGCCCATCTAGGAAAAACTGCATTAGAGGCCCTCCTCAAAAAGTGCTATTAAGCTTCACACTGCTTACCAGCCTCAAAGTTCAGGGAAAATAGAGCAGATGAATCGCACCCTCAAGGGAATCTTAGCCAAGTTATGTCAGGTAACAAACCTCCCATGGCCAGACCCGATGCCCCTGGCCCTCCTGTGTGTCCGTTGCACACGAGGAACTCAAGGTTTCTCCCCTTTTAAACTAATATATGGGAGGCCCCCTCCATGTCTAGGGAGTCTCCCAAGGAACCTACACCAGATAGGACATAAGGGAATAAGAGAACAACCTCAAGCTTTAGGGGCCATCCTAACTGAGTCACAAGAATAGAGAGAGCCCCATTCTCTTTAGCATCCCCATACACCCCTTCTCACCAGGAGACTAAGTCTGGGTCAAAGACTGGAAACAAGACCCTCTCAAAACACAGCAGACTGGGCCTCATACCATTATTCTGCCCACCCCTGATGCCCTCAAGGTCACAGACATCACTCCATGGGACCACCACTCCAGAGTCAAGAGGGCCAATCCTGAGGAGCCCCAGACTTGGAAGACTGACCCAAGTGCGACGAACCCACTCCAATCGACCTTCCGGAGAGTCCTAGATTCTTAGGATCTTCAGCCCTGCCCAGCCACACCCCAGAAGCTGGCTACTCTACACAAGGCAGAAGCTTGAGGAACTGCCCATCTGATAACTTAACTCCTTGCCATCGGATTGGCAGAGGCTGCCCCAAATAGCTGGGGAAACTGAGAGGTTCCTGTTCACACTCACCTTCCTCTTATGCGTAGGATGTTTTGTTGGTATTGGTTGCCTCTAATCTGGGCCCATTTGTAAACCTTCAGCCCTAAGGCCCAGGAAAAACAGCAGTGTTGCTACCCATCCTCCCAGGGGCAGAAACAGCCACGGGGATAGGGACTGGCATAGGAGGCACCGGCTCTTCTGTGGGACTGAGCTTCCTGGCAGGAGTTGCCCTCCAGAACAGAGGGGCACTCTACCTCCTCACTGCCGAGAAAGGGGGAACCTGCATCTTCCTCGGAGAAGAATGCTGTTACTGTGTAAACCAGTCAGGAATAGTCACAACCAAAGTCAGGGAACTGAAAGAAACAGCCCATAATAAATGAAGATGATGCCCTCTAATACAGCCTAGATCTGTTTAAAGGGGTATCGAAGGAGGGAACGATAGGGAAAAATTATAAGATGGCTGACAGGACTGATAGGGAGATTCCAGTCCCCACCCGAAGACTCCCCTTCTGGGTTCTTCTTCCTACCCCGCTTGCTGCGCACCAAATTACCACTAATGCAGAAGTAACAGACTAGAAAGTGTCCCCATACTTGCGCTAAGGACTCAGACCTCAGGAGAGTGATGTCCTCTGAGCCTGCCGGTGTGAAATAAGCCTCCTGCCTTCAGAGATCTCCGAGTGCTGCTTGGTTCTTCTGCCCAGTGATCCAGATCAGGTTCCATAACACAGTGAGATCAAAACAAAACGAAACAAAACAAAACAAAATAGAAAAATCCACCTAGCAAAGGCTAATTTCATAACTGAATAATTGATTCCAATACTTATTTTTCTTCTCCACACTAAAAGTCACTTTACAACTAATTCCTGGCTCAGTGCACATTCAATGAGCCCAACAGCAGTATTACTTCTGCCTGAGTGTGCCGGAAGTTAAAGTCACAAAGAACATCCCTGGGGGACAGTCCCACGGCCCCACAGTGACTGCGACTGGAATGGGCTGATGCCCCAAAACGAAATTAGCCTATAAAAATGACAATAAGATAAATGGAAAACGATTCTTACAAGTCTTTTAATAGCTTACACGTCAAGAGGTAAGCGAGTTCATCTGTTTTAAGAGGAATTTCAATGCTAGAGCATGAGTGACGCTGGGGCAGAAGCTAATCATCTTATCTCTACCATGGCTAGCACCCTACAGATGTTCCACATGAATCATCCATCCATTCACTCATTAAACACTTATTTAACGAAGGCCTACAATGGGCCAAGTATTGTGTAGAGGCTGGGACTACAACCATGAGAAAGAAATCACTAGAAATGAATAATTAGCAAGGGAGACAAATATTTGCATAAACATGCAAACAGTGATAGAATTGTTTTAATGGAGGAAGTGGGCAGTGAAAACGAAGAAAATATCCCACAGGGGTCCCAACAATAATGTGGCAACAGAAGAGGATGTAAGAGAAGGTGTGTGTACTGCTGGGTGTGAACTGTAAGAAGTGATATTGAAAATAGCATCTGGGGACACCTGGGTGGGTCAGTTGACTAAGCGTCCGACTTTGGCTCAGGTCATGATCTCACAGTTCCTGAGTTCCAGCCCCACGTCGGGCTCTCTGCTGTCAGCTCAGAGCCTGGAGCCCGCTTCAGATTTTGTCTCTCTGCCTCTCCTCTACTCATGCTCTGTCTCTGTCTCTAAAATATAAAAACAACAACAACAACAAAAAAAAAAAAACCTTAAAAAAATAAAATAAAATAGTATCTGAAAGATAGAGAGGACTGTTCAGATGAAAAGATGGAGGTAGTGAAACAATGGCACTGACTGTGTGAAGGTTTAAAGCAAGAAAGAGCAGGGTTAATGTGGGAAGTTCAGTGGGTCAGGAGTTAAGAGAAAGAACAGCATGCCCTGAGGCTGTTCTGGGGAAAGGCTCCAGGAACTGGAAAAGGAAAAAAAAAAAAAAAAAAAAAAAGAAAGAAAGATCCTAGAGAGGGAAGGCACAAGTCCAGAAGGATTTTAGGAGTTTAATTTTAACATTTAAAATTTATTTTGTTTATTTTGAGAGAGAGAGAGAGAAAGAGAGAGAAAGCAGCAACAGAGGAGTGACAGAGAGAGAGAAAGACAGACAGAATCCCAAGCAGACTTTGCACTGTCTGCAAGGAGCCCATTGCAGGGCTTGAACTCATGAACCATCAGGACCTGAGCTGAAATCAAGAGCCACATGCTCAACCGACTGAGCCACCTAGGCACTCTTAGGAGTTTAACTTTTGACCCAAGAACAAAGGGTAACTAGTGAAATATCTTACTAAGATGGGTGAATGATTGGATTTGCATTTAAAAGCAAATTGTCTGGGGTCTATGGAAACTGGATGGGGGTAGAGTCAGACCAAAGGGTGGGGCTGGATTAGGAAGGGCATTCAGCAGGTGCAGACAACAGGCGACAGTGGCCTGAATCAACGTGGACATGAGATATATTTAGTAGAGGCTGTAATTAGGACTTTTTGAGATGAGTAGTGGGGGACAGGTGTGAAGAATCACAGGTGATTCCCAGGTGAGAGATGATACAGATGATACTCAGGGAGCAAACTAAGGTGATCATCCTAGGGAAGTAGGGTCAAAGATCATGTTCAAAGGTCATAAATTCAATTCTGAACATGATGATGTTGAGATATCTATGTGTCTACAGCGTAGAGAACCATGGGTCTAGAGTTCACCAGAAAGTTCTAGGGTGGAGACTTAGAAGTCTATCAGTAACTAAAACCATGCCAGTGAACTGAGTTGAGGCAGCAAAAAGCTTAAGGCTTTCGCCAAAGCTATTGGTATAAGCTTTAGGTGATGAGCTAATTCAATTAAGCCCAGTATCTAAAAAATTAATTCCCATTGGCCTAAGATGTAAGGAATGGCTTATTAGTGGAAAATTCTCTAAGATTACTGCTTCCATGCTGCAAAGTACGGCAAAGGACCAGGAATAGTTTGCCCTTGGCATCAAGCTCATTCTAATATAGTACCTTTTACTGAGTTCCTACTTCAAGGGACACAGATGATGGGAGTTTTCATTCTAAAGCAAACAATGCACTCCATGAAAATCAACACAGATTGAAAAACAACAAAACAAAGCAAAACTGGACAAGGACTCAGAGAAGGCTAGAGTCACAAATGAATCTTGGTTTGTTTTTTGTTTATTATTATTATTTTAATGGTAATCATTACTCAAGAATTGTCCTACCAAGCACACAATTTCATTTACAATACCCCTCCAATGCATCCTCTCCAAAAAATACTGCCAGAAGTTATGTCTCCTTAACATTGTTGGTTTATACTATAGGATGTTAACAGGTATTTGTTACACACTATTCCATCAGCTAATTAAATCACAGGTATTTATTGTTAATGTAGGCAAGGCATCATGCCAGGTCCTGCAGAAAGCACAAGGAAGTAACAGACTGTCACCCTGAGTAAACTTTCCATCCATTTGAATGTATCAACAGATACTCAATAAATTATTATTGAAAGACCTGCCCCTGCTCAGCTCTTGTTATCAAAATCACTTTCAAACGTTCTACTGAAATTTGAGGTACTCTGTGAAGTCTTACCTAACGTGTACTCCTTGAGCAGATAATTGCTCCCTAATCCTTGTTATCACATCACTTTGGAACTTATGTTTATCTGTGGGAGGCAGGTATATCTAAATTTCAAAGTTTTAGGGGGCACTGATTTCGGCTCAGGTCATGATCTCACGGTTTGTGAGTTTGAGCCCCATGTTGGGCTCTATGTTGACAGCTCAGAGTGTGGAGCCTGCTTCAGATTCTGTGTTGCCCTCTCTCTGCCCTTCCCCCCTCGCACGCACGCGCTCTCTCTCTCTCCCTAAAAAAGAAACATTAAATTAAAAAAAAAAAACAAATATAATAAAAGTGTTAGAATATGTGTTTATGTATATATTTATAGCCTACCCTATCTCTCACACACAGACACACACCCACCCACATGCACACACACACATTTCAGTCTTTTAAATCAGGGGTTGGCAAACTTTCTCTGGTAAAGGGACAAATCGTACATATTTTAGATTTGTGGGCCATGAAATTTTAGTAGCATTTAGAAAACTCTGGGTAGGGTAAAAGCAGCCATAGATAGTATGTAAAACAATGGGTATAACTAAGTCACAATAAAATTTCATTTGCAGAGATAAACGGTGAGCTGGATATGGCTTGACATACTTTACTGAACCCTGTTCTAGACTGTGAATTTTTTTTTAAACCTTTGTACTTTCCCAAACAACTACCAAAATGCTATTACATTAAACACTGAAAGGAAAGGCTTTGAATCAATTTATGTATTTCTTTATATGATTATAGAAAACAATCAATTTTGAAATTCCAAGGGAGGAAAAGCTCACCAAGATGATGAATCTGCACATTGATGAGACTGATGGGAAAAAGAAAAACGTGTTTGGGTAGAAAAATTAACATATCAGTATTTTGTTCCATATACCTACAGAATATCCAGTTGGAATTATCCAACAGAAACAAAGATGAATGGCTCTAAATATAGAGTTAGAGAATTACAGGCTAATTCTCTAGCCTGTAGAGAGAAGGCTATATTTTTGACCATGCTCCAAGACAAAAGCAAAATAGCTGAAATTATTTTAAAAGACGGTATTCCCAAGGCACCAAGGAAAAAAATAAATAAGTAAATAAAAAGAATCAGAAGGCTAAGAAGAAAGACCTGAGGTCATATATAGGGAAACGTCTATTTTCAAGTATGGGACTATTATGGATTGCATTATCCCCACTTCCCAAGTTCAAATTTTTGAGGCCCTAATCTCCAACGTGGTAGTTTTTGGAGATGAGGCCTTTGGGAGGTGATTAGATAGATGAGATCATGAGGTGGGCCCTCATGATGGTATTGTAATCCTTATAAGCGACACCAGAGAGCTTACTTCCTCTTAGTCTCTCCATCATGTAAGGAAACTGTAAGGCAGCCATTTAAAAGCCACAAAGAGCAGCCTCCCCAGGGAAGTGAATTGGCCCGCACCTTGATCTTGGACTTCTCAGTCTGTAAGACTGTTGGAAATAAATTCCTTTTGTTTTAAGTCACCCTGTCTATGATATACTATTGCTATGGTAGCTTGAGAAGATTAATGCAGGGACAGAAGAGAATGCTGGTTAGTTAATATGAACTAGCAAATTCACCTTTAAGGAAATATCACTAATGGAGGATAATTATCTTTTTACAAGTGTTCTGCAACCATATCTCACTCTATAATCCTAAACAAAGAACTTTCTAAGTTTCTGTTTCTTTTTCTCCAATGCTGCCACTAATCCAATTCACTCTAGTGGTAACATTCACAAATATGAGAAATGTGCTTAAAGGATTCAGGTGTATACATGTAAAATCCTATATATGTGTAAATACGTGATACATTGTATATGTGCAGATAGACATTTCTTTGTGATTATAAAATAGGTATGATTCACCTAGAGCTGTACATCAGAGCAGTTTTCTTCATCTCTTCTCTTCCTTTAGACATAATCTAGCAAGAGTGTGCTCAGTAGTCTATGTAGCTTCCTAGAATAAGGGAGGAATGAGTAGCTTCTTAGAAGAGTATCAGGGAGGGGTGCCTCAGTGGCTCAGTAGGATAAGCATCCGACACTTGATTTTGGCTCAGGCCATGGTCTCAAAGTTGTGAGATCAAGCCCTGCATCGGGCTCTGCACTGGTAGCAAGGGTCCTGCTTAGGATTTTCTCTTGCGCACGCGCTCTCTCTGCCCCTTTCTGCTTGTGCTCGCTCTCTCTCAAAAAAATAAACACTTAAAAAAATTTTTTTAATGTTATTTATTTATTTTGACATAGAGAAGAGAGACAGCACAAGTGGGGAAGGGGCAGAGACCGAGGGAGACACAGAATCTGAAGTAGGTTCCAGGCTCTGAGCTGTCAGCACACAGCCTGATTCGGGGCTTGAACCCACGAACTGTGAGATCATGACCTGAGCCTGAGGCAGACACTTAACTGGCCGAGCCACACAGGAGCCCCTAATTTTTTTTTTTTTTTAAAGAAGATTATCAGGGAAAGGTTCAAGTAACCTTTCAGAGAAACACAGTTTAATTTGTGCATGTGTATGTGTGTGTTACAAATACCACATACATATACACAGAGTGAATGAGAGAGAGATCCAGAGACAACACCCATCATTGCCCAGAACTTTGTGCACATTATTTAATTCATCTCCACAACAACGATGTGTGAAGTCATCACTGAGGACTCTGGGGCCGGAACAAGTAAATGGTGAAAACTAAGTTTCAAAACAAAGACACTTCCAACCCGCAAACACATGTTCTTCATCATCTTTGCTACACTGCCCTCTACTCAATGGATAAATCTCAGAAGCAGAAGTAACCAAAAGGGTTCCTCTCTCCCGCTCCCCCCCCCAAAAAAAAACCAAAAACCCCAAAATACTTGAAATAAACGAGAGAAAGAGACTTAAAAGACAATTTATGGGAAAGGGCCCTTGAATGTCCTGTTTCCCTTTGAGGACACACTGTGTGAGGGAACAAGCTGCTGTCTGTGAAACAACCGAGACTCTTGAGAAGCCTGTCGAGGAGCCATTGTTTTCTGATGCTCTGACCTCTCACTAATCCGTTCTCATTGGCAATCCCTATAATGTCTACCGACACGATGAGGAAGGTATCAGGCCTAAAGGTCATTCCCTCTGCAAGCACAGCAAAGGCCAATGGAAGCCAAGTCAATGAAAGTCTAGAATACCTGCCTGGAGGTTGCAGATATTAACAGGAGGGAAAATGGGAGCTTGAGTGAGGAGCTTTAGTGGTGGCAAGCTGCTTCAGAAAGAAATTAGCTATTGTCTAAATGTTGGAATAGAATCGAAAGAGGAGTTTCAGTGATGCCTGTCACTAAGCATGTAGCAGATGGGGTCTCTGTCGGCAAGGAGGGGGTTTAGCAGAAAAGAAGCTCTAAGAAAAAGAGGAGTTGTCAGATCTTGAAGCAGCTCTGAGACATCCAGGTAAGCGTCTGAGAAACACCTGGAAATTCAGCACCTTACTTTTAAAGTTGCCGTGGTGACTAGGAAAGTTGGATGGGGATTATCTGTATTTCCACAGTCAGAAACTGCCAATGCTGCAAAAGGGTTTGCAACTTGCACCTCAGTAACCCTTTCAGGCAAAAGCCTTGATTTGCTAAATGGACTTTGGAGATTTCACTTTTTTTTTTTTTCTTCGTCTTTGGGATGCCTGCATAAATACAGCAGTTTGGGTTTTGTAGGCATAAAAGGAACCCTGTGGCTCCATTAAAGAAGCTAACATCACATTTCCTGTCACATTGGAAGTCCCAACTTTGTAGGATAAAATCCATAAATTAATATATATATATATGTAATATTATATCTTCAGCATATCATGGTTAAGATTAGGCAAGTCCTTCACACTTAAGTTAAAAATAAAAGTCTTTAAATTAAGTGGCATATATTTTAGTCTCACTGAAAATATCACTAATGTGAATATTATTGTGTAAATCTCCAGATAATTTTATTCCCTCTAGAAGCTTCACACAGGAACATAGACAATTTTTGTGAATACTTTCGAAACTCTGAGCTTGTGTACTTCCTCACTGCCCACGCCTACTTGATCTGCACTTCCAACAACAACTATGTGCTCAATCATTCCGATCCACCAGCAACCAGCACTCAGGTTTGGTGTTCACATATGTTTTTCTAAATGCATTTCAACTTCATAGGTATTGTTGTTTTTTTTTTTTAATTCTTCATTTTAACTTGTGATTTTACACAAAGAAACAACAGTTTGGGGGTAATCACCACAGCTGTTGTTAGGGCTTTTAAGGCCCTACCTGGACCTGAACGTCCACCACTGATCTTTCTTCCCATTCAACCCTTTAATCACCCTGCTTCTGTGCCTCCCCACTGTCACTAACACACACCCGGCATGCTCATTCCCCAGAGACTTGGTACCTGTTATTCCTTCATCCTGGAAAAAACTTCTCCCTACCCCCCCCCCCACCCCTGCCCACCAAATCTCATAGGTGTGTTTAAACGTCACTTGCCAGAGATGCTACCCCAACCATCCTATATAAAATGGCACCGTGCTCATCCCTCTCCTGGAATGTTTATCCCCTCCCTCATCCTATGTGGTAGGCAGAATTCTAAGATGGTCTTCAAGATCCCCACCTCCTGGTTCACATGCCTTGCATAGTTCCCAGAACTGTGAAAATGGACTTTTTTATCCCTAATTAGGTAATGTTATATGGCACAGTTGATTTTACCAAAGGAAGATTATCTGGGTAGACCTGACCTAATCACTCGAGTCCTTTAAATCTGGGTCCACAGGTCCCAGATAGAGAAAGTCAGAGCTTCACAGCAGGAGGACCTGCTGATCCTACTGATGTTGCTGATATTGAGGGAACAACTGCCATCTTGTGAACAGGATCACCTGGCAGGAAAAGCTGGGTGGCTTCTAGGAGCTAAGGACAGCCTACTGTTAGACACTAGACTTAAAAAGGGATCTTAGTCCTATAAATCCAAGGAGCTAAATTCATCCAATCATCTTAATGGGCTTATAAGAAGACCCCACAACTTAGACGTGGTAGCAGCCCTGGGAGCCATCTTGATTCAACCATGTGAGACCCCAAGCAGAAAAGCTAGGTATGCCATGCGGGATTCCTGACCAAAGGAAACTGTGGGATAAATTTGTCCTATTTCAAGTTGTTAGGTTAGTGGTAATTTGCTAGAAAGAAATGGACAGCAAATACTATCTTTTCATTTTCTTCAAAGCACTGATCTCCAACAGGCATATTATATATTTACTTTTTCTCTTTATTTATTATCTATTTCCCTTCACTAGAATATAAGCTCCACGAAGCCATGGACTTTATCAATGTTGTTCACTACCTCCTAAAACAGTGTCTACAACATAATGGGCTCTTACTGAATATTTATTGAATGAAGGAAGGAAACTTTGTATTTGAAGAGGGTGAATGCTTGCTTCGAAAAAAAGGCAAAGGGGAACCTAGTGTCTGATGGCACTGAAAGAGTGGAAGGGCCCCTTCCCAAGGCATTGGTTCTTGTCCCATTACCCTTTTTAGCATCTTCCCTCGTCTCCCACTGCCCTTGGAAATAAGATGAAGTGTACCCTTCTCAGCAAGAAGACTCGTCTATTATCTCTAAAGCAGGTGCCAGGAAGCAAATGCTGCATATGCCAAAGGACTCCTAGGAAATCTCAAGAACCAAAATGAACTCCCAACTGAAATGCAAATTAAAACTATGAGAAGATACTATTTCATACACATTATGACTGCTATTAAAGAAAAACACACACACACACACACACACACACACACACACACACAAGGGCACCTGGGTGGCTCAGTCGGTTACGTGTCCGACTTCAGCTCAGGTCATGATCTTGAAGTTCATGAGTTCATGCCCCACATTGGGCTGTGTGCTGACAGCTCAGAGCCTGGAGCCTGCTTTGGATTCTGTGTCTCCCTCTCTCTCTGCCTCTCCCCGACTTGTGCTCTCTGTCTCTCAAAAATAAATAAATGTAAAAAAAAATTAAAAATGAATTAAAAAAACAACAAAAACAAACAGAAAATAATTGCTGACGAGGATATAAAGAAATTAAAACAGGGTGCCTGGGTGGCTCAGTCGGTTAAGCGTCCGACTTCAGCTCAGGTCATGATGTTGCAGTTTGTGGGTTTGAGCCCCATGTCAGGCAATGTGCTGACAGCTAGCTCAGAGCCTGGAGCCTGTCTTCGGATTCTGTGTCTCCCTCTCTCTGTGTGTCCCTCTCCCTGCTTTTTCTCTCTCTCTCCCTCTCCCTCTCTCTCTCAAAAATAAATAAAACATTAAAAAAATTTTTTTAATAAAAAAAGAAATTAAAACACTTATACACTGTTGTTGGGAATGTAAAATGGTATAGTACTATGGAAAACAGTATGGTGGTTCCTCAGAAAATTAAAAATAGAATCACCAAATGATGCAGCAATTCCACATTTGGGTACATACTCAAAATCACTGAAAACACAATCTCAAAGAAATATGTGCACATTCATCCTGCATTACTCAGAATAGCTAAAATGTGGAAACAGCCAAGTATCTATTGACAGATGAATGAATAAGTAAAATGTGGTTTATACATACAACGAAATATTATTTGGCCTTAAAAAGTGAGGGAAGTCTGACATATCCTGCGATACAAATGTACCTTGACAACACACTAGAAGAAATAAGCTAATCGCAATAACATGAACATATTTAATACCCCTGAACTGTACACTTATGGATAATATAGTAAATGTTATGTGTATTTTGCCATAATTTTTTAAAAGGGGGACACCCTCTATAAGTCATTAAATATTTTTGAAAAGTCAGCAGCTAGAATGACACTTAAAATTCAAAAAATAGAAGAACGTACACCCTGGGAATCAATGCAGAGAGGGAATTCAAGGTTAAAACCAATAAAAGGGGAAAAACGGATATTTCATATATATTAGGGAATAATTCACCCCAAAGATGAAACCTTAAAAACCTCAAGCATACAGTATAACTAAAATGAATTTTTAAAAGCAAAAAGACAGTGCAAGGAAAAGTAGACAAATGTACAGCTAGCGTTAGAAAATTTAACTTGTCTTTTTAAGTACCTGACAGATCAAATAGATCAAAAAAATTGCAATGCTATAGAGAATTTAAATATAATAAGAAACCAGACTAAAAAACACATATATATACACACACACATCTATAATACTTGGCGCCCTAAAACTAGAATATAGATTTTCTTATAAGTCGTATAATTCATTGACTAAAATGGACTATGTCTTAAAATACCAAAAAGAAGAGATCCTATAAATCATTCTCAGGGGTCACAATGGAAAGAAAGTGGAAATTACCACAAAAACATCTCCCTCCTCTCCTCCAAAAATCAATGAAATAAAATTAAATAGAATAGAATGAAAGACTTAATGAAAATTATGACTCACACAACCAATAAAAACTAGAATTTAATGAAACTGGAAGTCAGTTTCTATAAAGCTCAGTAAAATACAGAAGGAAAAATACACATGTGAAATTAAGATCTTTCAAAAAAAGAAAGAAGGTAAAAGAAATCAACTTGACCAAAAAAAAAAAAAAAAAAAAAAGCACAAAGAAACGAACACTGGCAGGTGGTGGAGAAGGGAGCAAGTAACTAGCAAGAAATGGAGAATGATTTGAATAGCAAATAAAAGAAAGGTAAGAAAAGGAAGGAAAGAAAAGTTATGTTTAAGTCCATATATTATTGGGAAATAGGTATTATATATTATGTCTACTATTATTGGCTCACAAAGGAAAATGGAAGGAAGATAATCTCTACCTCTAAAAGTGTCACTAGATCCAAATAGATTTAGGGGTGGGTTGTCACACTTTTTTTAAAAAAATTTTTTTAATGTTTATTTAATTTCAAGGCAGAGAGAGAGGGAGACACAGAATCCGAAGCATGCTCCAGGCTCTGAGTTGTCAGCACAGAGCCCGATTCAGGACTCAAACCCACAAATGGTGAGATAATAACCTGAGCCGAAGTCAGACACTTAAACGACTGAGCCCCGAGACCCCAGGTGTCACACTTTTAATAAACATATCATCTATCTCTCACACATACGATTTTATTCATAGATATACATAATCCAACAAAAGATAGAAGAAAAAAGAAAACTACCCAGAATATTATACAGGTTGGTTGGATAGGCAGCTGAAATCTAACTCACTTACAAACATGAATTCAAAATTACTAAAGTACCTGTAAACAAATTAATCCAGCTATACTCTTTCTGTTCTATCTTGAGCACATCAAGATAAAATAGAGGTTTCAGAATAACTGAATGAGCCCATCACAATCTATCTATTGCTACTTACCAATTGCGTGACTTTGAGCAAGTCATATGACCATTTTGTGTCACAGTTTCTCCACAAGTAAATGGTTGTTCAGGAAATGAATGAAAGAATGTATAGCACCCGGAACAGCATCCGGCATAAAGAACTCAATGATTGTTAGTTAGTCTTTGTTATTGTCGTTGTTTGTTATTAGCATTACATCAATAGCTGAATAAGAATGTAGCATTTTTATCAGTGAAAACTCTCAACAAATTACAATTCATTGGAAACGTACTTTGCCTAATAGTGATATCTATTATAACACTAAAAGAAATGTCATATATTATGGTTAAATATTAGAAATGATCCTATTTTATTTAGCAACTAGATAATGATTCTGCTACTTGTTCATTAGTAGACTTGATACGCTAACTAATCCATTAACATAAGAAAAAAGGTCATAAATTAAAAAAAAAAAAAACTGTCTTTATGTCAAGATAACATGCCCATCTCCATAGGGGTTAATTTTAAAATTATAGGCATATGAAGAGATTTTAGCAAGGTGGATGGATTCAGAATCAAATTGCATAAATTAATAGTTTACTTGATGGTGAATCTATATTCACTATATCTGATTAGAAAACTTACTAAGAAAAAGAATCTAATCACAATACAAAATAAAAAAGAAAGAAAAAAGAAAATCCCAAGCAATAAATCCATCAGCAAGTATGCAATGAGTTTATAAGACAAAACTAAGATACTTTAAATAGATCTTAACAAACTGATAATAAATAGAAGAGAAAAAAATAGAAGAATATTCAAACAATATTAGAAAAAAACAATGAGTGGACACTTCTCCTAGAAATGTAAGATGATAGTGTAAAGGGTGACCAATTTTTAAAAATTATATGATATAGACACAAAAGTAGGTAAATAGATTATATAGGAACAGAGGAACTTGAAAAAGCCTATGTGTGCATAATAATCGAGATTATGACACAGATGGTATTTCAAATCCTGGAGAAAATAATTTAGTATTGAACAACTAGTCTAAAGACAATTGTCTATATTGTTGTGAAAAACAATTAAAATAGGATTATACTTTCCATTAAATACACATACACCCCCAAAACCTCATGGATTAAAGAACTAAATTTTGTGTGTAAACACAAAACTTTAAGAAAATAAAGTTGAAGAATTGGCCTCTGCATCCAAAGTAAGAACAATCCTTAAGTGTTGGCTGCTAGCACTCAGCCTCCATGACTGAAAATTCTTTTTGAGTTCTGGTCTGAGATGAGGACGTGGAAGTCTCCTGAATTCACCTCCCAAGGAAACACCAAATCTACAGCTCTGCAGAAATGCAGAAACCAATCAGTGACTCCCACATATTGGACAAACGAGAAAATACCTACGCAGAAATGAATCTTGCCCCACCCTCACCTACTGGGAGCCACTAAGAACAAGGAAGGGGACTTGGATGATCATCACTTAGTAAGTCTAGTTTGGTATGTGAAACAGATATTGCTGTACATTGCTGGGAGGAGTTTAAAATGTTACATCCATTTCAGAGAACAGTTTGGCAGTTTAAATTAAAATATTTCATATTCTATGGCATCAATTTCTTTCCATTATATTTCCATAAGAGAAACAAACCCACAAATGAACAGGAAGCATGTACAATAATTTTGACTGCAGAACTATTTTTAATAGCAAAGATTAGATATCATCTAAATGTTAATGAACATGGAAAATTAAATAATTACATTCTACAGCAGACTGTGTTAGCTGCCCATCCATCAGCCGTCCCTTTCTTCTTCCTTATAACCAGAACAGTTTTATTTGCAGTGATATGTGAAGTCTGAATGAGAGATCATTAAAAATCTAAGCTGTGATAACCATCCGGCTCCCCTTTGCTGGACACTCATGTTCCCATCCTCCCTTTGCAGCTGGTGCGGATGTGACCCAGTGCTGGTGGCTAAGATGTGGTGGGACGTTTGCTGAGGGTACGAGGCCTCTGATAAAAAGGAAAGCTATTTTGTCCTAGCCCTCTTACTCTTTTATATGAACAGATGCCTAGACAGAAGTAGACAAAATGTATAAGGAACGAGGCTGATGTGTGAGGATGGTTAAGGAAGATAAAAAGGGGAGCCTGGGTGGCTCAGTTGGTTGAGTGCCAACTTTGGCTCAGGTCAAGATCTCACAGCTCTTGAGTTCAAGCCCCACAGTGGGCTCTGTGCTCACAGCTTGGAGCCTGGAGCCTACTTCAGATCCTGTGTCTCCTCTCTCTGCCTCTCCCCCAATCAAACTCTGTCTCTCTCAAAAACAATCATTTAAAAAAAATTTTTTTTAAAGAAAGATAAAAGAACCTGTGCCCCTGAATAATATTGCTGACCTTTTAATGCAACCCTAGGAATACCTACCTTTAGTTTTCTTCTAAGTGAAATAGCAGATGTCTATATGGTTTAAGCCACAGATAGAGGAGTTCTGTCACTCTCTGTCAGAGGTCTCCATTAAACATACTATGGAGGGGTGCCTGGGTGGCTCAGTAGGTTGAAGCGACCAACTTCAGCTCAGGTCAAGATCTCCCAGTTTGTGAGTTCAAGCCCCACATCAGGCTCATTGTCGTCAGCACAGAGCCCACTTCAGATCCTCTGTCCCCCTCTCTCTGCCGTTGCCCTGCACATGTGGACCCTCGTGCGCATGCTCTCTCTCTCTCTCTCCCCGCCTCCGAAAAATAAACAAACATTAAAAAAAATACGATGGAATACCATGCAGTGTGTGTGTGTACGTGCACACGCACACACACACACGTTATTTATTTTGAGAGAGAGAGAGACATAGTACAAGCAGGGAGGTGTAGAGAGGGAGGGAGACACAGAATCTGAAACAGGCTCCAAGCTCCAAGCCGTCAGCACACATCCTGACACCGGGCTCAAACCCACGAACTGTGAGATCATGACCTGAGCCGAAGTCAGATGCTTAACTGACTGAGCCACCCAGGCGCCCCTACTATGCAGTACTTTTAAAGGGAATCCTATAAATCTGTATTTACTGATATATTGTTAAAAGCACTATATATACACACATAATATATGTATACATTAGGAAAACACTTACGAATGTGTATATGCCTATATATCTGCATCTACATAAATTCTTAACGAAAGGTCTTGAAAGCATACACACCAAAGTGGTAACTGATACTGATGATGTCTGGGGACCTGGACCAAGTTGGAGATGAAGGTACACGTGAGGATCTAGTCATTGCGATTATGATTGCTTGTACAACTAAAAGCAAGTAACTAAAAAGTTAAGTGAAATAAAATTATTCATTTTTATAAGTTTATTTTTATTTATTTATTTATTGAGAGGGAGATAGAGAGCAAGCAGGGTAGGAGCAGAGAGGGGGAGAAAGAGAGGCAGGGAGAGGGAGGGAGAGACAGAATGAATCCCAAGCAGGCTCTCTTATCAGCACAGAGCCCGATGCAGGGCTCGATGTCACAAACTACAAGATGACAACCTGGGCCGAAACCGAGAGTTGGGAGGCTTAACCAACCCGACTGAGCCACCCAGGCGCCCTGAAATAAAATAATTTAAAATAAAAATAGTCAAGAGGTGAAATACGCATTTTATTGATATCAAACTCTTATCGAAGTGCCGCAAATGGGCATAACTTGGAACAAATCATGGAGGCAAAGTGCCTTTAGTATCTATTCACGTTTAAAGTGTATGGGGAGTGCAGATATAAATGGTATATTCACGTATCTTCAACTGTCCTTTGAAAAATGGATTTATTTGTGGTAAACAAACAAAGATACTGGGAAATACATGCCCTAACCATTTAGAGATACATGGGAAACAGATGTTTCCACACACAAAAGGATTCATTTCTCTACAGATGTTGCCATGGAAGATCTTATGTTGTCCTGTTGTGTGGCGAGTACATTATGAAAGAGAAGTACAGCTTTGCTTTGATCCATAAAAACTCTCCCACAAATGGCAACCCACAATATTTTCCAGAATCTACCACCATAAGATAGCAGATGGTGATGGTACAAATTGCAGAAAATTGTTAAGACATCATTTGTTGAATACATTACAACATTTATTCATAAGACTAATAATGGAGCTAGACAGACATTAGCAGATAGACAAGAGAAAAAAATGTACGCTCGAAATGAGATTGAAATGAGATAGAAAGCCAACTGGCATGATAGATCAGTAAAGCCAGGCCAAGACTTTGTGAAAATATAGGAAGCTTTAATTTATAAAGAATTGAGGTTCTTTCTCAAACTCTACCTCAGTGTAGAAGGCTGGAGATTTATTCAACCTTCATTGTACACCTGCTATGTGTCAAAGATTGTGTGGGGTACCTGAAATTCAAAAATGAAAAGGTTTACATTTCTCTCTTATGGAATTACCATCTAGCTGTTGCAACTAAATAATACCAGTGTGTGATGAATAGAATATTACCGAATAAGTAAGGTAGAAAAAGTGGCCCAGACTGGGAATAATTAACTCTGTTGGGGAGAGGAGGAAATAAGGGAAGAAATGCTATAGGCTTTGTTGACTGTGTGGGGATCAATCACGAGGGTTTAGGAAACTGGGAGAAACCAGCCTTTACTGATGGACAAGGAAGAGGGAGCCATGGGGACCTGAGTAGGTAGCTGGAGCCAAGTTTGAAGGGCTGGTAATACTAATGAAAAGTGCCTGCCCAGTGTCCTCAGATGTTGGGAAGCAACTGCAGTGACACGGTGAGACTTGCATTGGAAATGTTCTCTGGCCTGGTGACGTAGAAAGATGGAAGACGGCTGAGCTGAAGTTGGAGAGCCCAGTTAAGAAACTCCTTCAATAACTGCCGGTGGGAATGCAAACTGGTACAGCCACTCTGGAAAACAGTATGGAGGTTCCTCTAAAAATTGAAAATAGAACTACCCTATGACCCAGCAATTGCACTACTAGGTATCTATCCAAGGGATACAGGTATGCTGTTTCGAAGGGGCACATGCATCCCAATGTTTATAGCAGCACTAGCAACAATAACCAAAGTATGGAAAGAGCCCAAATGTCCATCGATGAATGAACGGATAAAGAAGATGTAGTGTGTGTGTGTGTGTGTGTGTATATATACACACACACACACACACACAATGGAGTATTACTCAGCAATCAAAAAGAATGAGATCTTGCCATTTGCAACTACATGGATGGAACTAGAGGGTATTATACTAAGCAAAATTAGAGAAAGACAAATATCATATGACTTCACTCATATGAGGACTTTGAGACACAGAACAAATGAACACAAGGAAAGGGAAGCAAAAATATAAAAACAGGGAGGGGGATAAAACATAAGAGACTCATAAATATGGAGAACAAACTGAGGGTTACCAGAGGGGGTGTGGGAGGGGGAATGGGCTAAATGGGTAAGGGGCATTAAGGAATCTACTCCTGAAATCACTGTTGCACTATATGCTAACTTGGATATAAATTTTAAAAAGTAAATGAAAATAAGCAAACAAACGAATAAATAAATAGAAACTCCTGCAATGGTCAAAGCAAGCAACAGATTAAAGCCTGAGTTCACGCACCTAGTTGGTCTCAAGAAGATTTGGTGAAGACAATAATCTGAAGGATACGTCTACCATGTACACTTCAAAATAAAGAAAGGAGATACGAGACAAAAGGAAGGAGAAAAGAGTCACTAAAGAAGAAAAGAGCATGTCCATGGCATAGCAATTCCAGTGTCAACAAAGGGTTAAATTTGGGATTATCAAATCTCCCATCTTCCTTGGTAGACACCATTTTCTTTCCTGGTTTCTGTATCTTAATGACCCTCCTGGAAATTTCTCCTTTCCCTTTTTTTTAACAGCCTGATTTCTCTATGAGTGACCCGCACCCCCCGCCTTGGATTCTCCTTTTTCCATCAGCTCTTCCCACATTCATTCACAGTGAATAAATCTCTTCTGAAAACAAAATTAGTCATTCTTGATTATATAATGCATTTTATTTTTCCTAGCTATTTTATGTGTTTCTGTTTCTTTCCTAATTAATGATATACTTTCTAGAGGTCAGTGAGTTATAATAATTTACAAGCATTTTGGTACCTAGCAAATTGGTGAGCCCAGAGAAGTATCCAAATTAAGAGCCACAAGGAACCTAAAATCACCTTATGAAATTCTCCTGTGCCATAAATGAGGAAACACTCAGAAAGATTTAGTCCTACTTAAAAATATACTGTTAGAGAAAGAACTAAGATTAAGACCTTGGAATTGATTTGGTCAAGCATTTTTTGAGAGCCTGCTACCTACCGGCACATTTTTCTAGCATTTCTGTATCAAAGGACACAAGGAAATCAACTGGGTTTTCAAGCCAGATTGTTCTTCTAATAAGCTGCTCATCTCATTGGAAAGGTAAGCAGCTGAAATCTGTAGCAGACGCTGCCAGTCCATTAAGCAAGCCTGACTCCCTGGGTTGTGCTGAGATCCACCAAGACGATTGCTAATGGAAGATGTAAGAGATATCGTACTTGAAAACTCCAGCTATTTCCTAACAGCCGAGAGAAGACATGCACTAGATGTACCCAATAAAGGAATGGAGTCTGAACGTCTTACAAAAGTGGCCATGACCCAGCTCACACAAAGTTCCAAACTAAAGGAAACAAAGAGGGCACTGTGAATCCTAAAATGCTAAGGATATTCCCTCCCTCCCTCCCTCCCTCTCTCTCTCTCTCCCTCCCTCCCTCCCTCCCTCCCTCTTGAAAGCAACAGTTAAACTAATTGCAAAGAACTTCAGGTCTTGCACTCAAATTAAATATTCATAGAACTCCATTTATGTGCTGCATTTAGAAGTTAAGAGACTTCAAAACCCTTTCTGCATTCCCAGTAGTCAGCTAATCCATTAGAAATGTGATACCCACTCTAACCCACAGTAACAGAGCGCCAGCCCAGGCGGCCAGCTGAGCTTGGAAGCTTTCTCAAGAGCTGCAAGGCAGGGGTTTGAGGATGCTAAGTCATTCTGGCAGTAAATCTCTGGCCCTTCTCACCAGTAAGGTTTATCACCAAGCAGTTGAGCAAAAGAGAGAGATGCTAAGGGGAATAATGGGGGGGGGCAGTGTTTCATGGTGACAAAGACATTATTTTCTTATTTGGTAATGACAATTGATTCATATGTGGCCTGGGGGAACAAAAAAGATCTAGTGCTCAAGGAATTTAAATATTTCTTTAAGCTGAACTTGCTTATAAACGTGTTTACACAAAGATTGCTGGGTGCTGTCTAGACAGTTGGCTTCCTTCCCACTGCGCATTTTGTTGGACAAGGGTCAGTAAAGTGCAGGCCTGTGGGCCACATTCAGCCTGCTACCTGTTTTTGTAAGTAAAGGTTTATTGGAACACACCATGTCTGTTCGTTTTCGTATTATCATGTATATTAGACAAGAGAGATGCACACAACCAAAAATATTTCCTACTTGACCCTTTAGAGACAAAATTGCTGGCCCCTGCTTTAGAAAAATATCCTTATTATAAACAAAGTTCAATTATTTAGTTGAATTAAGCTACATGTGGCTTCATTGCACTTAAATATATTAATTAACCACCTACACAAACATATATAGTATTAAGGAGGTGAAATGGAGAATTCAAAGTGTGAGAAATTGCAGAATTCAGTCAAGTGAAATCTTTTACAGTCTTTTTCATCCGAAGAGGCACAAACGGAAGAAAGTTTTTAAGCAATACAATGCAACGCTTAAAGAGTAATCGTGTTTTTGATTCCGTCTCCTTGAATTTCCTGCCATTTGTCAGCATTTTCCGAACCTACTGGTAGAAATCACATTTTACTCTCACGATTCCTCCCACCCAGGGGTGAGGAAGAACAATTCCTGGTGACAAAAGAAATTGCTTGGGTGAAATCTGTTATAGACCAGATGGGCTGGAAAGCTTGATGGAAACAATCCTTCATAACCTCTCACTATCCTCTGAATGCTTTCTTATTTACTCAGAGCAAGCCTTCCATGGCACATAAGAAATGCATATGTTGCCTCATTTATTATTTACCTGACATGTTGTTAGCAACTGGGGTTGGAAACCAGCTCAGGATATGATTTCTTAAGAAAAGACCAGGCAAGGGGACCAGAAGACTCGGGCCAGCATGGTGACTAGGTATGTAATTCTTACTGGAGTTTTTCCAACTCCTATCCTTTTGGAGATAAGATCAGGTAAAAACAAACAAATAAATAAGAACACTGAGGTCCTCTGTATATATGGATATTCTCTTGCATGCCAGAATCAAAGATGAGTGGGCAAGCCAACCCTATTCTCTCCAGGCACAAAAAGAACTGTTCAAGGGAAAAATAATACTTATTCCTTTGCAATCCTAGAAAGCTAACTTCTTAGATAATCTCCTAAGAGCCACCTTGGTCACCTCTTAGACAGTGGGGATGTGACTTTTTATAAACTTATTTAACCTGACATTTTAAAATCACAAGCAATTATCATCATGCATTCTCCTGATCTTAGGATCACACATCACATTTCTTAAGCCCTGTTCAGTTCAGCCTTTGCTAATTTCCTACGATATGTGAGGACACTATGGTTCCAAATATGAATACGGCATATACTCTGCCCTTGATAAGTTAATAGTTTAGTAGAGGAGAAGAGATTTCAATATGCTGAATATATATTCAACAGATCATTTTAATATATTGAACATAACTTTCTCAGATCATTTCAAAATAATACATTAAAACCTAAGAAAAGGTTTATAAATTGTAATCCTGTCATTAATAATTTCCTCCCTAACTAGGAAGCAGGTGCACAAAATAAATGAATTAAAGATATGCATTAGAATAATGCTTTTCATCATTCTTTGTTCTCTGCCTGAACATTAGTAAGACCGAAAGCTCTAAATGCAAAGAGGAATAAATATTCACCTGAACACAGCTTTCAAGAAGAGATGGCTCTTTGTTGACTTTTTATACCAGAGGGCTTAATGGATTAAAAGCTCCTAAAGAACAGGAACTATGAGCTGAGCATCTTTGTACTTCCCACAGCATTTTACACAACATCGAGTCAACAAAAAGAGATGCCCGAGGTCTCAGAGTGAATGAATGATAAAATATGGGTCTGCTTCTCAAGACCTGTGACTCTTCACTGTATCATCCTTGGGCCAGTCCTGATGATTCAGAAGAGGAATCAAATCCCAAGTGATGGGTGCCATGTGCCCACACTTTGTATGCCTCCTACCCAGAGACCAGCTATGCTTGGCATTGTACAGCTTCTCCTGCAAAAGGAAGAAAGAGTTTCCATGCTCCTACCACCCAAGTTTGCAGAAAACCAAGAGTTTCTCACCACACATCATTCCAATGTCTGGCTTCATTAAGGGCAGTAGACTTTGGTTTCTTGCAACTTTTCCCCTTAAAGCTTAGTGTTCTCGTTTCCTTTTTTTTACTATGTTCTCATAGACTGAACTGTAAAAAGATTGTACTAAAAGCTATACTTGCAGTTGCAAATACTTTCAGCAACTCCTTAAAGGAGATTCTCTCTCCCTTCCCTTCTTTCTGTTTTTCTTTATCTTCTGTGTGCACAAGCACATGTTTATGTGAAAAAACAATGCTTGCCCAGTGCAGTTATTTGTGAATAGTTCCATTCTCGTCGTGTGCTGATCTGAATAATATGAGATAAAGTTGAAAGGTGGAAATAACCAGGAGAGGAAGAGAGTAAAATGTCAAAATATGGACAAAGGTAATTTAAATACTATATATGTCATTATTAATATAACAGCAATTTGACAAATTTTTAAAAATTACATTGAAGGAGTGCCTTGCAAGCGATTCAGGAACATACACATGATCTCTCCAAGTTCAGAGATTCACAACATTAACTTTATAACTTGTTCCTGCTGGTCCACATTTTTTATTTATTTTTTTAAATTATCTGAATCCCTTTCAGTTAAAATAAAGATGCGGGCCCAAGAATCTGGGGTGAAAAGTTCAGTGTTAAAAATATCTTATTTGTCACTACTCCTCGTGTGCTTAGAGACCAGTTTTCCTTAGTCTGACCAAGAATTAGCTTTTTGAAAAAAGTGAATTCTATTTGTTTCTTTTCACCCAAATAAATATTTACTTATAAAATCACATATTTAAACAAAGAATTCAGACACTTCTCAAAAATGCTTTTCATATTTCATCCCATTGGTCTTATCCATCTAAAATTCTAGAAGGCATTTTCCTATAATTTAATTACTATATTAGAAGTGATGGCATCTAAATCGTTCTTATTTCAAGCTCTCCCCTAGGAAGAGCAGAAACTGAGGCCTTATACACAATATACATTTTATAAGAATGAGAAAGGTCTCCACCAAATATGAATTTATTTTAAAAATACTTTAAGTTTATCTTGAGAAAGAGAGAGTGAGCACGAGCAAGGGAGGGGCAGAGAGCGAGAGCGAGAGCGAGAGAGAGAAAGAGAGAATCCCAAGCAGGATCCGCGCTGTCAGTACACAGCCCAATGTGGGGCTCAAACCCAGGAACCGTGAGATCATGACCTGAGCCGATATCAAGAGCTAGACGCTTAACTGACTGAGCTATTCAGGCGCCCCCAAATATGAACTTATTTTGAAGACAATGTGGCAAGAACATGAGCAGGAAGCTCATGACTCACAAGTTGTATTTGGAGTTCACTTCCAGATAAATCAATCAGGTGCTAGGAGGATTTAAGGCCCAGCTCATAAAGCCTGTAGAAATAAAAAAGCAATCAGGTAATAACCTAACAGAGGGGCCCACAGCGAAGCCGTCAGCCAGTGCTTCTCAACTGGGGATGAGTTTGCCTCCAAGGGGACATTTGGCCATGCCTAAAGACATCTGTGATAGCCACTACCAGAAAGGGGATGGGGAACGCTGCTGGCATTGAGTAGACTGTAGCAAGGGATGTTGCTGAATACCCCACCACGCACACGACAGCCCCAACACAACAAAGGGCCTGTCTGCCCTAAAATGTCAATATGCTGAGGCCGAGAAACCCTGTACTAGTCCCAGGATCCATCATCTTTTGAGAGTTGCCATACTCTATTATTTCAAGAAGTGTTCTTGCTAAGTAGCATGGATTCATCCTATAAATGGAAGCAAACAAAAATTAATTTTCTTTTTACTATTTCCGCAACACCCCTTAATATAACTGGAGTTCCCACTGGGTGTTGCATAAGTAAGGCTGTAGATTAATGATCCTATCTCAGAGGTGACCCAGTTAAATGGAGACATTTTGGCCCTTCTCAAAACATTTGGAGGGACGATATTTTATTTCACATGCCACTGCCAGTTCCTCAAAAGCCTTAAAAAAATTCAAGTTTAGAATATATAAGATCATAGTCAAAGTCAGAAATAATACAGTTTTTCATCTCTAAGCAGAGAAAGGGTATTTTAAAAAGGTAAAACATTCTTTAACTTTGATCTTATCTTCTTGGGGAATTTTCCACATCTCAAAGTCTGGGGGTAAAGTAACATATTAGGTTAACAAAGTGCTACTTCTTTTTAGCCTTATAAAGTGCACTACAGTGGACAGCCAAGGACCAGCAAGCACCTACCCAATGTCATCTATCTCCTGCAGGACTGGTAGAGCCCTTAATATGCTAATGAGCCCTATGAATCTCTAGCGGTACACTGTATCCCATAGGGTTTCCTAAAGGACTTCCACCATAAAACTCTTTATTTGGTTCCATTTTATGGAACTACAATTCCAAACAGCATAGTTTAAAAGTGCTGGAATGATAAACCTGTTCTCTTCCCAATGAAATTTCCCTCCACATGGAATAAAAGCCGTGGTCTTAACTGGCTCATCTGATGGAGAGCTGCCTTGTCTCTCATTTAACTGGACCAAGTCAAGCCCTTGGAAATGCAGTTCATTGGGTTGTTCTAAAGGATATGGATTGGATATTTCTCTTACTCTTTAACAGCCAAATGGTCACATTCTATGAAATACAAAACACCCTAGGCATTGCTGAACTGGTGGGTTTTCTATGTTCTTTCTTGTTTAAAGAAACATTTCCAATGTATTGCTCTGTATATACTTAAAGGGGTGAAGCCACAGAAAACACAAGGATACGTATTATTATGGCCTTCAAAATAGGACTGTTCTTCCAAAGTCAAAAAGACCAGGGAAGTTTATATAAATATCTAGAAAAGTATAAGTACAGGTGCAATGAGACAGTGTTTAAAAAAGGTTACTTCACAAAAAAGAGGATTTTTATTGAGTAGGATGGATTTTTAACCCCATATTAGACTGAGTAAATCACACTATTTTTTCTAAGTGTGCTGTCCTTCACTTCTGTGATAGCTCAACTATAGGGAAGGACTTATTTAGATTCACTCACATTCTTTCCCTGATCTTATCAAGAGTAAGCATTTGCATGGCTGCTGTTCACATTTCAATATTAGGTCTATTGCTGTTGAAGAAGTTGATCCATGGTAAATTTGAATCCATTGGTAAATCCAATAACCTCATTTTATTTAAAGTAAGATTCTTTTTTTTTCTAAGTTTTTATTTATTTATTTTGAGAGAGACAAAGACAGCATGAGCAGGGGAGAGGCAGAGACGGGGGGGGCGGGGGGAGAGAGAGAGAGAGAGAGAGAGAGAGAGAGAAAATGAGAATCACAGGCAGGCTCTGCACTGTCAGCACAGAGCCTGATGCGGGGCTCAAACCACAAACCATGAGATCATGACCTGAGCTGAAGCCAAGGGTTGGATGCCTAACCTACTGAGGCACCCAGGTGCCCCTAAAATAAGATTCTTACTGACTGAGTGAATCAGCCACATATAAGAATATAACCTCATTATACTAGATAGTATATATCTAAATATATATATATTTTAATATATATAATATATGTATAATAAAATAAACATGTATTTATTTTAATAGCATAGGTGTTTGTATTCCAATATGGCCCCAAAATTATACTAGATAGTATATATCTGAAAAATACTTATATATATTTAAAAAATGTTTTTAATGTTGTTGTTTTTTTTTGTTTTTTGGTTTTTTTTTTTTTTTGAGAGACAGAGCACAAGTTGGGGAGGAGCAGAGAGGGAAGGAGACACAGAATCCAAAGCAGGCTCCAGACTCTGAGCTGTCAGCACAGAGCCTGATGCGGGGCTCAAACTCACGAACCATGAGATCATGACCTGAGCCAAAGTCAGACACTTAACAGACTGAGCCAACCAGGTGACCCAAATACACGTATGTATTTTTAATAGCATAGGTGTTTGTATGCTAAAATGGCCACAAAATTAAAACTTGCCCTCAAATCTGAGACAGTACCAAAGGAAAAGGAGGGGTGCAACAAAATTACATTCCGTTCAATTTTTTTTTTCTTTCTTGCAAATACAGAAGTCCTGAGATGGGAGCAAATAGATGATCCCTTCTTTCAAAGAGCTTACTTGTAGTTATTTTTCCTCTTTACCAATTATAAAACTGTCTCTATTTTGGGCAGTCTCTCTTTCTTCCTCTCCCCCCACCTCTGTTCTCATTCATTCACTCACTCAACATCATTTGAACACCTGCCAGGTATTTGAACAGGACGAGAGTAGTGTAGTGGCATTAAACTCAGACCAGAAAAAAACATTAGAAAACAGTGGAAATTAATCTGATTCATAAAAAACTGCAGCAGCAAATATAGACTCAAGGGACCAAAACAACTACTCTGGGACAAAGAGCTATGTTGCAGCTTAATAAATATTTTCAGTACCTCACTAAACCTCCTTTTCATATAACTCAGGGGTCAGCAAACCACATACAGCTTGAGGACCAAATCCTGAGGGCTGCCTGTTTTTACACTACTCACAAGCTAAAAAGGTGTTTTGGAAACATTTTTTTTTAATGTTGGGAAAAAAATAAAAAGAATAGTAATATTCTCTGACATGAAAATAATATGAATTCAAGTATCACTGCTGTTCATACTAAAATTTTAGTGGAGTACCACCAGGCCCATTCACTTGTCTACTGTCTGTGGCTTCTTTCATGCTAGAACAGCAGAGCTGAGTAGTTGTAACAGAGACCTTACGGCCCACGGAGGCTAAAATTTTTACTATCTGGCCCTTCAAAGAAAAGATTTATCAACCTCAGATATAACTGGCCTGAGAAAAGCATTATGTGTGCACACTGTAACTTCGAATTCTGTACTGCTAAAAACAACCAATAAGAGGTTTTTCCATTTGTCTACCAACATGTAAAATAGGTCAGAAAAAGAGAGGCTATATCTAAATCTACATGCAAGTACATGGGAAGAAGGAATAAAGGCATCACAGTAGTCTATGATTTTGTAGTATGACTCTGGGGTATAAGAATAAAAATATACCCAAGAATCACCAGATAATCCATTTATCCACTCAGATCAGCATTGTCCTGATCCTACTAAAAAATACTAAGTGTGGTTTACATAATCAAGTTTAGAAAGAATTAAGAAAGAAATAAGAGTAATGAAGAAATTTAGAAACTAAATGGAAAAACATTAAATAAATCAGGATAATTCACTGACGAGAGAATAAAACCATGGGGCAATTTACTACTAGCCTTTGAGGCTTAAGGAAAGCAAAGCAGAGACAATGATCATGACCTATAATAAAAGGCACTGAGCTTACGCATTAGGGAGACTTTTCTGGCAAAGCATTTTGTTCACATGGATCTGAGTTACCTAGAAAGACAATTGGTTCTTGAAGTCTTCAAGTCCTGGAAAAAACAAAAACGAAAAAAGACATTCATCCATTCTATCCTTTAGGGGAAAAAAATGGACTTGTGGCACCTGGCTGGTCAGTTGGAGGACAGTACAACTCTTAGAGTCGTGAATTCGAGCCCCATGTTGGGAGCAGAGATGACATACATACATAATACAAACTTTTAAAAAAATTGGCTTAAGTAAATAAGCTATATTAAGTGACCTCTTGGATACTTGGACTTCTGATTATTCTAAGGCTATTTCTGCAAATCTAAAAATGTTAATTTTCTTCAAAAAAATTTTTTATGTTTCTTTTTGAGAGAGAGAGAGAGAGAGAGAGAGAATGAGAGAGAGAATGAGAGAGAGAGAGAATAGGTGTGGACAGGGGAAGGGCCGAGAGAGAGCGATACACAGAATCCGAAGCAGGCTCCAGGCTCTCAGTTGTCAGCCGGGAGTCCGATATGGGACTCGAACTCACAGACCTTGAGATCATGACCTGAGCCGAAGTTGGACACTTAACCGATTGAGCCACCCAGGTGCCCAAAAAATGTTAGTAATTTTCAATAGCAGTTGGAGAAGGAAAGGAGAGGGATGAGCACATACAGTGAAGATTACGGTGTCTGCTGGTTGTCCCCATAAAATAGGGGTGGGATGGGGTAAACGTCTCCCTAAGTAACTTTGCTGCATGAGCTCTAAACAACTCAGATCAAGATTCTTCTTGTCAGAAGCAGCGCTTTTCAAACAGTACTGATATTTTTGGCCTCGATTTATACCGATCAACAAGCATATGTCTGTAGGGATTAAATTAATTAGAGGAGATCTGCTGGATGATGTTCAAAGACAATAAAATTCCTCAAGGTTTACAGGCCATACAAGTTGGAGCACAAAGTGGTACACCTTGGGGGAGGATTAAGAGAAACTAATTTTGTACCCAAAGGACTGTCATTTTCTATCCCCATGCAAAAGGGAGACTCTGCTTCAACACGTTTCCAATTGGAGAACTAGGTTAATGCCTATATAGTTATGTGTGTAGGGAAACAAGTCCTGAAAGAATAAACTGAGAAAACTGAATTACATGAAGAAGTATGAAGTATAAAAGGCAAATAACCTCTTTAAAAAACATTTTCCGGGGCACCTGGGTGGCTCAGTCGGTTAAGCGTCCGACTTCGGCTCAGGTCATGATCTCGCGGTTCGTGAGTTCAAGCCCCGCGTCGGGCTCTGTGCTGACAGCTCAGAGCCTGGAGCCTGCTTCAGATTCTGTGTCTCCCTCTCTCTCTGACCCTCCCCCGTTCATGCTCTGTCTCAGTCTCAAAAATAAATAAACATTAGAAAAATTTTTTTTTAAAAATAAAAAACATTTTCCAAATTCCAAAGAAAAGGAAGAGGACATTACACTGTTACTTTCCTTTTTTTTTTTTTTTTTTAATGCTCTAAAAACAGGATAAGAGAATGGTTTCACTTAATTAAGCCATAGGATAAACTTCCAGATGAAGAACGAGATTAAATCTTGAGTCAATTATTTCAAAAGCTCAAGACTCTTTGAAAGTAGGATTATCTCCAACTAGATGTCTACATGGACATAGAGTCCTTCCATACCCAGCAAACAGCAGAGATACTACTTGATAAGATTTCTTCCATCCCAGACAACCTGCTGAGTAGATGAACGAAATGGCAACTTGTAATTTACTATTTATGGGTTACTCAAGTCCGACTTGCATGAAGACCTCAAACACTTGTCCCTCTCCCATTAAAATCATTCAGGGAAGGGCCCCTTAATTTGCTTTTCTACCAAGTTCCTAGGTGTAGCTCCTGCTGCCGGCCCAGGGATCCCACTATGACAACCACGGGTCTAAAGCCATCTCTGTTGTCCTTTCATACAAATAGAAGAAAGCCACCAAAGACCCACTTCAATAACCTAACTCTTAGTCTGCCATCTCTGAACATGAACATTTTTACATTACGCGTAATTAGTACCTTCTATAAGACTTCTGTGTAATTAGCTACCGACGATACAATCAAGTTTTGTCATGACCCAGTCTATTCAAGAAAAGATACAAAGCATCCAGTTCATCTAAGTCCTGTGAAATAAAATTACATGGAGAGGAGTATTTATTTGGCCAATGGCTAAAGGCTAAGATTCTACCTAGGTCCCTCAACTCTTAGTGCTACAAATTCAATGAAAACAAACACACACACAAAGCTATTCCAGATCGCAGCTGGCACTTCAGAGTGTTCCATAGGCAGTGGAAAGAAACACAGAGACATAATGACACAATTTAGAAAGCTTGATTCTGAGATTGTAATTCTGAGAATGTGAAATGCAACAAGCTCATCAAGACCTTGAACATACCAAAGCATTACACCAACATGTAGCTATTGCAAATACTACCTTCCCTATTGGTTCTGATACACCCAGGGAGGAATATCCCCAATTTTATTTTATGTTAGTAATTATTTACAATGGTGTTCCACCTACAAAGTACCATCTCAAAGAATGATTCCTTTATCCAGTCAATATCTGAGGACTAGTTAATAAGAAGCATAGTCTTATAGAAAAGATACATTCGAAGAACATTCTTAGTTAATTGTGTATAGATAAGTTGAATCATTTTACATGTAGTAAGTGTCACTGCTATAGGAAGCATATGCAATAAGTCTTTTAATTGAGCTGAATAATTTGAAGTTAAATAATTTAACTCTTTATTTAACATTGGTAACTTTAGGTTTGATGTAGCAAACTCAGCATGTGAGAAATTGCGGCGCAACAATTTTATGCTCTGTGGTGCATAATCAACCTTTGCTTTCATGAAATTTAGCCCCTATTATTTCTATCACTTGAGTGAAGTGGGGGGAAGAAAACAACAACAATAACAACAACACAAAACAGGGAAAGACCAAAGGAAAGGAGAAAGAGGGAAGGAAAAGAAGGGAGGGAGAGAAAGAATATTCATTTTCTCTTTAAATGGTAGGCGATTTTAAATTCCTTACTATGAGACTGCTCTGTGAACGTTTAGCATAAATAACTACACAAACAAAAGCCGAGGAATTCATAAAAACCAGTGAAGGCTGTTAAACACACACAATATCTATATTGTAGCACAAGTACCAACCAACTAGTTATTTAGTGAAGGTTAGCCGGCTACGGGGGAATGGGAAATTTTTAAATTTAAATGAATGTTATCTTGAGGTTTTCAAAGCATTTGACTTGCAGTTCTTGTAGACTTATGCATATTAATACCTCGTGACCAAAATGCTACAGAGCCCATTCCATAAAACATATTTAAATGGTTATACTTTCCCAAAGTATTAAGAATTACCAACAACTATTAAAGGGCATAACTAGGTCTGAGTTTCCCTGAATTCTGTAAGCATACAGCACATCCATTTCAAAGGCTTGGATACCCAAAGAAGTGTAATAACTCTGCTAACTAGAGAGAAGACATCTCACATAAAGTGAAAACAGACTGGCAGATAGTAACACATGCCCCGGTTGTGAAATGCAGTTGAATTTAGAGCTCCATCTGTTCCCAGACTTGAAAAGTCTGGGGTTTTCTCAAAACCACCACAAAAGATTTGTGTGTTGTACCAACAGAATGCAGACATTTTATAAGCATCGGGCCAAATAATCATTTATAAATAAATCCCCATCTTCACAACCCAAAAAATAGAACACATGCAGTAAGAACCTGCCAACCCTGGACACAGTACCATTGGCCCCTCATATATTGTCACGGTTTCTCTTTTTAGATGCATCATACATCTTATGAAAATGGAGTAACAAGCAAATAGCCAGTTTTCCCAATCTGCAAGGATATTTTCAGGACTTTGCCCTTGAAAAAGGTACCTTCCTCACCACCATCATTTCAATCACTTTCTTGCAAGAAAACACTGCGTGGAAAACATCAGCAATCTAACATCAGGCAAGTTTTCCTCCTTGATAATAAATATGTTAGTTTGGGGCAGGCTCACAAAGAATCCAGACAGCTCTGATCTGGCCCTATTCCAGCAGTGAAGCGTCTGGTGTGGGAGGAAAACCATCAGATGTCTTTCAGATGTGTACTTCTATCTACCCCTACTGTCTGCAGCTTGAAACAGAAGTGGCGGCCATTAAAGACCCGTCTTTTGGGCACTAGGGTGAAACGTCTTTACTAGCCACGATGTCCAGTCAGCTGAGAACACGGTGTATTTATTGAGGAGGGACCTCTTGAAAATGTGTGGCATATGTCAGGTTAGATACCAGATAATGACTAAGCCTTATAGGCCACTCTTTGTCAGGATTCATAGCCAGAATTCTAACATTAGTGTGCAGCTCCAGTTTCTTTTTGCAATTTACATACATTCCCCAGGAGAGCTGAACATGGTGAGGCTGGTGCTAGACTACCAACTTATTTTATATAAGTTTCATGCGTCAGGGCTCAGCCAAAGCCCCAAAATGGGGCATTTGGCCAGCTTCCCCATAGATGCAGTAAACAGACCGAAGGAAAAAACAGGGGTGCTTCTACAAAAATACCCTACGTCACACTCTGGAAGTAACAGAAATTAATGTAATGCTTAAGAGGGAGTGTGTGCACGACCTATTCTAAAGCACAAAGAGAGCAACATTTAACAGGGGATTCTTGGGGCACCTACACGGCTCAGTTGGT
The DNA here is from genome assembly GCF_018350195.1 of Panthera tigris. Classification (NCBI taxonomy): domain Eukaryota; kingdom Metazoa; phylum Chordata; class Mammalia; order Carnivora; family Felidae; genus Panthera; species Panthera tigris. The sequence continues at coordinate 143,835,735 of NC_056668.1, read as the reverse complement.
TAAGCATCCAACTTCGGCTCAGGTCATCATCTCACGGTTCACGAGTTCAAGCCCCACGACGGACTTTTTGCTGACAGCCCAGGGCCAGGAGCCTGCTTTGGATTCTGTGTCTCCCTTTCTCTCCCGCTCATGTTCGCTCGCTCTCTGTCTCTCTCTCTCTCAAAAAAAAATAAACAAACATTAAAAAAATAGAGGACTCTTGAAGCTATTGCTGGTGTAGATCCTTAATCTGAGTTACCTCTGGATATCTAGAAATGAAATGCCGAAGCATTCATCATCAACTCTGGTGACTGCAGGGCCAAGGTGGCAACCTGTAAGCAGCATCTAGTGGCAGAGAGTAAGGAAAAAAAAAAAAAAAGGGAGTGGTGGGGCCTCTAGCCAACTCCAGAGAGACTGAGATTCTCATTCCATTTTTCAAAAACATATCTGACACTATACGCTAGCAGGTGAATTTACCTACCATTTTGTGTTCCAAAATGGACACTGGGGTAACTGAGTGAGGTTAGGAAGACTAGCATCCAGCAGCAGGCAGGGCAGAGTAGAGTTACCTGCCTTCACTACCAAGCCATGGAAACATTTCACAGTAAATTAGGTCATTTACAGATCAGGTGAAGAGTATAGCTGTGGAAAATAGGACATGTAAAACAAAACACAACTTCACCTATATGTGATGTGGGCTGCATTTCATATGGGCTATAACTTATGCTCTAGTAATTTACTGAGTTCTATTTAAGCCTTGTAAATTTGGGGAAAAGTGCCTTAAAGATGAACCTTATACGTGTTGCATTATAAATGCATTATAAAATACGCGGTGACTCGGCAGGGCAGAAAGTTGTTGGAGGACTGGGGAACATTCACTGTAGATGAGTGGTGGGGTCATGGGCAAAGAGGCAGTTAAGAACATAGTAGCATTCACAGAAGAAGCCAAATGTTAAGGGATGTTAAGGCAGTCACGTTACAGGTAAAGTAGCCATGTCCACATCACAAGACTCATAGATATGCCAAAGAATCATGAGAACATAACGGGCAGTAGACAGGAATGAGTGCTGATGTTCACGGAGTAACATGTTGTGTGGAAAGTGCCACCCTGTGGCTAGGGGCAGGGCTTTGATGACAGATGCTGAGGTTGGAATCCCAGTTCCCTCACTAGCCGTGTGTGACCCTGACCAAGTCAGTTAACTTTTCGGCAGCTCATTTTTCCTCCTCTGGAAAATGGGGATGATAATAAACGTAGGGCTGTCTCACAAGATTTTTATGAGGGACGGAGGAGTAAGTATTTGCAGAGCATTTAAAACCCTGTCTGGTATAGAATTTCATGTCGTCTAAATACAAACATGTTGGGTATTTTACAAACATTATTTTATCACATCCCCTCAACAAATCTGCAAGATAACATTGTTCCCTAGATTATTTTTTTACAGATGAAGAACTGAGGTTCCTATTCTATCAGGAACCTTCTAAGGATCTTGGAGCTGGAAGTTGGCAGGGCTGGGATTGGCATCTCACCCTCCCCCATTATGTCATACCACCACCAGCATCAGGGCATGATGTGTGGTGTCACATTCCAGAAGGCTGCCTGGCAGCATTCTCTACACTGGAGTTTCTGTTCCTAACAGTGTCTTTCCCTGATTACTACTTACCATAACAAACTGACCAGACCCTCCCCAGGACTGTGAGAAATTCTGGTTTTTTGTTCTTTTAAGTTTATTTATTTACTCATTTTGAGAGAGAGAGCATGAGAGGGGTTGAGGCAGAGAGAGAGGGAAAAAGAGAATCCCAAACAGGTTCTGCGCTATCAGCATGGAGCCTGACACGGGGCTCAATCTCACAACCTGTGAGATTATGACCTGAGCTGAAATCAAGAGTCAGATGCTCAACTGACTGAGCCGCCCATGCTCCCCAGGACTGAAAGAAATTCTCAAATCATATCTAGCCATGTTGGGAATTAGGAGATAGGAAGGGAAATAACTGTTTCATGAATATGCAAATAAACTTTAAATGACATCTGCATATTTTAAAAAGGCACAAAGAGTAAATATGAGCCTCTGTGGCAGAAGGAATGGATGCTGCATATAACTTTGTGGTGCCTATCATCTTAACCACTGTGAAATAAATATACTGCCAGTGCCTTGATATTTATTTGTCAAAATGTGAGCAACTCCAAGTGATGCATTAGAATAAAAGTTAAAAAATAAAATAAGAGAGACAGAGAGAAAGTCATGGGATTTTTTTTTTCAATAATCATGAGAAACCAAGGTTCAGATTTGCTTGCATAGGCAAACAGACTGCCCAGAGCTCTAATATCACATATGGAAATCCCAAGTTCTGGCGTGCATGCATGATGGACCAGATTCTGGAAAAATCTCATGCCAGGGAGAACTGGGGATTGTCAACCATTCATGTCGAGATTGGAATGTTACTGTCCCATTAAAGTTTCCAAGGCTTTTCCTCGAAGAAACTTTACAGGCACCCGGGGCAAGCTTTGCCCAGCGCCTCAGGACTCAGAAGGCACTCAGAAAGCAAAGGCTTCTAAAGAGGGAAGCGAGAAGTAAATATATGGAGGAACAGAGAAGGGAGGAAAGGGATTATATAAAGCTGTTTGGAGGTAAGCTTGAACAGCTGAAGGACAGAATGAGAGAAACAGAGAAGAGAGGGAGATGGAAACTTTAAACACACAGCTGTAGCAAGGGAGCAAAGGAGGAAGATCATGAACTATGGGGTGAGATGTCATGCAGTGGAGTCCTCAGTGTGGGGGGACAATGGCACTTTTAAAGGAAATTCTCCACATTTCCTACTCCAAGATGGAATGCTCTTTAAAGCACAGAAAAATAGGACTGAGAGAGGTAGGGGAAGGCCTATGGTAATTCATTTCTTAGGCCTCTGCTTCCCTTTCCTTACCCCACGCCAGTGGTTTTGGGTTTCCTCCCAGCATCCAGTGCAGAGGAAACAAACAAAAATGCAGGATCCATGTACAAGCGCTTTACCCAGAGTTCAAGCAACCCACATGTCACTCAAATGTCTGCTCATACCCAGTGTCTAAAGTGTGACATAAAAGGAAAAAGAACTCCAGGGAAGGGGGTGCCTGGGTGGCTCAATCAGTTAAGCATCTGACTCTTGATCTTGGCTCAGGTTATGAGCTCACAGTTGTGAGGTAGGGATCCATGCCCGGCATGGAGCCTGCTTGGGATTTCCTCTCCCCGTCTCTATCTCCCCGCAACCCTCTCTCTACTTTCAAAAAAAAAAAAAAAAAGAACACGAAGGAAGACCAAAACCAAGGTGTCTTCCTTGCTTCTCTAGTTCGAGCACCATTTAGTTTCTGCCTTTCTTCAAACCCTAAAGCCACACCAAGGGGATGCACTGATAATCCCAGTACAAGGGCAGCACGTCTCCAAGAGTCCAGATTCTCTTGGGCTTCGTTCTAAGAATACCCAGGGACAAGGTTTCCACTCACACCTGGGACTAAGGGAAAGAGGAACAAGATGGTCTTAGATGTTGCTTGTCAGGGATTACCCCTACTGCCTCAAGCAAGAGCTTCCAAGCTGGATTTGACACTGAAACCGCGGTTTCCGAAGATGTTGTCTGGTTGCTGTATGATGGGGGAGGAATGGTGCTGCTCCTGTCCCCTCGCTCTGACTTCAAAGCCTGCCTATTTGTGACATTAGCAACTGCTGAGATGAAAGCAGCAAGGAAATCAGTCTGCAGTGAGTGGACTGGGGCTGGCAGTTATATGTGTCGCTTTTATCCTGAATGAGGAGACTACAGAGAGAGATACAAATGATTTATTGTACACTGAGCCAGACAATCCTGACTTTGAAAGGAAAAAAAAAATAAAAAAGCCCAACAAGTGTATGTTTCCCTCCTCTCAGAAGATTCTATTTTGATGAAATGGACAGATTCCACCAGATTCCTCACGTGTTTGCTATGTGTGTGTATATGTTGCGACAGGAGGACTTTTGGCTGAAGTGTCTATTGCATAAAAGACATGACCTCCAGCATGTTTTAGCTTATTAGTTCTCAAACCCTGTTGGATAGCATGAAATTTAATTTTTTGTCCCATCATGGGAACTGGGAAGAATTGAGATCCTAACCATGACCTCACATTCCATGAAAAATAAACTTCTGAACCAAGTGTACATGTTAGCCAGTTCTATTTTAGCTGCATATGAGAGAAAACCCCAAAACTAACTGACAGTGAAAAGAGAAATTATTGTCTCTTGTAAATGTAGAGTCCAAGAGGAAATCTAACCTCAGGCACAGTTTGATCCATGGTCTCAGGGAGTGATACAAGCTGGTTTATCTCTCCATCTCTCAACCCAGTTCACTGAAGTCCATATCCATATTTAGGCTTCTCCATCAAGCAACCTCATGACGGCAAGATAGCTATCAGTAGCTTCAGTATTTTACCCTTACAAACCTAAATCCAAAGGAGAAAAAACTCTTAGCAAAAGCTCCATAAAATCCCAGGTTTCACTATGATTGGACTGACCTGGGTCACATAACCACTGAACTAATCACTGAGGTTAGGGAAGTCCTGGGCTCAGAATAGTCAGGCCTGAATTACCAATCTCCCTCTTTGAGGTCCATGTAAATCTCATAAACTGAAAAACTGAAGCTTTTCGGAGGGAAAATGTGCTAATTTTACCCTAAAATTAGTACATGGAATCTGGACAGGCATAACAAAAAACACACACTAATTCACAGTGGAATATTTGAGAGATTTGTTGCTAACATATGAGTGGTATTCCTCTCCTAGTACTCAAAGGTAAATATGTGGTCACAGATTCCAAATCGTTTTTTAAAAGTATGGAATCAAGTTTAAATTTGAAAAATTATACTTCTCTGTAAATTTGCATTAATGATCTATTTTTTTTTTTATTTTCCTAGCTGAATACCTCTATCCAGTTTGTTATACATTAAGAAGAATGTTGTTCAATGCCTTCAATACTGGTCTGTCAATGTATTGCCCTTCTCCCACCAACTGGGCCAATGTCAAACAAAAGAGACTACAAGACACAATCACTATTCTCCTTGACTCATGCCTTAGTAGTGACCAGTCACCAAGCTCCTCCATATACTGGATCTGTGCTAAGTACTTTCAACAGAAGTCTATAACCCTCAAACCAAAAACTATGTTGTTTCAACAAAGTCACACAGCTGATAAATAAAAGAAAAGCAATTTGAACCAAAATTGGTCAAATAGCCCCCTAGGCTTTTTCTCTTGTGCTAATAAGCTGCCTTGCATTCGCTGAGTATGATTCTACCAGGTATCTTCTTCTGTACTTTGAGTTTAAGCTTGTCCCCATTTTACCAGTATCAATCTTAAACCTACTTGGAGATATCCAGGATGCTACTCCTGAAGCTCTGCCGATCATGGCTGCCTTCTCTAATAGTTCCGGGGCATCTTAGTAACTGAGGCTTTCCAACACTATGAGTATGAACAGACAATTACACCCTGTTACTAATTCTATTCAGGTCAAGTAGGATGAGCTATCCATTGCTGAATACAACATGTGCCTTTTCAGTCTCATTCCATTTTCATAGTGCTCACTTGGACAGCCTTCTAAATTTTCCATCTATGAATGTCCATCCATCTCTATCTACAAAAACCTTAACCATTAGAGATTTAGACATTGCTATGAGACATTACTATTAGAGATTAGACATTGCTATGGTCTTTTGGAAAGATAATTTTGAAATATACACCAAAACTCTTGAACATAAACATATCCTTTGACTTAACAACCCCATTTCCTGGGATTAATCTTAAGAAGATAAAGATGTATGCATGGAGCTAAATAAACAAACAAGAACACACATATTGTAGCAATATTAATAGTGGAAGAATTGGAAACAGCTGAATTTTCAATGTATTCATGTCCATGCCAATAACAGTCACAATGTACAGGTTATAAAACAGTATGTACAGATTGATCCAATTTTGGAAGATATGCTGATCGGCCCTTCCAGATTTACTCGCGATCCTCTCTATGCTGCTCTTTGTGCCAGAAAACTGGTTTGTATGCACTGTTCAGCGGGCCCTTTTGATCTCTACTTCCAATTGGGTTCAACCAGTAGGCAGCTCTGGCCCAATATCTGACACATGGGGGAGAAAGGAGATCAGGGTGTTTATTTTCTAGATTCTCTCCCTGTGAAGTTACTGGAGCTGGCTAAGTGTCTTGAATGAAGGACAGCGCTGCTCTCAAGGTAGGAAGTTTTTCTCTATTCTCTCTCCTTCCAGGTTCCAGTAATCGCAGCCTCCCTTTATCCCTTCATTAACAGGCCTGGAGTTAGTAACAGCTCCTTCACTATTACTAGCCCCAGGTTACTGCACCACCCCTGTGCTTCCTCTATGTTTACCCACCCATATAATTTGACCATGCCATCTGTTTCCCATCAGGACCTTGACTAACACAACACCAATACAAACATCCTCACTCATAAAAGGGATAGAAATCTTACAATAATATACCGCCAACAGCCAGCAATGGGCATCTCACAAGGTGGCGGTATTATGAGTAATTTTTATTTTTTCTCCGTATGCTTTTCTGTACTTTCCAATTTCATATAATCAATATATAATACTTTCAGAACTTCAAAGAACCACAGGTATTATGTTCTTACAAATCTAACTTATGACAAATGTCAGCTCTTCAATACATTTCGCCCTGATCATATATACCCTCTAAACTTGCCACTCTCTAAACTGAATTTTTCCACCACTTATTTTCTATGCTATCTATACGATGCTCATAACTTCCTAGCAGTGAGGCTCTTTTTAAATGTGTATGTGTTTATTTATACCAGCCTTACTCAATGAGGGGTTTACAAAAGCACAATTTGTATATAGCACTTCTCTTTTCTGAGATTAAAATCTCAAAATTTGGAGGGCAGGGGCCAAGCTTTATGCTGTCTCTATTCCCTACTGTACCTATTACACAGTAGACAATCAATAAACATGGATAGAATAAATGAAATCTATACAAGAGATTTAAAATCTCATTTCTGTCATTTCAACTTCCTTCCTATCAACTTTCCCTCTATAAGCAATAAAAATGAATCATTTGAATTCAATTTCTCTACAGATCCATCTTCTAGAGAAAGTGCAAATCAGGAATGAAATAGCTTGAGGCAAGCAGTCTGAGGGACTGGGGAGAAACAGAGGGTTGGAAAAAACCACTAAGAAAGCACGATAATGAGTTCTTGGGTAATCAAGAGGTGGCTAAGTTTTACGACTAAGCTTTCTCACTAATAACAAATCTTGAGATTTTAGTTTGAGACCTCTAAAAGTTATCAGTGCAGGAAGAAATCAGAATAACGGTATTTGGGTCATAATTATTCACTGCAAAAAAGAAGGCAGCTAGACTACGATCAGTCTTACAGAGGATCAAATTGTGACCTGATTCCTCAAAGCACCGTTTCTTACTTTCTATTTCTATTTTCCCCAACTTCCTATTATAAAAAGAGGCAGTGAGTCTAATTAGGTATTTGAATAGTCACCAAATACAATCTTCTAAGTTCAATTTCGGCAATTGTAGAACAAGGTACTCCTGTGAGAGTAAAATGGACCCTACAGGGTGGCTGGCCAGAGTGACAGAAAGTTTCCACCATCCTTCTGGAGGAATCCTTACTGTGGTCTCCATTTCTGAAAATCCCAACCTTATTGGGCATGTCACCACTTCCATGGTGGTGGCAAGTTAATGGGAAACAGTTATTGAAACAGGATATGACATGACCAAAAACACAAACCTGTGTCTCTGTGCCTCCTTTTTCAGAGATTCTGAGTGGTACCCTGCAGTAAAGCAGGTGAAACACGGTGGAGACACAGTACATCTGACTAATTTATTTTCATTGACTTTGACCATAAAAAAGGTAGGAACAACTTGTTTTCAACATCCCCAAGAAGTTCTGGATCTTGCTGTCTCATAAAAACGTATTTTATCGCAATCCAGATTCACATACTGCTTGTCTCACCCTTGGCCTATAATACAATTGCCTTTCAGTGTTTCCCAGACCACATGTTGGTTGCCACCCAATATGTGCTTCCATGTAGCTCTTATTATTAAAATAACATTATCAAGAGGGAGTTTCAGGACCAATGATAGGAAATGAACATGTCCAGATGCCGCCAATACCTCTGATTCATTATCTTGAGCTCCATTGGTATTCCTGCCTCACTCCAGTTATCTTGTCTGTTTTCACACGTTATCTACTCTCCTGAATTCAGTGAATTAAAGAACGCATTTCATTTCTACCAAATGAATACACAACACAATGTACATTTCTCTCTGTAAACCATTTACTAAATACACTCACTGTACTCAGCTCTTAACTGATAGATTCTGTACTCGAATACAGTAAGTTTCTTTCCTAACTATTCTTATACATACATTACTGCCAATAGGTTGTCACTTTTCCAAATCAGGGATACCCCAACATATAATTTTCCACTGCCCCCCTCAGGCATGCAGAACTCTCAAGTTTCTCTTATTAAAAGCTGCACTCAAAATCCTATCAACTAATTCACACTCAACTATAATAGTATATACATCTTGCTAGATTTTTCTAGGTCTTTCTAGATTTTTCTAACCTAAAATATAAAATATTTAAGTTAAGAGGGCAAATCTCTCAAGGAAGAATTTCAGGTACTAATGGCTGGTGCTGGGTTGCTGAGGTGGGAGCAGGGGTGTTTTTAGAGGAATAAGTTCACAGAGTTTTCCCAACCCTGGCAGGTAGGCTCACAAAGGTCACATGTCAAGCTGCCCTGCATAAGAATAAGAGCAGTCACAGTACTGCTCTTTTTTTTTTTTTTTAAGTGCCTTTTCTTTTCAGAGTTGGGATATGAATTTTAAAATTTTATTTCATGTTCACTGCAATTCTATGAAACAGCCCTGTTACTCTCACTTTATGGTGAAGAAATATAATTTGGTCAAAACCAGCCAACTAAACAAATGGCAGAGTGGGAATTTCAACTCACAACAGGATTCTCAAACCCATGGTCTTATCTGTTGTAGTCTGATTTTTGGTGGTCTCAAATAAATTGAACTTTTAAGATATTTACTGGACAGACTCATTTTTGCCTTCATAATTTCTTGTTTTTCTCAGTACTCTCTGATCAATATCATGAGGTAAGGTGATAATTGCTTTTGAACCTCTCGCATTTTTCAGCAATCCCATTGTTGATCTGGTCATTTTTAAACTCTATGGAAAGCTTACATGGGGTAGATGTTTCCATTAAAGTTATTTTTTTCTCCCTAACCCCTTCCCAACTAATGAAAAAAAAAAAAATATATATATATATATATATATATTTATATATAGAAGGGGACATTAAAGCTTGCATTTATTCCAACCTTATTACTAATCAAACAGAAAAAAGGAAAATGAATCAACGAGATACAATTTTGCATCTGTCCTAAGTTGATGATACTATGGGAGGATGGGTGGTTTCAAACAATTCTGGGAAGGATATAAAGAGATAAAAGTTTTGTGCAGATCAATTAGTTAATATAACCCAGAAATTCCACTTCTTTGAACTTTTTTAATTAAATAATTGGACGCACATCCAATAATTCATGTGAATATCTGTCTTTGTATTAGGAAAAGTTAACCTAAATATATGACAATAAAGTCAAAATAAATAAAGTTTGGTACATTTATAGGACAGAGTAATATGCAGCAACTATAATGCTTTCTAACAATTCTAATGTAAATGAAAACTTGGAATACTTAGTGGGAAAAGCAGGTGTAAAACATATGCTTTATATACACTTAAATTTCTGAAAATAACAGATATTACACCAAAGGATTCATTGTTGTTACAACTAAGCAATGGGATTGTGAATAATGTGCTATTGTTTTGTTATGCATTTTTTAACTTCCCCCAAATTTTCTAACAATTACTTAAAAGAAAAATAATTTCTACAATAGAACTCAAGATAGAACTTTTGCTTATAAATAGTAAGAATGATATACTCCTCCCTTTATTTTTAACCAACTTCTACATTTCATAATTTGGGGTTGAGTCCTTTCAACAGATTCCTTATAGTTTGATGTATATTTCTAATAATCTCAATTCTGGCCTCCACCAACTTATCTCCTCATTATTAGCTACTGACCCCAAGGTATAGCAAAATTAGTATAATATAATTAAACCATTCAAGGCCAAACCTATGAACTTGGAATAAAAAATGTAAATGAATGCAAGTTTTACTCATCCTTTTCTTGTTACAAATTCTTTCTAGTAAAATGCAATGTGATTATTAAATTGTGTGGAGTGGTGAACAGGGTGTGGCTAGTATTCTTAAAAATTGATGGCAAAAATACAAGAAGGAACAATGGGAAGAGGAGAAATTATTATGACGTGATAAAGGAATTATTTAATGTCGAATTTGCTGCATATAGCTATGATTTAATGTTGCGCAAGAAAGAGAAAATGCTAAATCTCAGGAATTCAGGTCTACATCAATCAGGAACAACCATGTGTGATATATAGGCCCCATTAATCCAAGTACAGTCCCTTAAAAACAAATAGATCTCTACTTCCGTACCTACCAGTAGTAAAAAGGAACATTTATAGGGGCACCTGGGTGGCTCAGTTAAGTCAGTTAAGCATCTGACTCTTGATTTCGGCTCAGGTCATGATCTCAGGAGCCCCTGCAGTGGGATTCTCTGCTTGCAACTTTCTTTCTCCCTCTCTCTCTGCCCCTCTCCACTTGCACATGTTCTCTCTCTCTCTCTCAAAATAAATAAATATATATTTTCAATAGGAACATTTATAAACCATGAATTGATGATATAGAGTGTACATTCATAAGATGATACAGTCACTTGTTAACTAATTGATCCATGCATTCAAGAATCCATTGAGTAGCTACTATGTGTGAAATCCAAATTAAGGTTCTAAATTGGTCTCTACTTTACAGCAACGAATGTGTGATGGGTGGTACCAGTGGGGTGCTCATCGATCATGAGATTGTTGAACCGCATTACATACCCATGGAATCAGAATTTCTGGGGGGGTCCAGGGCCAAAAAATCAAAATTGTTACCATGCTCCTTGGGTGATTCTTATGAACATTACTTTTGAAAATAGTACATTCTTTTGTCTTGTACAGACACAATTTGTGTGTGAAACCTATTCAGCAGCAATGCAAAGATGGCTGTGGGCAAAACTGAAGCAGTCGAGGATATTAATACGGTGACTTTAGTGCTTTTGTCAACTTAACATTATTATGAGAAAGTACCTTTAAGTAAATAACTACAAAATGTTACCTATGGTCAGTCAGGAATATCGTGCATCATTAACCTTTCTTTAAACTAGCACTAGATTTACTAGAGCAATGGCTGACTCAGAATACAACTAAAATAAAAATGTTTATTCATATGAAAGAAATGAGATATTCTGAAGTGTAATTTCTGAAGCCACAATTTGAAAAGCTATGGAAAGGAGTAGGACTTCTCCATAAAATGAAATAGGTAACGCTGCATTTAATTTCTGGGGAGATAGCCTGCAGGCTCTGAAAAGCAAGTAATCGATATTTAGTTTAGAAAAGTAAGAGGGGCTGTCATTTATTGAGAATTTACCATGTGACAAATAGTACATTAAGAGCTTTAAACTATCCCAATGACCTATCAAATCTAAGAGGTACACATTGTTACTTCATTATCCCCACTTAAAAGATGAGTAAACAAAGGCACATGGAGATTAAACACTGTTTAAGGCACAAATCAATAATGCACAGCTTCTGTACAACATATTGTTTAAAAACTTAAAAAATGAGTCTGTAAGGAAGCAAAACCCAACAACAAAAATCTCATAACTTGATAAATTAGAGAAGAATGAAAAGAATTGAAAAATAATACTGACGGATACAATCACACAAGGATTTTAATTGTGTACCATTGATCAAGGATCACAGAACCAGAGTACTAATGGAAAAAGAAAATTCCATTTTGTCCAACTGCCTCTACTATAAATAATGCATCAAAGCTCTCAAGAGCTAAAGTGATTTGTGACAGTTAAGCTCTGAATACAGGTGTCCAAACACCCATGGAGAGAGTGTCCGACCTCACCCTCCAATTCATGGGCCCTAGAGGTCTTCCTTCAAATCAATATGTTACTCAGATGAACCTTACAAAGTCAGCACATTGGAAAGTAGATAAATTTTTAATTTAAAAAATAATTTTCCCACTATTCAACAAGAGTGGAAACGTTTGAAATGTTGAAGTATATAAAAGTACCTAAAAGCATGTATTTGGCTTCCCATTTTTGCAATCAAACCCAAGCTCACGTTCTGTCCAACCCTTCATCTCTATTCCAAGCTCTTACTTCCGGTGCTCGCTTCAGCCGCACATATACCGAGCTCTTACTTCCGTACGTTATCATTCCCATCATTATTATCTTTATGTTCCTTGTTTGATACTTCAGCCTTACAGATTCCTTAGCTATTGGCCAACATTCTTCGTTGTCTTCTGTTTGGAGTAACAGACTTGAGTTCCCAGTTCATTAATGGTGCTTACAAACTGTAACATCTTGGATGAACTACTTAACTATTGAGTCTAAATTTCCTCACCTGTAAGAGTGAACATAATAATGTCTAGTTTATAAAGTTGTGAGAATTAAACCTAGGTTAAAATATTGACTTTATTGACTAGTGCAACCGGTGCTCAAATTATAAATGACTTTTCCTCGCTTCCTCCACCTAAATGTTTAATTTCATCAGCTGCCATCATTCCGGGAGGGTCCCATTTGGGTACCATCTTCCCCTTACCCCGCACCCCCACCCCAGCCACTTGCCCTTTTTTGTGCCTCACAAAAACCTCTTCAGTTTTGACTTTCTAAATTTCACATTTGAGTGTTTTTCTATAGTTCTATCGGTCTTTAAAGAGGAAAAGGGAGAGACAGAGAGAGAGAAATAATGAAAGTGAGCAATTTAGCTGTCAATGAGTTTTTCTCATTTTTTTTTTCCTTTTGTTTCAACCCTGTCTCTTTTCAATTGTTGCTTAAGATAAATCCTGTTTATTCTGTTCTTATAATGCATGTTGCTATCTGAGGTATCAACTGAAAAGAGGGAATGCTTTCTCACTGGCAATAATCTACAGAAACATCTGTTAGAATAACTGACTCTAGTCATGTTACTGACAGGAGATTGCCACCCAGAGATTACTGAAAAGAAGGTATTTTTTTAGAAGTCTCAACTTTTGTTATTTTACATAGCGGTGTTCCCTGGAAGTGCTTAATTTTCCAAGCCTCTTCTTTCTTAAAATAATCACCTCCCCAAACCTTTGGAATAGAAATTATTTTAAAATTCACACTGTTGAGCTATAGGGATGAAAGAAAGATCTGAGGGCTTGAAAAGAGAGAAAAACATGTGCAAAAGGCAGGGGGTAAGTCATGGAATCACTTATAAAAGAGACAAAATTATAGAAGTACCAGAGTGTGGAGTCAGGGGATGAAGTTTTAAAAATAAATTTTACCCTCGATAAAACACCATCTTGCTCCAAGTGAAGACAGCCACGTCTCTGACATCACCGATATCATGGAGACACAATTTATATTCAGCTCTTGAACTCATATTTCTAGGTAAAATTTCAGCTATATTCATCTGCAGCCAAAGACACGGTTCTCAATAGCAAGTGTCAAATGTGTAGTCAGACTTAAGGATATGAACACCCGACCAAAAAAAAAGTGCTTTTCGTTTCATAACCTGCAATCCTAACCTCAGAGTGGACTCGGTCAGAGAGAAACAATTAGGAAACATTGAATTAGAACCTTTTTAATGATATGTATATAAATATTCATTTAAGGCAAATGAACCTTCTTGGCAGATGTACTGAAAACCTGATTGTCCCAGGCCTGCAGCTGGCCGGGGAGTCTGTGGGAGCAGGGTCAGGGAGGCATGCCTTCCTTCCTGTCAGCCAGCTCTTGTCTGCAGCTGAACAGGACAGGAGGGCTTTGAAGGGAGGGAGGTCTGTGACAGTAGGGGTGACTTGGCGGTTTCTCAAAGGTCAGGTACACAAATACAGCCAAAAATTGTTTCTTTTCTATGCTGTCATTAGCTTCAAAATGGCTCATAATTTCAGAGAACGTTCAATAATCTTTTCTCCTCACTGATTTGTTAAGATGTTTCCTAGGCACCTACTGGACAAAAACAAAACAAAACAAAACAAGGCAGATTAGGTCCTTAACCTCATATAGCTTATTTTCCATTTGCTATACTTTATTGAGCACTTACAATCAGCCATGAGCTAGACAAGGCACTAGGTAGTATGGATTTAAAGATGGAACAAATATTAAAGATGGAACATTTATTAAATATTATGGAATATGTGGATAATATGGAATATTTATTTGGATATATTTGGATAATATATTTGGATATATTGGATAATATTTGGATAATATGGAATATTTATTAAATATTAAAGATGGAACAAAAGATCCCTGTTGCCAAAAGGCACATGGTTAGGTTCAGTCAGTAGCCTTGCCTGTAAATAATAAGTCTATGGTGAGATCAATGCTAAGAGTTGTCTGTACAAAGTGCTTCCTAATTATCTAGATAATGGAAACAGTGCTGGAATCCCTCCACGTTTCTAATATTTTAAAGAAAAACTGCGTTTGTTAAGTCTCAGTAAGCTGCTTAATTTCTGAAATCTAGGAAAACAGATACTCTGGTAAACTAAATTAAATTTTAGTCAACTAAAATCATTAATTGTAAACAGAGAAAGTATTATTATACTTGGGCTTGGTATCTACATTTTCTCTTCTCTATTGTGATGAAATACATTTTAAAATGCATATAATAAATTATCATACCAAGGCTTTCATCGAAAGGTATTTTTCCCATTGCTGGTTTAAGTAACAAAAAGGTTTATGGGAATGAAATGTTAAGGTAGGAAAACTTAGATATTAGATGTCACCTATTGATCTCCATTAAATTGTTTTTCTCAGGACCTGTGAATTTCCTATAAATTGTTAAAGGAGATCACAAGAGTATTAGGTCACATATGGTCTGTGGTAGGTTTCTGGGTTTATGAAGTATGTAGCAAAAATAAAACGCTAAGATTCTGATTAAAATAAAACTTATATAAATGAAGGTTTTTGCATTAGTTGAGTTTTCCCCTGCAAGTAAACGTCAGTCCCTCCCCCAAAATAAAAGCTAATATTAGGGATGTAAAAAGAAAAATTTTGGGCCTTAATGTTGCATTGTATATAGTCCTATGTTCTATAATTTTTATAACTTAATAGGCAACATGCACAGTCTGAAATGACCTTTATAAAGATGATCCCACAAAAAAACCTAATAAAAAAAGTTTTAATAATATCTGCTATACTTACTATGGAAAAGAAGCCAATTGCAGTTCTCCATCAATTCTAAGGTGCCAATAATTGCATGATACACATTTTATAAATTATATGAAAAGAGTTAAAAAGCTGCCAATTAAAAATAGCGCAAGGTTTTATTATCACTTGGAATCTTTATACTTGTTGAAAGAGGTCCGTTAGATTTACTAAGATACAATTTTAACTATCACTCTTATGCTATCATAAAAAGGAAAATGTAAGTGAACTAAAAGGCCTCGTAATATTCTATCACACCCCAAGTCTGAATTTTCTGTATCGCTTTTCAACTCAGAGATGTTGCTGCCCATGTTTCTGCACAGATCTCATTATCCAAACTGACAAGAGGGTTAGTGATGCAGGTTTTCTTAAGACAGTGTTCCACTAGTGTCTCTGAGCTTTTCGTCCAAGATTCTGACACCGAGTCTGCCAGTTGTGGTGCTGACTCTTTCTAAATCTTAACAGAAGGTGTTATTAGAAAGTTTTAAGGCAACAAGCAGAATTCAGATGCTCAATTAGTCCTCCTCAGACAGTGTGTGCAGAATCAAACACTGAGAGCTCAAGTAATATAGACGTGTCACTACGGATCCCAACCAAGTATGTGCTTGAGCAGGCAATACCCATTATGCCAAGGAATGGCCTGACAAAGAGAGATCGCAGGGGGTCATGGTTTTTAAGGCTCAGTCCAATTTCAGAGAGGTTAGAATGTGAAGACATGCACCTTAGAATCAGTGAAATAAAGTAACCCTCAAATTAAGCTATTCACAATAGCACATTTCTCTGACATTCTCAGGATTTATAGATTAATATGTAATAATATATAGTGTTTACATATTAAATTATATATCAATCATAACACAATAATGTATCACAAGATACTCCAAGTATTATTAGCAAAACTGATCTCTAGGCTTTGTTATTCTGAACAAAAAGAGCAACAATGGTGTCCTAAGGGATCAAAACAGCAATCACTAATAATATAAACAATATTTAGCCTGAGTAAAATATAATCATGTATTACTAAGGGCACACAAAATAGAAGCCAGTTAAAAGGAAAGACTCTCTCCCCTCATCCTTGACCTATAAAAACACTGAAAAATGTGGAACTGGGAAGAGCCAATGAAAACAGAATAAGGAAGGGCTTTAGGGTGGAGAGGCTTTGCTGCATTTTTTTGCAGAATGCCTATGAAAGAGATATTTCCCTCCTTTTAAACCTTCTGCAAAGAAACACTAGTTCCTGAACAACGCTATACGGCATTTATAAAAGGAAGAACACCCATTTGGCATAACAGGACAATGTATATGACACACAGATCAGGGCACTGTCCAAAATGAGCATACGTGAGGGACTCGGCCTGTGTTTAGATTCCAAGATGCATACTAGATATGGACGAAAAGCATTCTGATAAGTGTCTTTGCCCATTAACAACACTCTTCTGACATCCGTGCTAAGTAGATCACAGAATACAGAGGTTTTAACTTGTTTAAAACTTCTAAACTATCTCAAGGGCAGCAGCTCTCGTACCTTTACATTTCTGCATCACTGATAATACATGCCGCATAATTAACACTTAATGATTTGGTCCATCAGATTAATTTTGCAGGACCCTAATGGGTATGCACAAGAATAAATGAAGGATGAGGTCAGAAAGATGAGTTTAAACTGGTAGGCCTGTTATCATGTCTCCTTAATAAATGTTAGTGAACGTGCCTAATTAATAACCCAAATCCTCATTAGAAATTCATTCAAGTGTTTTCTGAACTGACAGGGATTTTGTGGAACTTCCGTCTTGTTCCGGCAAACAATGCTGTAGTAGTTCATATGGTTTTCAAATGTAGAGATGTGAGGCATCTAACAAGCAAAAGGAGTTGATAAATGTGATTACATGTGGAAATGCACAAATAATTTCATATATGCAAAGCTATTAAATTTTCTTAAGTCAAAATGAGGGTACTATTATATTATATATATAATTTTATGTGATCTACAACATACAGTCATACCTTTTCATCTATATACCTCTGTCCATCTATTCATCTCCCTGTCTTTATCAACCTATCTAGTAAATGATGAAGGGGTATAAACAGTCCTACATGGTGTGACCTCACTCCTACTTCCTTCTTCAGGCATATGATTCTCCTGCTTCTAGCACCCTAGGCTCCAGCCATGTACCAGCCTCACTTCTAGCATTTGGAGCTATCTGCTTTCAGACCGTGAAGCCTTTATTCGTGCTGCTTTCTCTTTGAATACCTCCCTTGCTGGCTGGCAAGCACCTCAATATGCTTCAAATATCATTTATCACACTACCAGTGGTAAAAAGGAAGCCACTGGAGTAGTGCTTTACATTGGGCCATAGTGATGTGAGGTTTATAATGTGAGAAAGAGTTTCCAGTTGTATTTGTTCCAGACATTAAAGTGGTTATTTCATTTGCAAACAAAAATGACCATGAATACGATAACATTTTGAATGTATTTTCTGCAGACTGGGGCTACAGAGTTATCGTTCTGATACGCACATTTTATTTTAGCAGGCAGTCCTCATGACAACCGATTAAGCAAAAATCCTTAAATAGCTTCTCATATTTATCTTCCAGGACAATAATTCAAATAGTGAAAAGTATACCATGAAGGTGTTAGAGAAAAATTTGGGCCTCCTCAAGATCATTACTGATGTAATTACTGCCTTAAATAAAATCACTAAAATATTTGAGAAATCAAATTATCTTCAAGACTGCTAAAGTAGTTATCACAAACTACTATGACAGAAATAAAACTTTTTTTCTGAAATGTGATATTTGGCAATTTATTTTTAACAAATCTTACACGTGTCTCCAGAAGAAAGCTCTAGCTATGAATTAAAATTAAACTTATTCAAAGCACAAATCTAGGATATCATATTTAATAGAGTTAGCCCTAATAGAACATAAATTCCAGCAGTGAAGAAGATGGAATTCACAAAATGTACTTGATGATTCAAACAATGCCAGATCAAGGTGACAAATACACTATATACATACATACACACACACACACACATATATATATATATATATATATATATAAAAGATATATACATATATACACATATATATAAAAGATATATACATATATACACATATATATAAAAGATATATACATATATACACATATATATAAAAGATATATACATACATATCAAAGCTTTTTGATATGTACAAAAGATATATACATACATATCAAGCTTTTTAAATCAAAGCTTGATTTAAAAGAGTTTTCTCTTTTAAAGAGAAAGAGAGAGGGAGACACAGAATCCAAAGCAAGCTCCAGGCTCTGAGCTGTCAGCACAGAGCCCGATGTGGGGCTTGAATCCATGAACCACAAGATCATGACCTGAGACGAAGTCAGACGCTCAACCGACTGAGCCACCCAGGCACCCCTATAAATGACTTTCACAGAGCTTTTTGCTTCAGCAAAATCTTTTTAAATTAATAAAGGTATCAATAGGTATCACAAAATAAATGCCATTATATTCAGAAGACTAAATTCATTCATAAAGAATGTAATAGTAATGAGCCT
This sequence comes from Panthera tigris, assembly GCF_018350195.1. Classification (NCBI taxonomy): domain Eukaryota; kingdom Metazoa; phylum Chordata; class Mammalia; order Carnivora; family Felidae; genus Panthera; species Panthera tigris. The sequence continues at coordinate 143,816,840 of NC_056668.1, read as the reverse complement.
ATCTTTTATCAAGCTTCCTGAAAATTTTTAAAAATTTCATACATGAACATTTACTTCCTAAAAATGTAAACATTTCAGAAGATGTCTATCTACATATTAACAAGTATAACTCGTTTTTCAATTCTCAATTCCAATAGTGACCTCCCCATCCTCTCTTCATGGAGTTGGTGGTAACCATTTAAATGCATCCATGCAGAATATTAAGCTATTTATATTATGTATATAATCTGTGTCTGTCTGTGTTATCTCGCTCATGTTATTCTGCCTTGTCTCAAAAAATGCAAAACAATTTTACATTACAGTATACATGGATACTAACAAATTGTTTGAAAAGCTGTTGAGTATCTTGTGAGCCAGGATGGATGTCTTAGAATTTGCCTATTTATTGGTCCCACTGTCGGTTGGTTGAAATTTAGATTCTTTCCTAACTTCAACTGTTATGAACCATTTTACTGTTATGCATTCTATCTTCCAACATTGGCACAAAGTACACCCTAGTGAAAACAATTAAAAACATTTGATAACATGGTGCTAGCATGTTCTTGAATGCATTGATGATCTGCCAATAAAGTAAGTAATACCACACTGAGGTTAGAAGCAAAGTTTAATCTTGTGCCGTGGACTTTATGTCTGTGTCCCCCCAGAATTCATTCATTGAAACTCAATCCTCAGTGAGATGGTATTTGGGGATGGAGACTTTTGGAGGCAGGTCATGAGAGTGAAGCCCTTATGAATGAGATTAGTGCCTTTATAAGAAGTAACCCAAAAGAGATGATATCTCTTAGCCATAAGGGGGTACAGCAAGAAGGTGTCCATCTGCCAACCAGGAAGAGGGCTCTCAACAGGAACTGGATTGGCCAGAACCTTGATCCTTGTCTTCCATGCCTCCCAAACTTTAAGAAGTAAAATTCTGTTATTTAGGCCACCCAATTTATGGTATTTCTGTTATAGCAGCCTGAACTAAGACATCTGGTCCATACCTTATGAGAATTTTTCCAAACTATGAATCTGACCATCTACAGAAGACAAAATCCAGGGCCTTCTCTCAGTGAGACAGGTAATAGGAGATACTATATACAATTTAGAAGCTGAAGAGTATACCCTCGCTCATAATGGTTAACTGGTCAGAAACTGTCAGTGCTTCCAGGAAAATGACAGAGACAAATAAAACATCTTTCTGGGGAAAAAAAAATCCATCCTGAAATTTAAAAAAATTCCACAATAATAATTTAAAGAGAAATGAGCATCTTTGACTTCCAGTTTCCAGTTCTGGAAAACTGGAAATCACCCCTCTATCCTAAGAAGTAAACCAAAGACTGAAAAATCAAGTTTTCTTGCAAAACTCTACACTAGCAATGAACAATTAGGAAACAAAATTAAATAGATATAAATATAGATCTATAGATATAGGTATATATAGATAACTGGCAATGCAGTGGGAGTGCAGCCTTCCTGCAGAATGAAGGAAGAAATGACTTGCACATTAGCAACGATGGCCTCAGTAGATGCTCCAGCTGGCTCTACAAATTCCAGGGGACACTGTTCCTTCTTCTCTTCCACGCATAAGTGTATTGAACAGTGGCATTAGTAATTAAACTCTGAGATACTTCTGTCTTTGCTCCCGTACTTCCCCCACTTTTGTAACCATTACCTGTATTAAATTCCTTTGGTTTGAAAACACCTGAGGTTTCTGGGGACACTGACATAATTTCCCTATACCTTGGAACACCAAGATACTTACTAATTCAGTAAGCTCACTGTTTCTCTAGTATACTTTACCAAGCCTCTTCCATGGTCCGCCTTGACATGAAATAGTGTAAGAATAAGTTGTTTTAATGTTAAGCACATTTGTCTCATATTAAATACTAATCTGATCATATGTCAAAAAGATACATCTAGACAAAGAAAGGTAATCTGAAGACCAGTCTTAGAGAAACAGAGTCACCAGATATAGTCTAGATTTATTAAAGTCAAATCTACTACAATGTGAACCTAAGTATATGTGTATAGATTTAAAAATATATATAAACATATTTTCATGTAGATATGTAGATATTTCAAATACATGGAGTTATCCATGTTATCGGTATATTAGTCTATATTTAGCACTTATTCTTTCAACATTTTAAGTTATATTCATGTAAAATTTTCACATGAACTATCCTTAAAATGATAATACTATTTGACTGTGAGGGAAAAGCCTATATTATCTTTCCTTATTTCTTTCTTTCTAAAGCCTTAAAGTCATGATTTTTTTTTTAGAAAATTGGCCGACTAGATTATTTCAACATTTCTATGTTGAGTCATTCGAACATATACATCAAGCCATTTTAGCTTCCTATTCAAACCCCATTTTTAATTCTCTATGAGAATAGTTTCAGCTCTGAGGCCAAATAAAGATGTAAAACAGTCCTTTGTCAAGAATAAAAAGGAGATTACCTCATCAACGAGCTATGAAATAACAGAACTAATTTAACTCAGATAATGGGGACAGTTTTGGGAACAAGGTGGTAATGAAGTTACAAAAGTATAGAAAATACAATATTAAAAAAAAAAAGTCACAGAAATAGAGGTGGATGAAAAGGAATGCATCAATTTTATTTTGTAATTGCCTTTTATTTTCTGCTGAGGGCTTTACCTCCCAAAGGGGTATATAAGTGAGGGTCACTGACTTTCATAATTTTTACTAATGTAGTGGCATATTCAACGAACTTATACATTTGGAAACAACCATGTATTTAAAGAACTTAGACAATAAATTTAACAATGGAAAGTTAAATTATAAGCATGGAACATAAAGTTCCATTTTTCATGACTTATTTCTTTTTTAGACCAGTATTAGGTTCACAGCAAAACTATGGGGAAGGTACAGAGATCTCCCATGTGCCTCCTGCCCCTACACATGGCCCTCCCCTATTATCAACATCTCCTACCAGAACAGTATATTTGTTACAATCGATAAACCCACATCAACACATCATAATCACCCAAAGTCCATAGTTTACATTAGGGTTCATTCTTGGTGTTGTACATTCTACATGTTTGGACAAATGTATAAGGGCATGTATCTATCATTATAGTATCATAAAGAGTATATTCACTGCCCTAAAAATCCTCTATACTCTGCCTATTAATTCCTCTCCTATTCTGAACCCTGGCAACCATTGATCCTTTTACTGTCTCCATAGTTTTATCTTTCCCAGAATGTCATGTAGACTTCTCAGACTGGCTTCTTTCTTTTAGTAATACGTATTCAATTACTTCCAGGTCTCTCATGACTTAATAGCTAATTTCTTTTTAGTGCTAAATAATATTCCACAGTCTGCATACACCACAGTTTTTTTATACACTCACCTACTGAGGACATCCTGGTTGCTTCCAAGTTTTGACAACTACAAACAAAACTGCTAGAAACACCCATGTGCAGGTTTTTACGTGGACATAGTTTACAAATCTTTGGGTAAGTGTCAAGGAACGTGACTGTTGGATTCATGGTAAAAGTATGTTTTGCTTTATAAAAAACTGCTAACCCATCTTCCAAAATGATTGTATCATTTTGAATTCTACCAGCAAAGAATAAGAGTTCTTGTTCCTCTGTACCCTCACTACCACTTGGTGTTGTCAGTATTCTGACTTTTGCCCATTCTAATAGATGTACAGTGATATCTGTTTCTTTAATGTTCATTTACCTGATGACGTAAGACATGGGACATATTTACATATGCTTATTTGTCATCTGTATATCTTCTACGGTGAGGTGCCTGTTAAGGTCTTTGGCCTAATAGAAGCAGTGGTTTTTCTTGTTAATTTTAAGAGTTCTTTGTATATTTTAGATAATAGTCCTTTATCAGATGTTTTTTGGAATATTTTCTTCCAGTCTGTGGCTTGTCTTACTCTCCTGACCTTGTTTTTTGCAGAGAATTTTTTAATTTTAATAAAGTCTATCTTATTAATTCTTTCTTTCAAAGACTGTGCCTTTCTGGGGCGCCTGGGTGGCTCAGTCGGTTAGGCGGCCAACTTCGGCTCAGGTCATGATCTCGTGGTCCGTGAGTTCAAGCCCCACGTCGGGCTCTGTGCTGACAGCTCAGAGCCTGGAGCCTGTTTCAGATTCTGTGTCTCCCTCTCTCTGACCCTCAACCGTTCATGCTCTCTCTCTCTCTCTCAAAAATAAACGTTAAAAAAAAATTTTTTTTTTAATAAAAAAGACTGTGCCTTTCATATGTCAAAAGGCATTGCCACAACCTAGATCATCCAGTTTTTCTAAGTTGTTTCCTAGGAAATTTACAGTCTTGCATTTTAGATTTCAGTCTATGATCTATTTTGAGATGATTTTTGTGAAGGGTATAAAGTGTCTATATTCACTTTTTTTTTTTTTTTTGCATGTCATTGGTCCAGTTGTTCCAACACCAATTATTGAAAACACTATTTTTGTTCCATTGTATTGTGTTTGCTCCTTTGTTGAAGATCCATTTGGCTTTATTTATGCAGGTTTATTTCTGGGCTATTCTGTTGCACTGATGTATTCTCTTTTATTTTGCCAATGTACTATCTTGATTACTGCAGTCTCAAAGTAAATCTTGAATTTGGGTAGTATCTCTCCTCTAACATTGGTGTTTTTGTTTTGTTTTTTCCTTTAATACCGTGCAGGCTTTTGTGGGTCTTTTGCCTCTCCATAAACTTCAGAATCAGTTTGTTGATATCCACAAAATAACTTGCTGGATTTTGACTAAGATTATATTGATTATAATCAATAAATAAGTTGGGAAGAACAGACCTTGTGACAATATTGAGTCTTCCTATCCATGACCTTGAAATAGGTCTCCATTGATTAGTTCCTCAATTTCTTTGGTTAAAGTTTTGTTGTTTTCCTTGTACATATTTTGTTAGATTTATACCTAAGTATTTCATTTGGGGAAGTACAAATATACGTGTAATGTGTGTTTAATTTCAAACCCCACTTTTTAATTGGTAGTATATATTAAGGAAAGTGGTTGACTTTGTATATTAACCTTATATCCTGTAACCTGGCTATCATTGCTTATTATTTCCAGTTCTTGCTGCTGGTTCTTTCAGGTTTTCTACATGGATGATCATGTCATCTGTGAGCATAGACAGTTCTCTTTTTCCTTTTCAATCTATATTCTTTTTTATTTTCTTTACGTGTTTTATCGGATTAGCTAGAATTTCCAATATAATGTTGAAAAGTGGTGGGAGAAAAGATCCTTGCCTTATATCTGATCTTAAAGAGAAGTTTTTCACAATCAAGTGATGATTTTGGAAGTTTTTTGTAAATATACTTTATCAGGTTCAAAGCTCCATTTTTAATCTTCATAGTGGTCCACTTTACATGTAAGAGGCTTTTATTTTGCTTGCTCTTTACAACTTTTCAAAAATTTAAGAGTTCAGAATTCACATCACTTAAATTTTATTTGTTAATTTAATGACTTCTTTAGAAGTCTGCTAAACTCACATTATCTTAATTTTAGGTCAGATTTAAACACAATTAAAATTAATAAACTAACAGAAGTCATAATTTAATAAGGAAAAGCAATGGGCTTATAATGAGTACCTTTTGTAGACCCTGTACTCCTATACATCTTTATCATAAGCATAACTTCAGGTCAAAATACTTCTGTTCACTCCTTAGTCAAGGACATTCACTACTGCAGTCAAGATGGACCTACATTATCTTAGGAGTTAAGGTGGTGGTACAGTGCGATGCTGAAAGGCTGGCTCTGGAGCCAGTGGGCATGGTTTCACCCTTGTCCTACTGCTTACTAGCTATGTGACTGGGAAAGTTATTTAATGCTCTAGTTAAGTGAAATAATATCTACTTCAAAAAGATTAAATCAGTTACTATACATAGTTCTCAAAACGATGTCTACAATATAGCATATATTGTAAGAGTATTACTATTATTAAATGAGGGGGATTAAAGTACCTGCATAAATAATTCAGGTAAAACCACCAAGTCACCTAAGTTTTCAGACTTTACAACCTCATATTAATATGATCAATGTAGAAATTACATAATATCAAGGTACTACAGTGATTGGCTAAAAAAGCCAACTTGTGTGGCTGCGGGAGATGAGAGAAACTGTACATGAATTTAACCAGCTATGAGCTCAGTTATTTCTTCTGCCCTGGGTGGACACAAAGAAATGACAATTTTAAAGGTTAATTGATTTCTCTTAACCTGCTACCAGCAATAAATAAACAAACTAGACCAGGATCATTTCATTTATGTGGATAATCTACATCTCCCTCTGGGAAAGTTAATGAATTTAGGAAAGAGAAAGAAAATAAGAGAAGTATTGACCCCCTTTCCCAAAGCAAAGTGTGCGTCAAACATATTTTCCCTTGCTTAGTTCTATAGTCTATCTGCTTCCATAGCTGGACGTTTCTTTTATGAGGTACAATAGGAGGTTAATGGATCAAATGAGCAGATGGTAATATTCTGGAAAATAATGATAATACTTACACCACTGCCAGGGTCTCAACCCTGCTGAGTGATATGGTAACTCAGCAGTGGGGAATTGTTCCTGGGGGTACACAAACAATCTGTAGTGTTGCTTCCATTAAGTGGCTGAATGATCAGCTGCTAAACACATACACACACACACACACACACACACACACACATACACACACACACACACACCCTTCACACAAGAACACATTTTGTGTAATACACTATTAAAAACAATTCTTCTAAAGAATGCCCAGGGACTGTTAATTCTTCAAGTCACCAAATGTCTAAGGACCGTCACCTACATGCTTAGTAATACTGCAAAGTACTTCTCAAAATGTTATGCTTAAAAGTTCATAAAATAACCTTAGACATTGTGTAAGCAATGAAAAACATGTTGCGCATTTATTTGCAGTGCATAAGAAAAAAACTGCTCAGAAAAACCATAATTTCATAAATATCGCTTAAGATAAAGTGAAAGTAGGAATATAAGTTTTTTAAAAACGTCGCAGGGGGGGATCAGACAAGTTCACTTAGATGCGCTCCATCCTAAATCTCCAATAAAATGATGGCAAATAGATGTTTTACAAGAACAAATCTCCAAGGATGAAGGAAGAGAAGAAAGAGCAATAGCAACATAACTGAGGATTCGAAATCGGAAAGACTAGGCAAAGCTTGTGTACTCAGTCCTGGGAAGCTGAGTCTGGTGGCAGCACACTGAGGAAGCTAAGGAACAACTCACTCTTCACCGCAGAACTCACACAGATCAGGAGTTGGTAGTATAGAAACTTCTAGCAGGGGAAGAGACAGCGGGAAAAAAAAAAAAAACAACACCTGAAGATTGCATTGCAACTTTGCTCAAAAAGAACTTTGATGTCCAGATTCTTTCTTATACTTTACATAGCCAGGCAACTGCTAAGGACACACCTCTGCAAAAGACAGGAGGATTCAGGTCCAAAAATGAATGAATGAATGAATGAATGAATGAATGAATGAATGAAAGAAAGACAGACAGACGAATGAACATGTCTATGAGCTGTAGGGCAAAGATAAAGGCAGAGATACTTTAGAAAAACAGGGAATAAGTGAAGGCTTACATATGAATGATAAGATTACAAAAGACTGGAAAATTCTTCCTTGGTGATTTTGACCAACCTGGCTAAATGTAATGATCCTGGGGTTCCCTAATAAAGACGCCTGGCCAACCCACATTTGAAAGTTATCGTCTGCATGTAAGAATTTCCAACCACGTTTGGTACCACATCGTTAAGTTTGAACAGACAGAAAAGGATAATCAGATGTTTTGGAAACAAACAAAAACAAAACAACACAAAAATACACAAAACAACAACGAAAACAGAAAAACAATCGGGACAAAACAGAGATGAGGCACAGAGGAAACAACTTCAAAAATATTAGTATCTTCTGAGAGAGAATAGGAAATATTTCATTTATGAATCAATGACTGGATGATATAAAAAGAACATTTAGAGAACTAAATGTGACCATAATAATCAAGATAGTATGGGGATATGTCAAGAATCATAAAAGCAGTACGTGCGTGACTAAAGTGGGGTTACGTGTATGGCCTATTATACAATTAGATTTGGGCCATAAAAAAGGAACCATCTGCAGTATGATTGGTGGAGAGTATACATCTATTGGGGCCCCCTGGAAGGTTCCTTGAGGGAGGAGGGGTGTGCAATGAGCCATCAAGAGTATCTACTGCTGTGACAGGTAGAGATGGGCTCAGGACTCTCCTTTTAGAGAAAATGGCAGTAACAAAAGAAATGTTTAAAATGTGGGAGCACCATAAAGAGAAACAGAAAATACACCAGAGTCATGTATTTGGAGAAAAGAGGGATGGAAGGAGAAAACTGGAATGAATAATCAGTAAATTTGGTTCAGGACTGAATAAGAGGGGCCTGGGGCACTTCCAGATGGAGGCATGTAACAGAATCAGTAGTGTGGCAGTGGAATTCTGGAAAGAAGTCAGATCTGGGGATAACCGCTGAGTTATTCACATGGAATATTATTCTACTGTCCTTCTTTCCCTCCTTTGCTTCCTTTTCTCCAACAAATATTTACTGGACTTGTAGATCTAATAAGGTGAATAAGATCTCTGCACTTACAAAGCTTTCATTCTTATAGGATGAAGGCCATAAATGAGATTAAAAGAGAGAGAAACACAGAGGGAGGGAGACCCAGAGATAACGTTTCCAAGTAAGAGGAATGTGATACTGAAGACAATGATGATAGCAACATTTCTATAGTGTCAGACTTGGTTTTAAGCATTTCTTCCCCTTACTACTCAGATGTGTCTGCAAACCAGCCACACCTATATCACCTGGGAGTCTGTCAGAAATACAAACTTTCTGGGGGCGTCTTGGTGGCTCAGTAAGTTAAACCTCCCACTCTTCATTTTGGCTCAGGTCATGATGTCACGATTCCTGGGATCTAGCTCCATGCTGGGCTCCAAGCTGGACAGCGAGGAGCTCGCTTGGGATTCTCTCTCTCTCCTTCTCTTTCTGCCCCTCCCCCACTTGGGCACACTCTCTAATTAAATAAAATCATTAAAAAAAAAAGAAATACAAACTTTCTGGTGCCATGTGAAATGACTGAATCAGAATCTACATTTCATCAAGATTCCCATTTGATGGTACATATGTTATAGTATTAGAAACACCACATTATGCAGTTTTGTTCTATTTTGGAGAGACAAAGCAGGCACATGCACATCAGCAGGGGGAGGGGCAGAGAGAGAAGGGAACAGAGGATCTGTAGCAGGCTCTGTGCTGACAACAGTGAGCCCAAAATGGGGCTTTAACTCACCAACCATGAGATCATGACCTGAGCCGAAGTTGGACGCTCAACCGAGCCACCCAGGTGCCCCATTACACAGTTTTTCCTCAGTAAATCTACATAAATCCATTGAGGTAAATATTATCACTGGCTTCATTCTAAAGATGAAAAAAACTGAGGTACGTTGGGGTTAAGGGATTTGCTCACGATCGTTAGCTCGTAAATGCCCAAGCTGGGATCTGAAGCCACACCATCTCACTTGGGTATCAATGCTCAGAATCACTACGCAATATAGTCTCTCACTATTACCAGGGCACTAAATTTTGGTAAAAACTCTTATGTTTAAAAAAAAAAAGTTTTGACATTTTCTTTATTTTTGAGAGACAGAGACAAAGTGTGAGCAGGGAAGGGGCAGAGAGACAGAGGGAGACACAAAATGTGAAGCAGGCTCTAGGCTCCAAGCTGTCAACACAGAACTCGAACCCAAGAACTGCGAGATTGTGACCTGATCCGAAGTTGGTCGCTTAACCGACTGAGCCACCCAGGCACCCCAAAACCTCTTATATTTAAGGACAGAAGCATAGGACAAGTATTCTAATTGCTAGGGTAAGGAAAGATTTATGAAGAAAACCAGAAACAGAAGGGTTTAAGAAATATTCGAGTTCATAAAGGAAAAGATCACAAGCCACTTGTTCATCAAAAAAAAGATAAAATCCAGTCCATTGAAGTTGCCGGTTAGGAAGTTAGTGATGTTCAAGAGGGGGGTGCAGGTGAAAGTCCCAGTGCAAAGCATGGGGGTGACGCTGCCTAGGAAGTGAGGAGCACAGACTTCTCATTCAAAAGCAGCTCCCAAAGAGCACCATCGGTGTCCACAGCAAGACAAGCAACTGACAAAGCAAGAGAATCTGTTCTGCTGAACGGGAACATTTTCCCTCACCTGGAGGATTAACGCCCTACCCCCTAAGGTTCACTCCTCTTTCCAACACAACCTCACAGCTAAATTTTCTCTCTTCGGTTTGCTTATACAAATGTCAAGCTGAACATCTAAGTTAAAGGGATTTTTATTGGTGTTGAAGCATTGCACAGATTAAATGAAAGAGGGAAATATAATCTGCTTCTGTCCACAAATCCACCTTAGTAAAAGTGTGGGGAAAAGAGGTTTTCAGCAACTTTCTGATCTATTTAAACTTCAAAACACTTTACATTATAGCTACTCTCCACATGTCTGCCCTTCTCCTGCCTCCAAACTTTAGTAGGTTTCCCAGTGAAGTTTAAAGTCAGGTGAAAACAATAGTCAATAGTGTTTTGCTGCTGTGCCCCCTCATATGCTAATTTCCCAGGTGTGCGTGCAACCTTACAGTGCTGGGCTCCTCGTGTTCATTTTGGAGACATACCCTTTCTTCTCCTCTACATGTAAATATGTTAATTTCCGAGGAAACTATTTGTGATATCAGGGTGCTAGACGCCAAAAAAAAAAAAAGAGTCTTTTAAAATGCTGCATTCATATTGCAAACAGCAATGTCACAAAGAAGTCTGCTGGAAATTACGTCATTCACCGGCATAAGAAAACAGTAAAACAAAGTATTTTGTGGGTAGAATGATATATTCTTAAAGCTACATTTTTTTCCAGCTAACATACCTTAAATATCTATGGACGATGTGAATTTTAGGCAGTTAATTGGTTTAACTGGATTAATCCAATAAGAAAGACAGGTGCATCCTCGAATACTTCATTTCTTGTCCAACACTGAAACTGTCAGGACCTTTCACGTGGAAGAGGGGTAGGCAAGCTACGGTCTATTGGCCACATCTTTTTTTGAAAATAAAGTTTTACTGGAATACGGCTGTGCCTATTTCTTAATGTTTTGTCTATGGCTGCATTTACACTATAATCACAGGTTTGAGAAGTTGTAATCTATACCATAGAGCTAATAATTCCTGAAATATTCACTATGGACTCTTTACAGAAAAACTCTACCAACACCTAGGTAGACAATATAGAGGGGAAACATGGGAAAGAAGACAGAGTACTGGCTATGAGACTTTTTCTTTTTCTAAAATATGGACTAAAGTTTGTAAAAAATAGTTGTCTAAACCCCCCACATTTACCTCCAACTCCTTCCAAAGTCCTAGTGAAATGTTAGTAGAGATACGCAAGAATAATCCACCCGTAATAGCAGAGAAAGAGGAAGTATGTAATCAGCAAGCCAGAAACTTCGACAAATTTCTGCAAGACAGCAGTTAGATGGGTCTTAGTGATGTAAAAGCTAGACTAGCTAAGAGACAAAAGAGCCTGCAGTGGAGGTAGGCACAATGCTTCCTGGTGGAGTCCCCCAGAGGCCCAGCAGATAGAGGGAGTGCAAGCAAACTTGGAGCAGGAATTAGAATAATTACTTAAAGGACTTATTATGGGGGGGCATCTGGGTGGCTCAGTCGCTTGAGCGTCCAACTTCGGCTCAGGTCATGATTTCCCGGTTTGTGGGTTCAAGCCCTGCGTCGGGCTCTGTGCTGATGGCTCGGGGCCCAGAGCCTGCTTCAGATTCTGTGTCTCCCTCTCTCTCTGCTCCTCCCCTGCTCATACTCTGTCTCTCTCAAAAATGAATGAAGATTTAAAAAAAAAAAAAAAAGGACTTACTATGCACGGCTAGGGTTAGTCTCCCCCTTCAATGTCCTATTCTGTTCAGCTGGCTGCACCAATAAATCCCTTTTTAAGCCTCAAGTAGGTCTTTCTTATAAGAAAGATTCATCTCTCAAGGGTCCATTAGCGTGTATGTTAGGACTAGAGAGAGATATAAAACAAGTATAATGTCACTGGACCACTGGGGTAGAAAAGGAAAGGCAGCTGGATCGGGAGATGGGATGTTTCCCCATGTAGGGGATATTGGACATTTATGACTGCTCAGAATCTCTCAAGCACTTTCTCTACTTTTCATGGTCCCCTATATTGTGAATACTGCTTCCCGGGGTACAATTTTTAAAGCCCTTATTTTCTACCCTACATTGCAACTAGAATGTAGATATGTGACTAGTTCCCCAATCAGTTGTATCTGTACAAGACTCCGATTTGGGCGTGACTACACAAAGAAGCGAGTTGGGCATAGGGCGTGAATTTGGGCACTACAGTGCAGGTGACAGCTGTTCCCCAATTAGGCTTCCTTCAGTGAGGTTCTTCCAATTGTTTGTTTGTTTGTTTCTTTCTAAGGGTTTCTCCTAGAAACTGACCCTCCAACTCTCTTCAACAATTAGCTGAGTTATTTAATATCTCTTAATAAGCCCCTTCTAAATTAAACTAACTGAAGTGGATTCTGTGTTCTTCACCTAAGAATTCCAGCAAATAAAACCTTGAAATGAAATGTTCTTTAGCTTGGTGCCAGTGGTAGCCCTGAGCCTGGCTATAGGCTTCCTGTCCACATACCCCTAAAGCAAACTCTGTACCAGGACAGGTTCTTACCCCTACACAGATTCAGCCTTCTAAGAGTAGGAGACTTTGCTCGACAACCACTAAAGAAATGCGGGCCACATAGCACACCATCAATATAGTTCTTCATTGGTAAATATGAATAGTCAACCAAGGTTCACTTGGTATTGGAGGAAAATTCCCAACTTCAAAGAGGGAGATCAAAGTGGACGAGAGAAGCATGCACCCAGAGGGTACAGATATAATGTGCTTTCTAATGCTTTTTTAAAAACGCTATTTATTTTCCTCTTAGAAATTTGAAGAACGAACCATCTGTAATAAGACAAGCACTGTAAAAAACGATCAATTAGACAGCAAGAAAGAGATCCAGGAAATGAATAAAATGGTTGCAAAATAAAATGTAGACTAAAGAGACTAATAACAGAATGCGAACAGATATAGGACATATTTATAGTAAGTACATATAAATTCAAGGAAAATCCCTAGATCATGGTCCAAAGGATAAACAAATGGGAAATATTAGAGGAATGTTAAGATACATAGGGGATAGATATAGAATGTCCAAACCTAATCTAAAAACCAAAGATAAGAGAACAAGGACAATAAAGGGAGAAAATAATCAAATAGAAGAAAATTTATCTCAAGTCTTCAGAACTGATGAAAAAATTTCAGGCATACAGATTTTGATGATATTTCGGCACTCCACTGAAAGAGTATTTTAAATCATCCCCAAAAGAAAGCATGTCAGCTGTAAAAGAATAAGAACCAAAATGGCATCAACATTCTTTCTCATCATCAACATTTCATATTAGGAAAAAAACAGAACGATAATAAGCATCAATTAAAAGTGACATGGAAGAATTCTTTCTAAAAACAAAAGCAAAACAAAAATAAACAAACTTGAAAATCTCTTTCAGCCAGAAGAGGAATCCAACAGAGAGAAATCATGGCATCTTAGACACAATGGAACAACTTTAGAAGTAAAGTGAAAAATAACAACAACGATAAAGAATCAAAGAATGGCAGTCAGGAGGCATGTGGGGGTTTGGGTAAAGAATGTCTTCAGGAAGAGCCTCCACTCCATGGATGTGATAGTAAGATGAAGCTATGTGTTCTCCATCAACTACAATAGCAAGACTATCAGAAACTAGGCAAAAAAACCTTTCAAGTCATGTTCTAAATATGGAGCAAATATGGGGTGTCATCTTGTGTAACCAGTCGTGTATAAGAATGAAGAATACGCATTTGACACATCCTCTTGAGATCAAACTTTTTTTTTATTTTTTATCCTAAAATTAATAATATTAATATAATCAGAATGTTTAAAATTCTATGTATAAAATTTTCAAAGTTTTATATCAACTAAGGGTAAACATTGAAGAATTAATTATGATCATAAAATGAGATGTAAAAGATGTAGTTCTGACATGTTAAGATTGGTAGGAAGAGGAGGAGGAGGAGGAGGAGAAAGGGGGGGGGGGAGGAGAAAAGACAGGACAGGGAGACACTTCCTTACAATACTTCTTTATATTACTTAGTAGGACAGTCCAGAGTGTAGGATAAAGAAACACTGGGTTAAGTATATTAAGTACAATTGTTAATAGAGAGCTAAGTATATTAAGTACAATTGTTAAAATAATATTAATAAAAACAGAAAGTAGGAGTAGGGGAGGATATCAGAATTAAAATTGCTAACATTCCTAATTTTTCTTGTCAGGCAGTCAACAGAAACTATATGTCTTCATCAGTTTAAGATGCTATGACAAAACATCATATACTGGGTGACATAAACAACAGAAGTTTCTCACAATTCTGGAGGCTGGGAGATTCAAGATCAAGGTGCCAGCAGATGCAGTTCTTGGTCTTTTTTCCTGGCTTGAGGAAAGCTGCCTTCTCAGTGCACCCTCACATAACACAGGATGTTCTAGTGTCTTTTTGTCTTCTTACAAGGCACAAATCCGATCGTGGAGAGACTACCCTCATGACTTCATCTAAACTCAATTACCTCCCAAAGGCCCCACTTCGACCTTCAACATATGAATTTTTGGAAGACACAAACTTTCAGTACATAATACTCTACAAACACAGTAAGTCAATGTGTATCAATTATACTTTGTTAAAAAAAAATACCAAAAGCATATGAATTAATACATTTATTTTAAATGACTGGACTAACCACCAAGAAGGCTCTGGAAATACTTCAAGACCACGGTGTTGCGGTGTCTTGCGGTGTTATTTAAAATAGCCAAGAAATGCAAACAACCCAACTGTCCATTAATAAATGAATGGATAACAAATACAATGGGATATTAGTCACATAAAGAATAGAATCTTGCCATCTGCAACATGGATGAAACAAGAAGGTGTAATGCTAAGTGGAAAACGTCAGTCAGAGAAAGACAAATACCATATGATTTCACTCATATGTAGTATTTAGGAAACAAATGAACAAAGAAAAAATAAGACAAACAGAAAAAGAGGCTTAAATACAGAAAACTGGTGGTTACCTGAGGGGAGGTCGGTAGGGTGAAAGAGGTGAAGTGGATTAAGAGTACACTTAACTTGATGAACACTGAGAAACGTAAACAATTATTGAATCATATTGTACACCTGAAACTAACATAATCCTGTATGTTCATTATACTTGAATAAAAAATAAAGACAATGGTCTCTAAGGAGTGACAGTAGAAGTAGAAATTCAACAGAGGAAAACTTTTTGGCTTTTAATTTTTTAACTTTCTGTGTTGTTGAAATATTTTTATACTATGTACATGCCTTATTTTATAACTTAAATAAAGCAGTGAAGTAAAATCAAAGCCATATTTGTGAGGACAACCAGAGCAAGATTTAGATATTTGAAACTGTAAAGACCAAAAAACAACATGATTAGGATATATATCATAAAGATGTAAAAAAAAAATTAAATTTTGTTATGTTTGGGCAGCCAACAATACAGTTGACGCTTAATCAACACAGGGGTTATAGGTGCCAACTTCTATAACTTCCAGCTTCCCCAAAACTTTATTATTAATAGCCTACTGTTGACTGGAAGCCTTACCAATAACATAGTCGATTAACACATATTTTGTATCTTATATGCATTATATATTGTATTCTTACAATAAAGCTAGAGAAAAGAACGTTATTAAGAAAGAGAAAATACATTTCCAGCACTAAACTGTATATATAAGAAAAATTAATGTGTAAGCAGACCAGCACAGTTCAAATCTGTGTTAACTCAAGCGTCAACACAGATTTATTAACACAGATGATAAAAAAATTCCCAAAATGTTTTGTTATACTTTTTTTAATGTTTATTTATCATTTTTGAGAGAAAGGGAGAGAGAGAGAGAGACTATGAGCAAGCAGGGGAGAGAGAGAGAGAGGAAGACACAGAATCTGAAGCAGGCTCCAGGCTCTGACCTGTCAGTACAGAGCCTGAGGTGGGGCTTGAACTCACAAACTGCCAGATCATGACCTGAGCCAAAGTCAGATGCTTAACTGACTGAGCCACCCAGGCACCCGTTATTACACATGTGTATCTTAGAAAAATATTGTGAAAGTTGACAAGTCTCAAGGTGTGCTGACATGAAGAAAATTATTCCTGGGTGTCTTGTTGGATAACAATCATATTCCATCTCTTTCTAATAAACACCAAGCTTCTTTTGTGACATTTCCTATTTTCTCAATCATTTGATCTACTATCCCCATCTAACATCCTCAATCCATTAATATTTCATCTTTCTTTCCAGCCATCAGGCCATTCCTACCTTCATTTGCATCCTTATGTAGTTTAGAGCCCATACATGATTGTTACATTCACTAACTTCTAATTGCTCCCAATTCCCCTGTGGCTTTCTACTGTCTTCATGGTTTCTCCTTTATTCCTCAAAGACGTGGGGGTCCTGGGTTCTCTCTTTGTCTTTATTCCTCCATTTCTGCCATCCATCTAGATACCGGAGTCCATGTAAATGACCCATCTAATATGGCTCCTTTGATTCTTGACTTTCTCATCTCCAGTGACTGTTTTCCTCCTATCGCCTCAGCCACTGCATCCCCACAGTGAGATCCTGGACTTCCAACACTTGAAACTGCTCAGTCTCCAAAGTCATTAGTTCAATCAGTCCATTCTCTCTAACAGTAAGTTTAAAGGGGGAATGGATGGATGTAGCCTTTTTGTCCCTTTCCCCCTTCCTGCTGGTTGAAATGGAATACCATCTTGGACCAGAAAATGGAAGTCACATGAGAGAGAAGATGGCATACTAAACAGAAGAGGTCTGTAGAAACACTATCAGTCTCAACTGGAGACCAAGTAATTTGAGAGAGAAAGCTTATATAAGCTTTATCATTTTATGTCTAGGTCCACCGAAATTAGATTCCAACTTGCTGACATCACTATAAATTCTTGGTCACCAGTTCAGGTGGTTACTCAACACTACTTGGCAAACAACATCATTTTTCTAAGAAGTTATCTCTCTCACACTCCATAACCACCATTCACTGCCTTCTTCCCCATCTCCACACTAATTTCTTGCCTCATACTTCTTAAATACTATTAATACTGCTGTCAAAGCTACTGACTAAATCCTTACTCTTCTTTTCCTTTTTTCTTTCCAATATCTTTGAAGGAAGTGAGGCTCCTGCTAACAAAGGCCAATCCCTGTATGGGTGCCCAGATTCTTCCTTTCTGCCACCTCAGTTTTCCCCTCCTAATTGCATTTTCAGCCTCTCCTTCTCCCTCCCCACTGCCCTCTTTCCTAGTTCTCTGAAATCAACATTTTAACTTGCTCCAATTGGCGTCAGACTGAAAAAACAACACCCTCCATGCCACCTCTCTTTCTAGCTACTGTTCTCTCTTCTTCTACACACGCTGCTCATCACATTATCTGTACACACTATTACTGTTTTCTCACCTTCTGTTAAGTAACCAACTTCCTTCAAAGGCAGTACAGTACTTCAAACCTAAAAACATTGCTCTTGATAAGAAAACATGCACTTGAAAACAATTTTAAATCATTTAAAATAAACCTTTTGTTAATGCTGATATCAAAAATGGTAAAAAACAGCCTCCAATTAATAGCCTTTTTTTAAAAATCTTAAACTCACTTGACCTGACATGACTATACTTTCTCTTGACTACTTTGACAACAAAGTACCCTGGCTTTTCTCCTATCTCTCTGGCCATTTTCCATTTCCTTTACCAACCCAGCTCCTTCATATTTGAAAGCTCCCAATTCTTTGCCTTGTCAGTAACCCTGCATTTTGATCTCCTTCCCTCACCCTCTCTTCTTCTCTGTGAGAGAAACTTTTATTCACCCTTTAGGTGTCATTTAAGTATTATGGCCTCACACAAGGCTTGTATAAATTCCCAGTCAAAAAAATGTCTGCCATGTTTCTTGTGAAGTCTCTGTCTTTGGTAATCTTATATACTCATTTTTGATATTATTTATGTCAGGGCTCACACTCTACCATAAACTCCATAAGGGCAGGAACAGTGTCAGTGTATTCATCACTCTGTTTGAGTATAATACATGGAAGAGGTTCTAGAATTATCTCTCGAAAGAATAAATGAATAATTTAGGACTAGGAACATTTTCAGTTACCTCTACCGTAATGCAATTACAGAGAAAGGAGAAGGGAAATACATTAGGTACACTACTGTTGGATTCATTTTCCATTGTTTTCTCCATCAAAAATCAACAATCATTTTTTTTCTTTTTTTTGATGGGGTGGAGGGAGAGTATATTAGAAATCTCTATACTTTTTGTTCAATTTTATCTGTCAACCTAAAATTGCTCTAATCCATTAATTTAAAAAAATAAGAAGGCACCCAAACTTAGTAGTTAATAGCATGGGCTGTAAGTCAGATGGCTAATTCAAATCCCAGCACTATCATTTTGGAACTGTGTAACTTTGGGCAAGTTCCTTAAACTCTCCCTTAGGACGGTGTGTTTTATTTTATTTTGTTTTAACATTTTAGTCATTGCTGTATCCATAGAACTTAGAACAACACCTGGCATGTAGTTTGTACTCAGTAAGTACTCAACAAATGAATGAATGTACTTTTTAAAGAGACCAAACATGTCTCAACTGCAACTTTGCATACAGCTCTGCAACTAAATGAAAGGTCTCTGTTTACACAACCCACATGATTTCATCAACTGCAACATGGACAGCCAGAAACATCCATACCAAATCCTCATATGCTAATATTTTCTTCAGTTCATGTTTCTCAGTGTTTCAAATTTCGTTTCTCCCTAAATCCACCAAGTTTCCCCATTCATCTAGGTTCAATCAAGGAAGCACATCTTGTGAATAAAAATGGAAAGGTATACTTCATGTCTTCGTGGACAAAAATAAGTACCTCAATATACTTGTTTGCTGTGATTGGTAAAACCACAGTCTTTGATAAACACCAGCTGAGTATTAACCACTTAGACTAGTCTTCAACTCGCAGAAATCCTTGGTACCATCTCAACTTAAAATGTCTCAGCAAAACAATCTACTTACTGCTATTCTCTAGTAATATCATGTGTAAGACTCCCAGGAGAACAGAGAAAAATAATTAATGTCTCTCTCTGGAACTTAGAAGGAATAGAAGAGCTACAATGCAGGCGATTGCCAAGACCAAAAAGCATGTTCCGCAAAACTTGGCAAAGGAATCCAAGTTGGCAAAGGAATCAAAACATTCTTACTATGCAGGTTGGGATCATGTTGAATTCATGTCAACAAATAACAGTTCTCTAAGGCCCAGCTCAGCAAATTTATGTTCTTAAAGAAAAGCAATGTGCTATGGACAGTACAGTTATATTAAATGCCTTCAACTTCGTGCAGCACATGGTGAACATTTGTTCTGGTATTTCAAAATTGAACACAGTTTTTTCAAAATTTTACTTCTAAAGTGGACATAAATCAAACTTCCAGAAGAGGATACAATTCATTCTATTTAAAAATTTAACCCTTCTTGTGGAAGGAAAAAAAAAATTCATTCAATGCAATCATAGATAGACCATTAACTACTAGCCTTGTCATCAACGTCATCATCAACAGATATTTATTGAGTATACACTATGTGTTGGATGTTATGTTAATCTATGAAGACAAATTTTATTATCTATAGTCAAAGATGATAAAATATGATTGGAAGAAAAGGAGTTAGTACTTGTCTGTTTATTCCTTCATTTATTTAGTGCATAGTCATTCTGTCTTTCATTCATTCACTCTGTAGTCTCTCCAATTTGCCAAACACTCAACCCAGTGCCTGGCGTATAGAGGTGAACAAAACTGACATCGTCTCAGCCCTCATGGAACCAGATATTCTACTGAGCAATTTACAAATGTTACCCCACTTACTTAAACCTCAAAGTTACGACTACCAAGAAACTGTTTTCTCCGTGGCAAGGACCATTTGGTGCTCACTGAAGATCCACACTTTTCCTATATTTTCTTGTCCCCCTTGCAGGTATGTTAGGCTATGTGAAACTTCTTATTTCCACCTGTTCTCTAGAATTAACAAATGTCACTTACACGCGAAGACCATTAAAGCTGGTGTGCTCCCTCCATCTCTAATCACCTACTTACTTGTGCCCATGAAGGCCACATGCTCAAATGGTTCTGTCACAAAATGGAAGGGGCCTGCAGCACTGGTTACTAAATGGAAGAAAGTCGCCTTGGGAAAATCAATGGACCTGCACAGTAATATATATGAGCAAGAAGAAAAAAACGCATATTACGTTAAGCCACTGAGATATCCGTTTAGTTGTTACCACAGCAAATCCTAACTCATACACTTTCACTCTTCCTCATCATGATTCCTAAGATTCTGGGATCCACATTAAGATGGAAGCTGTTTGTCTCATGAATCCTCAGGCATTTTATTGGTAATTGGTCATCTCAAATGGCAAAGTCCAGAATTGTGTGGGCAGTGTTGAAAAAAAGATTACCAGGAAAAATAGCCGCTTATCTGAGGAGTTTCTATTGTGTCGCACAATGTTATCTCATAATCTTGTAATCCAAATTATTCATATCCATAACTCTTATCTCTTCATACCATAGCTCTAATTCCTAAATTTATATACCAAATGGGATTAAAAAAAAACTATTCTTCACTTTTTTCATCTCTACACTATTTTTACATAAAGTCAGAACAAATTCGGGAACTAGAGTCAAATTTGCCTATCAAGATATTTGACTCTAATTAACTGGGAAGATAAGATGAAATGAAAGCCAATATGCACCTGTTTGATCATCCAGAGTGATAATGCCTTATGAAACAAATCAGCCAATAGAAAACTTACCGACACCTCAGACCTACTTATAATGAGTATCATAGGTCTATACGATTATCCAAATTATAATTCAATATTCAAAATACACTTTTGATGTATGCAGCATTATTTCACATTTTAGTGATAAGGAAACTGAGGCTCAAAGAGGTATTACCTACCTGGTGAATAGATACAAACCAGGTGTACCCAACTCCTTTTCTAGGGTTTCATGTAATACTGAAGAGGATAAAAGCAACGTGAGAAGAAATGAAATATATCTGACTCTGTTGGCTGGTTAACACAGCAGCCATCCCAAACCTATTTCCCTGCATCCACTAATGGGGCTAAAAAAGCTAAATATCTACTTTGCCAGCCACCCTAGCAGCCACCTGTCCAATGAAACATAGAATTCTAGGAGGTGTGTTAGAGAAAGTTCAGATTTCCTAATGACTGAAATAGAGCAGCTGGTGGAGCCACTGTCCGTTCTTCCTGCTCTAAGCACAGATGTGAGGCCTGAAGACAGAGCAGCCATCTTGCCATGAACAGCAAGCCAAGACACTAAAGATAGAAAGCCCCTTGATGACATTATCAACCCACCGTACCAGCTCTGGATTACCTACCCTTAAACTTACAGTTATATCAGATTTAATAAAGGAAGATACAGAGAGAGAGAGAGAGAGAGAGAGAGAGAGAGAGAGAGAGGGAGGGAGAACTTTTTAAAAAATCCATGTGTATTTACTGTATCAGTATTCTACTGTTATGTCACAAACCATCCCAAAACATAGTGGCTTCAAACAGCTGCCATTTATTAATGCATGACCAGCAATTTGGGCTTGGTTCAGTTTGTCTTCTAATTTGTCTTGGTTCATTCATGTGGCTGTCCTCAGCTGGCAGCTCAACTGGGGCTGGATGATATGAAATGATTTTACCTTGCCTAGACGTGCATGGTGGCAGTCAGCTGGGTCATGTGTCTCCGGCAATTTAGTCCAGACTTCTTCACACAGTATCAGCATTACAAGAACGCTGGTCTCAGAGCACAAGTTCTGTTAGCACAAGTTGTGTCACATTTGCTAATGATTAACTGGCTAAAGCCAATCACATGGCCAAGCTCCGAATCAGTGTGGGAGTGGACTACACAAGTGTATGCAAACAGCGGGGGGAGTGATTCACTGGCAGCCATTATTCTAATAATCTATCAATTTGCTTTATGTTATTCGCATCCTTAGTATTAACAGATTTTATAGCCTGTGTGACAAATGAGTGTATCATTCTAAATCACCCAATCTTACTTAATATAAACTATCATCGGTATTTCAAATTTTATTTTCTCATATCTCTATGGAATGGATCCTTATCCACCTATTTTAATGTTGGAACATGTGGTTAAGACATGCAAAATCAAGAGCAAACTCTACTGGTTCATTGGTGGAGCGACTTATCGCCAAGGACCTCTTGGCTCTGTAAGCAGTGTTTGTTTATTTCTTTTTTAGAAAACTTTTTATCCCTCAGCTTTACTGAGATTTGACCAAAAAAAAGCTATATATTTAAGGTTAAGAAACTGATTTTTTGATATACATATACATTATGGAATAATCACCACAAACTTAAATACCATATCACCTGGCATAATTTTTTTGGTATGTGTTACATCACTTAAGATTTAGTCTTTTAGGGGTGCCCGAGTGACTCATTTAATTAAGTGTCTTGACTTCAGCTCAGGTCATGATCTCTTGGCTCATAAGGTTGAGCCCCGAGTAAGGCTCTGAGCTGTCAGCACAGGCTGGAGCCTGCTTCTGATTCTGTCTCTCCATCTCTCTCTGTCCCTTTCCTGCTTGTGCTCTGTCTCTCTCTCTCTCTCTCTCAAAAATAAATAAGCATTAAAAAAATATAGTATTTTAGCAATCTTCAAGTATATTATATAATATTGTTAACTAGAGTCAAATTGTTGTACATTAGCTGGAACTTATCCATCTTGTATAAATAAAACTTTATACCATTTGACCAACATTTCCCCATTTCTCTCTTCCCCTAGCTCCTGGCAACCAGAATTCTATTCTCTGTTTCTATGAGTTTGATTATTTTAGATTCTGCATATAAGTGAGATCATGAAGTATTTGTGTCTGGCTTAATTCATTTAGCATTAATGTACTCCAATTTCATCAATGTTGTTGGAAATGGCAGGATTTCTTTCTTTTATAAGAATGAATAATTCTCTGATGCTCCTTATGGGATTATTCGCAATAGCCAAGATATGGAAACAATCTATATGTGCACTGATGGGGCACAATGATGGTGGCTCAGTCAATTAAACATCTGGCTCTTGATTTTGGCTCAGGTCATCATCTCACAATTAGTGTGATCGATCCCCATATCGAGCTTTGTGCTGACAGCGCAGAGCCTCCTTGGGATTCTCTCTCTCCCTCTCTCTCTGTTCCTCCCCCATCCTCTCACTCTCAAAATAAATAAACATTTTAAAAATACATAAATAAATTCCATTTATGGATGAATGTACAAGGAAATGTTATACACACACACACACACACACACACACACACACACACATTATTCAGCCTTAAAAAAAGATGGAAATCTGTAAGCAGTGTTGACCTTCCAGCAGATAGCTAATGGCTCATGAAAGATAATGGAAATGGGAAAACAATGTGGCAATGACAGATGAAACTTCCCAAAGATGGGGAGATCACATACAAACTGGAGTAAATGGGTCAGGAAATGTGAACAGTCTCTCTCACACTGTAATTAGCAGAAATTATTCCTGCTACCTAAATAAGACTACAATATTATGGTGTCATGAATTAATTTTGAACTTAAAAAGAGATGCGTGGAACATATGTGCATTTAGCTAAAAGAAATTCTATATTCTGGAAGAAAAAAAATGAAAATAGCAGTGACTAATTCATTCAATCACCTGCTCAGTAAGTACAGAGCTTAGAACTAGATGAGATAAAAAGCATGAGTCCTCTGGCTCAACTCATGCTATGGTGCATCATTCAGAACATGGAAGTCTTGGAATGTAAAATTTTTTTTTAAAGAGGAAATTTGCTGTTGTGAAATTTCTCTCTCTGAATATGTACATATTTTTCCTTTTCTTTCTCTCTTTCTCTTTTTATTTTTTATTTTTTTTTTTTTGGCTTATTCACAGACTTTAGGATGTCTAAGCTCTGGAATATAGTCACTACCAAAGTGTTCTAAACTTTCACTTTACTTAGAATAATTTTTTAATATGTCACATCATGCTCTATGTGGTGAATTATAGCAGGCAGGATATTGTTAATGCCACTGCTACCACTAACTTTGCTTTCCAACCCAACCTTATTTTGAGGGAGGAGTAAAAGAAAGGAAGTAAAGAGAAACATGAAGGAAGTATCTTGCTGCTAACTCTGTTCTCATAGTTCGACTAAAGGCATTGAAATGGCAGGGAAAGATTGCATTCAAATCTTTCATCATGCAAAAAAGTGGGGGGGGGGGGGGGGGATATCTCACATTTGTCTGACCCAAATGCTAATGTTTAGTCTCTTTGGCAGGGTCTATGATTGGCTCCATATGTTTCCACAATCACAGACACTGTAAGGTACTTCTAGTTCCTTTTCATTCACCCAATTTGTCTTCCATCCCACCCCGCCACCAATCTTCTAAATTTTCTGACATAGTCAAGGAGTAACAACCGACTTTCCAAATGCCCTTTCCTTCGTTTTCTCTCTAAAATCAATGTCACTGTCATCTCTGCAGGCACTGTGGGGTAAGAAGGGACTTTAAATTTGTTCTGAGAGTATTTAACTTGGCTGGAAAGACATATTTGAATATGTGGTAACTTTCAGACTGACTTTCTACAGAAATTCCTTTCATTTTCTGACAAGAGGACATTAATGGTTGCCTCACAGTCTTAAACTTGCAAGCTAATACTTTCGATATTTAGGAATTCATATGGAATCATAATAAATTCAACCAAAAATTTCTAGGAAGCCAACCAATAGAAAATGCTTTTCAAAATGGCTGTAATTTTCATCACAGGGTAGGAAACTGGTCAGATGGAAAATCACTTCCCAATATAAGATATTGGCAAATATCACTTTTTCCAGAATAACCTATTCTCCCCGAATAGTTTACCAAAACGCTATGGAAATTCAGGCCTATGCCTACTGAACATTATGGAAAACCCAACTTTTGTTTAATGTTGTATGTAAACAGGATACAGTTTGAACAATGAAATAGAAAGCAAAAGGCTCAAAAAATCTCTGTCACAGGGATAACCTATTTCAGGGCTCTACTTCTATTTACAAAGTATTTTAGGAGGGAAGTAGATGTTGCGGGAAGTGCTGCAAGCTTTTAAGAAAAGAAGCATTAAAATAAAGTCACAGAGCTGTTCTCAAAGCAAGAAAATTATCTTCTCATGGGGAAAAAGAACCCAAATAGTCTTTTCCATTTTTCATCTGATGGAGCTTGACTGAACTAACTCGAAATTCAGATTGAGAGTATAGATGCTCCTGCTTGAAAAGTGAGTAGCTGGTAAATAAATCTCATGGAGACTACAGAGAACTGTTGCCAGAAATAAGCTCACTTTACTTAGGACTATGCAGAAACTTTTTTTTTTTTAATGCTCGGCAAGTTGAAATGACCTGAAGAGATAGGAAAGCTGTCTATTCTACTCTTCAGATAAAACACAAAAGCAAAGGAGGAAGAACCATCCACTTCTACCCAGTCACAGAGTACAGAATGACTTTCCTCTCAACTTGTCCATTTGTTTCTCCTAGAGTGATGAAAAGTGCAAAGTTCTGCTTAGGTTTGGTGTGACAGCCAAATCAATGGGAACCATTCGCTGTTTTTAAATCCCATAAAAGAAGGTTATAGCTCCTGACCATAAACCTGTGTAGGTCCTGGCAGGCTAATTTTTTTCATGGAGACAGAAAATGTTCCTTTACCTTTATAAGAAAGACCATTTTAAAGAGCATTTCATAGCTACCAATGATAATTGTGGATAATGGGGAAAACATTGCACACATTATTTTCTACAACTTATTACTTTCATGTATTGAAGATTATGAAAATTATACAGTTATTTTTGTTTGCCAGTATATAATTACCAAATATCTCTCCCTCAAATGCATATTAATAGACACAAATATATATACACACATACAAACATAAAATAGACATTTCTGCTCACAAACTTGGAACGACATATACCTTCCTGCCTAATTTCCCTTTGATTCTCCTATTTCAAGCATGCAAAATATGTCACTGGCACGAAAGACCAACAAGTTTCATATCACCTGCCAACTCTCTTCCACTGTTAGTGTCTGTCTAGAGCAAGGAGTTGAGAAGGATATTATAATCAACTGGTCATGACCTCTTTGGTAAGAGCTTACCTATCCCATTTTAGATGGTATTTCCTACATCTTTTTTGCTTCAAGAGAATGGCAATACAGACCTCAGAAGAAAACCCATCAAATAACCCAAACTGGCAGGTGTGAGATCTATTGGCATTTTGGGTATACAATGGTAAGAAGAAATGTGGAAAAGCAGGTACATCCTGTTAAGATGATCCAATCAGTAGCTGCATCATTCAGTTAAATATTTATTGGCTTATTTCATCACAGTTGAACCCTTTAGACAGACCATAGATATTGAGTTAGCACTGGCCAACCCACTGTGGTCACTGGAGGCAAATGTTTGTTTGCAGGGTCAATAATCACAAAGAAGTTACACTTCCCTGTCTATAGGTAATGAATCCAGGAACTGTCTCCAAGCCTGACAGACATTTTAACATCTTAAAGCAACAACTCTAACAGGGCTCAGGCGTGGTCAGCAGGGCTGTTTATTCCCTACAGAGCTTACACTCTCCTTAAAGAGCACACTGTCAAGGGTGTAGCCTTTTCACAATCAAGATGACCTTGTTGCATAAAAAGGAGGGATGGGGCCCCTCCACTGCTTTGGTCTTTTCTCTCTAATGCTCCATAGGGTCCTCCAAGTAAAAGTCATAACCTTTTATGACTTCATCTGGAGGCCACCCATGTCCAGAAACTGTTAAAGAGGTTAACTGTCTGCACTGGTCCCTGGAAGGGAATGAATGATGGCTAAGAGGGGAAGGTACAAAAAATCTCAAGTTTTCTAACTTGATGACCCTACACTTTAAAATCATCAGTTGTTAACAAGTTGTAAGTTTGATTGTTGACATTCAGGAGAGTTACAGACTCTCAGTATTTTATTTTGAATCATAAAGCCATTGAATATTAGCATATCAAAAAACTAAGTGGTAACAGCAGGGAGAGAATTCCTTAGGTCTACAACTCTAATCCTCATAATAAAGATAACCCAGACAGAGAAAAGACAGTTTGGCATTCAAACTACGTTTATCATTCCTTACATTTTTTATAGGAGGGTTTCTATCTTGGTGGTATGCCTCCCTGTACTTAGCTTAAAAACCAATAAAATATCATGTTTTGAGAGCACTGTGGTTATACAGCCACCAACCATCTCAGCGTTTGGCTCTTGGTAGGTTTTATATCAGTGGTAGTCACTATTATTTTATCAACTTTCATGCCAGGGCAGAAGGTAAGCTACGTATCTACAGAGCTCCCTGAGACCTGCCCCAATAAGCTTCCTTAACCAGGTTTTAATGCCATACAGATTCATGCCAGAAATTAAGTTCAGGTCCTTTGACATAATCTAACTTTTTACATTTTTTTTTCCAGATCATATCATTCTTCTTCTTACTTTTGCATCTAGAATAGTTCCCTTCCCTCACTTGGTGACCTTCAACTTGTCTACTACTCAGGAGTCAACACAGAACCCACTTCTCCCAAAAAGCTTTCTCCTTGCCACCCTGTTTTCATCACTCAGCGTTGATATTACTTTTCATTTATGTCATCTCAGTCATACCTGTATCATAATACCCACCACAGTTGTGGTGTCACACTTTGTCTGATGGTCTTCTCCCCATAGTCCTTAAAGGCAGGGACCTTGAATTTATATTTACAGTGCCAGACATTTAATGAGTGTTAAAAAAAAATCTAAGCTGAGTAACTAAATGTCAATGCCCTTTTAAACAATATAATCACATTCTTATTCAAGTTGGAACTTACCTGATCATTTATCTAATGTCTTCATGAAGATAAAGAATAAAAGATGAAATCTACAGAGCACTTAATACCTGCCAAGCACCACGCTATGGAACTTATTTATAGGATCTCATTAACTCTCTCAAAATTCCTATAGAGAAGGTTCTATCATGATGACTATTTTACTTTTATTTTTTTATTTTGAGAAACAGAGAGCACAGGCGTGAGAGCAGGGGAGGGGCAGAGAGAGAGAGAGAGAGAGAGAGAGAGAGAGAGAGAGAGAGAAAATAAATCTGAAGCAGGCTCCATGCTGCCAGCACAGAGCCCAAAAGGGCCTGATCTCACAAACTGTGAAATCATGACCTGAGCTGAAATCAAGAGTTGGTCTTTTAACCAACAGAGCCACCCAGGCACCCCCATGATGACTATTTTAAAGAAGGAGAAATTAAGCCCCAGAAAGCAAAGGTAACTTGTCTAAGAATGCAAAATTAGTAAATGGGAGAATCATGATTTATCTGCTCTGACCCCAAAGTTCTTTATTTAGCCACTAAGTCACACTGCCTTCTAGAAAATACCCCGGTTTGTAATTCCACTCGTATTTAAAGTCAACAGCAGCATGCATTAAAATATAAGCCTACACAGGCTCACACACACACATGCCAACAAAATGCTAGAAAGTAAATGAATACATGATGACAGTACTACAGAATTCAGCATAAAAAAAAGCCTTAAAGGCAATCCCATTCAGGACTAGTTTCAGGACTCGTGAATTCTGAAGGCATCTCAAAATCTGCAGGAAGGTGGCAGATGGTAACTGGGAAGGTTTCTGATGATGCTAACTTGCCTTGATTTGATGGGAGGGGGAAACCCACACACAGACGATCTAAAGGAACTCCAGATGGAATCCAGTGTTTTGGGTGAGGAGGCAGATTGATGGCAGATGAAAATTAACTCCGGAAAGACAGAAATAATATGTGTCAGCAAAGCATCAAATCAACTTTCAGGTGCAGCGTTCTGGATTTTATTTTTTTTAACCTAAGTATAAAAAGTCAGTTCACAGCATCCCACTGTCACAAGAGCATAACATGTGAATTCAAGGGAGTAAATATCACGGAAGGATAACTCTTCCCTTGTAACTTGCATCTGTCAACAGCTGGGCTCTACACTGACCAAATGTTCTACGG
The DNA here is from genome assembly GCF_018350195.1 of Panthera tigris. Classification (NCBI taxonomy): domain Eukaryota; kingdom Metazoa; phylum Chordata; class Mammalia; order Carnivora; family Felidae; genus Panthera; species Panthera tigris. Next base: position 143,787,624 of record NC_056668.1, on the reverse strand, counting down.
AGAAAATAGTTTGGAGATATTTTGGCGTTACTTTGATGATGTTCTTCACCGTGAAAAACCAATTTTCAAAAAGCAAACAGGATGCTGGCCAGAATGTGAAAAGGAAGAGAACCTAACATCGTGTTGGAGAATTACATTTGAGTTCACTGCCTGTGCCTTCGACCCAGAAGTTAAACAGTCCTAGACTGGAAGTTAATAATCTTTTTCTATATAAAGAGCACTATTTGCCCCAGAATCCAAGGACCTTCAAAGATGTACAGTGGGAGATGTGGTAATACACGTAAATTGTAGGAGATGACAAAAATAATATTTTTATTTTTAGTCGTGGAAGACACTCAAGTTCTCTTTTAATATTAACATGGAATATTAACTTTTAATATTCTTTATATCTCTTTTAATATTAACATGGAGGGAGGAAGGGTGAATCCTGTTTTCTGTGCAATTTTCTTCTTTCTATGCAGTTTTACAAAGCAAGAGCTAGGGTCACAGAGAGGTAATTGGCAAGTAAACAAAACATATAAAAGGAAATTTTTCCTCTCTGCGGATACAATCGCCTTGTGGCATCCAATGTCACTGAAGGTCAGAGTGGCAAATACTGTGGCTGGAGTTAAAAAGAAAAAAGCTGCAGATTTGAAAATCACCAGTAACAATGGCAATGGGGTAGCTAAGTGAGCGGTGATCAAACCCCAAGCCAAAATAGGTATGAATACCCTTAGAGGTCTTGTTTAGCCTTGACGGACTGTCCCTAAACTGGAAGCCTGACTGGGCTGTGGATATTAGAGGTCAAGTACTGCTCCCCTGGCCTTTGTTAGCAGCATTGGAGGCACACTGTATCACCTCCAGCATCAGAGAAGTGACAAGGCATGGGGCCTTTCCATCTTCCTGCTACTTCAAAGATTTTTTTTGTTTATTGTTAACAGACTTCTATGTTATGTATGAAGAGTAGTCTTTCTTACTAGTAAAAATTTAATACTTATTAAAATCATTTAGACCATGAGTTGTTCAGGAGTAGATTAGAATTCAAAGGGATGTTTTTAAAGAAAATATGTGGGGCTTCTTTTATTTTTCACTATATAGCAATTTCTGATAAGATAGAGTTTATCCTTCCTCTTTTAGAAAGATAATTTTGCTATAAATGTCCCATTTTTAGCACTCATGACAGAATACTATTTTCTATGGATTTGGGTTTTAATATTAAAACTACCTGCAAAGGTGCCCGTGGCAGGTAGAATAATGTACCCCCCCACACACACACACAAAGATGTCCATGTCCTAATCTTAAAACGTCTGAATGTATGGGGTGCCTGGGTGGTTCAGTCGGTTAAGGGTCTGACTTTGTGTCACTCACCATCCATGAGTTCAAGCCCCGCATTGGGCTCTGTGCTGACAGCTCAGAGCCTGGAGCCTGCTTCAGATTCCATGTGTGTGTGTGTGTGTGTGTGTGTGTGTGTGTGTGTGTGTGTGTATGTGTGTGTCTCTCTCTGTCCCTCCGCCACTCATGCTCTCTCTCTCTCAAAAATAAAATTAAAAACATAAAAAACAATTTAAAAAAAACTTCTGAATGTATCAGCTCAAATGGCAAAGGGGACTTAGCAGATGCAATTACAGATCTTGAGATGGGAGAATCATCTGAGATAATTTAAGAGACCTTCATGTAACCATAGGTGTCCTTAAAAGGGGGAAGTAGAATTGTCAGAATCAGAGAAGGCTATTTGATGGCAAGAGTGGAGAGGACAGAGGGAGAGATGGAAGGAGGGAGGTAGGGAGGGAAATGAGATTTAAAGAATCTTTGCCGTAGCTTTGCCGATAGAGGAAGGGGTCACACATGAAGGAATGCTGGCAGTCTCTAGAAGCTGGAAAAGGCCAGGAAATGGAATCTCCCCAAGAGGTTCCAGAAGCAATGCAGCCCTGTCAACATGTTGACTTTGCAAAGTCGATCTTCCAGAAATGTAAGATAATACGCTTGTGTTGTTTTAAACCACTAAATTTGTGGTCATTTGGTAGAGCACCGATGGGAAATAAATACAGACTCGGGCACCGAAAGTGGGCTGCTGCTCTAAAAAGAACTAAAAATGTGGTGGTGGCTACAGAATTGGGCAATGGGCAGAGGTTAGAAAATGTTGAGCACCATCACAGAAAGAGCCTAGACTGCCTTCAACTGACTGTAGGTAGAAATGTGGACATAAACGACTCTGCTAGTAAGGACTCAGATGAAAGGGGGGAGCACAGTGGAGAAAAATCTATGTTTTCTTAAAGAATATTTCAATCATCGTAAACAGACTGTTGGCACAAGGGTGGAATTAAAGGCATAATTACCAAGGCCTCAGAAAGAAATGAGAAATATGTTATTAGAAGCTGGAGCAGAGAGGCTTCACGTCATATGGTGGCAAAAAGCTTAGCTGAAATGTGTCCTGCAAATGCAAAGTCCAACTTCTAAGTGATACTTTAGCTGCAGAAATTTCCATGCAAAGGTGCATGAAGGTATGGTCTCGTTTGTGTTTGCCGTTTATAGTAAAATGTGAAAGGAAAGAAAAACACTGAAGAAAGAACTCTTCAGCAACAAAGCAAAACAAAATCCCAGGGCTGGATGATTTTGGAAATCCAGTCAGGATTCCACAATAGTGTGATTTTAGAACTTGTGAACTTCAGGACTGTCAGACAGTAAATCTGTGCTGTTTTAAGGGGCTGAATTTGTGCTAATGTGTTATGCCAGCAAAAGAAAATTAATGCAAAGGTCAAAATGAAAAGTCCCAGATGAATGAAGAAGACGTTTATCTGGGAAGGACAGCCTGTGAGACACAGGATGCAGTGGATGAATCTCCTTGAGACTGATACACGCTACTGCCCTCCTTCTTCATTTAGATATGGTGAGTCTAAATGCGTCTAAGGTGCACCTACAGCTGCAGCATCGACAAACCACCCTACAGCTTGGTGACTTACACACCGCAGTGTACGATCTGTCATAAATCCAAGGGTTATCTGGGTGGTTCTGATAGGCTCACTCGTGAATCTGGTCAGGTAGAAGGTCCGTGAAAGTCTGGTTGGTCTACAGTGGCCTTGGCTGGGATGATGTGGCTCCTTTCTACACAGTATCTTATCCCCCCAGCAGACTAGCCTGCTTTGTTCTCACAGCAGTGACAATCTTCCAGAAGAGAAACCAGAAGCATGCAAGGGCTCTTGAGGCCAAGACTCTGACTGACATACCATCACTTCTGCTGATGAGACCAGAGAAAGCCTCCCAGCCAGTCCAGGCTAAAGGGACAGGGCTATAGACTCCACCCCTTACAGAATGGAGCTGCGGAGTCCTCTTAAGAGAGGTTACAGTAAGGGGTAAATACATATATATATATATTTTTTTGCATCAATACACCACAATGCTTATGACAAAAACAATGGCATATGCCTGTAAGACATCCGTTTTTGAAATCATCCAACTAATAGCATGGCCCAGAGTCTCAAGAGGGAGAGAGGAGAGGAGGCAGAAAGAAGGAGCAAAAGTGATTCAGTCATATGCTCAAACTATTCACCGGTGGCCAGGCCAGAGAAGAAGACAAGAGCTTGACTGTCACCCTTACAATGGAAATGAGTCCCTGACACATGTTTTACTACTGCTGGGATGGCTCTTTCCTTGTCACAAATGCAAAACTGCTCTAATTATCAATAGCATCTGTTATTTGCAGAAATAATCTTCTGGCATATCAATTATCATTATTAGGCTTACTTCAACTATATTTAATCATCTTTCTTTTAAAAAGAATTAACCTAGGGGCGCCTGGGTGGCTCAGTCAGTTAAGCATCCGACTTCAACTCAGGTCAGGATCTCACGATCAGTGGGTTCAAGCCCCGCATTGGGCTCTGGGCTGAAGGCTCAGAGTCTGGAGCCTGCTTCAGATTCTGTGTCTCTCTCTCTCTCTGCCCCTCCCCCGTTCATGCTCTGTCTCTGTCTCAAAAATAAAATAAACGTTAAAAAAATAAAATAAAAAGAATTAACCTCTATCAGCGAGGAGGTAGGCGGGGGAGGGGTGAAATAGCTGATGAGGATCAAGGAGTGTAGTTATGAAGAGCGATGGGTAACATATGGAATTGTTGAATCACTGTGTTGTGGACTTGAAAGTACCATAATGTTGTATGTCAACTAATGGGAATTAAAACAAAAACTTAAAAATTAAGAAAAAAAAGAATAACCGATATAATCAACTCTTAAACAGAAAAAAAAAAAAAAAACCATATGTAATTGGCCTGAAAGTCAGTTGAAAGTGGACAGGGATTTAAAATAAGATCCATCAGGTGCGTGGGTGGTTCAGTCAGTCAAGCGTCTGACTTCGACTCAGGTCATAATCTCACAGCTTGTGAGTTCAAGCCCCGAGTCGGCTCTGTGCTGACAGCTCAGAGCCTGGAGCCTGCTGTGGATTTTCTATCTCCCTCTCTCTCTACCCCTCCCTGACTCATGCTCTCTCTCTCAAAAATAAACATTAAAAAAAATTTTTTTAAACAACAACAACAAAAAAGATCTAGCCTATCACATGCTTAATGTCCTAAAAACTATATTACACACTAATGTAGAAAAATAAAGACCTGAGTGACACCCAAGTGAACTTTTTGTGCCCGCACGTAATAATTACTACCTGGTATCACATACTATTATGTATAAATGCTTTAACAGGGAAATTTGTGAAACCCTAGAAATACTTCTACCCAAAAGAAAACCTTGGTAAGTCCTATATTCCCACTCTCACCATTATTTCATAAAGAGTAATTCATGGGGCACCTGGGTGGCTCAGTTGGTTAAGCGTCCGACTTGGGCTCAGGTCATGATCTCACGGTCCGTGAGTTCGAGACCCGTGTCGGGCTCTGTGCTGAGAGCTCAGAGCCTGGAGCCTGTTTCATATTCTGTGTCTCCCTCTCTCTCTGCCCCTCCACTGTTCATGTTCTGTCTCTCTCTGTCTCAAAAATAAATAAACTTTAAAAAAAAAAAAAGAAGAATTCAGGATGTACTGGCTAGATCATCATCAATAGACAATATTGTACAAATGCTTCAAAGATCTCTCCTAGTTTGAGAGTTGAGTGCCACCTAAACTGATTCCAATTTTATTTAGAACTTTACAGATGGAAACCAGATTCGTTCAAACTATTACAACCTACTAGTAAAAACGGTCTTTGGCCTACACTTAGTAAGCATTATGCAAGACATTTTAATAGAAGCTACCAATTTAATCTTCACAACCCATGAGGTAGACAGTGTTGTTCCATTTCAAAGGATTGAATGGTTTATGTGTGGTTGTACCGCAACTGAGCTGTAAGGTTACGATTCTATCTGAAATCAAAATAATAACATTTTTGCTTCCCTATACTGCCTCCTACACCTAAGTAACAGTGGAAGGAAGTGACACATTAAAAAGAACCTGGGTATTGAAAGCAAAGGTATATCCCTAATGGTAATGCCTAGGCTTTTTCCAGTGGCATACCCTTTAATGGGCTTTACCAACTCTTCCTGGATCCCTACTGCCTGGGCACATGTGGATTTGCACCCCTTTTCTCTTACGGTTGGATGGGGTCAAGGGACTAGTTCTGGGAACTGAGGTGAGAGAAGTGACATGTGAGTCACTTCTGAGGCATAGCATTCCATCTGGATGGAAAAGCAACCGAAGAGTCCCTTCATCTCTGGACAGTAGTCAGTGATGTTAAACACGGTGGATGCTCCATAAGCGTGGGTTCCTGAGTGACTACAATAAGAGACCACTGCTCCCCATGATAGGCAGGTACTATGAGCCAGAAATAAACCTTTGCTGAGTTAAGACTCTGAGATTTGAGGGTTGTTGATAACAGCAGCATAATATGGTATAGCCTTACTGATACACATGATGTTCATTTCTCTCCAAGAGGAGACCCTTTGTAGGTTGCACTAAGTCCAATAGTGCACAGGCACTATTCTGCCTGTGAAGAGTAACAAACTAACCTCAGCATCACAATAAAACACAGTGTCCCCAGACATGCCCGGATATAAACAGAACTAACCAACGCATGAATAAAACAAGAAGGCATTTACAAGTTTAAAAAAAAACAGTGAACATGAGGTCATTTCTTTTACTATCAGTGGCTTTTTTAATTTCCATTTTGTCACAGACCAGGAAGTGATCTCACCATATGAATTCTATGATCCCACAGACTAGTTCATGGCTAGTCCACCCCCTGTGATTCGGTATGCAAATTTAACAACATGCAACTATTTGATGAAATGCACATTATCAAATTGCTATAAAAGTTTCTAAAAGTTTACTTTCAATATTTTTATCTACATCACTGCAGATCAGTAATCAAGTGTTTATAGTCCTTCACCAGCTCAAGTAACACTTAAAGTAGCACTGGTTAATTCAATACAACTTCCTTGGTTTGTCTTGAAAGTGAGCTTCGCATTTGCACAACTAGAACCCCAGTGTTTTCCACAATTGGTTAAGAAAAACCTGACAGGGGCACTTGGGTGGCTCATTTGGGTAACCATCCGACTTCGGCTCAGGTCATGATCTCATGGTTCGTGAGTTCAAACCCCGCGTCAGGCTCTGTGCTGACAGCTCAGAGGCTGGAGCCCACTTTGGATTCTGTGTGTGTATGTCTCTCTCTCTCCCAGTCTCTCTCTCTCTCTCTCTCTCTCTCTCTCTCTCTCTCAAAATTAAATAAACATTAAAAAATGTTTTAAAAGAAAAAGCTGACATAAGGGAAAGTGAATAGTACTGGCTAGAAACAAGATGAGCACTCCAGAGAGCATTAGCAGAACTTCGGTGATGAAATGAGCAATCTGGATGCTGAAGATCATAAATATTTCCCTTAGCCAAACTTAGTAAGCATTTTACTAATTCCTACTAGGAAAGAATTAATAGTTAATGTCAAAACATTTTGCGTATTATTTATAGTTCATTGCACAGAAATCATTCTCAGAGACGAAATAAACTATACACAGTTTTCACTCTCTAGGGTAGGTCTGGTGTGCTCAGGTAATCTTTGGTGGTCTGAAAACACAACTGCAGTTACAAGAGTGCCAAACAAATTACACAGATAAATCTGAACAGCCGACCCAAGAATGACAATTGTTATGAGGATTCTGGTTCCCACTCTGAGCAGACAGAGCAAAAACAACTTAGGTAGAAAAGTGCCTAGCTTATTCCTGAGCATGCTACCCATTAGGATTTTTATTTTAAAATCAGTCTGTATGTATACACGTACGCATGCCCACAACACATAACACTCCCTCTTTACATCTACGTGTATTCATAAAGTTTTCTCAACTTTGGTACTGCTGACATTTTGGGACTCTTCCGTGCATTGTAGAATATTTACAAGTATTCCCAACTCTACCCACTAGATGCCAGTAGTATGGCCCCCATTTCAAACCAAAAATGCTTCCAGATATTTCCAAGTGTCTCAAGGGGGAACAAACTGTCCCTGGTTGAGAATCGATGATATACACACACTATGTATATACCTGTCTCAGTCCTTCTGGGCTGCTATAACAAAATGCCATACACGAAATAGCGTATAAGCAACAGAAACTTATTTCTCACAGTTCTAGAGGCCAGAGGTTCAAGACCACGGTGCCAAAATGGTCATGTTTTAAAGGTCATGAAGAAGGGTTCTCTTCCTGGTTCATAGCCAACATCTTCTCACTGGGTCCTTACATGGAGGAAGGGACTAGGGAGCTTTTGGGGCCCCTTTCCTAAGAGCATTAATCCCATGTATTAAGGTTCCACTTCACAGCATAAATGCCTTCCGAAGGTCCCACCTACTAACACCATCACTTTGGGTAGTTAGGATTTCGATCTATGAATTTGGGGAGGGCACAAACATTCAGTCCAGAGCAATATCATTTACCAAATCATATTATTAATTTCTTGGGGGAACTCACACAGATCCATTACAATTTATTAAAAAGCAAACAAATATCCTCTTTTCATGAAAGCAGAATGGGACAAAATATTAAAACATTAGTTAGTCGACACGTTCTGCAAGTGATTTCAAGGTACGTAAATCATGTCCCCGTGGGGTTTTAAGCACACTCTATCAGGCAATGGTCTCTGTGAAGCCAAGTTCCAAATATCACTCAAAAATTAGGGCTAGGTATAAACTACTTAAGTTATTCAAGGCTGACGGGAAGGGAAAAATAATGTCGAGACATGTGGGCTGTGCATCTACATTCAAATATGTGGGAAGACATTCTTTAACTCTCCTCCCGGGACTGGAGGCGCTGCACCTTTAAATGGAGCCAGCTGCAGTAACCTGCATAACTCTCATGGAATGTGGAGTGTTCTGGGATTCTGTCTAGTCAGGTCTCTGGCAGGGCTGGGGCAGCTTTGTTTGTGGGCAGGAGGCCTCCTCACATTTCTGTTACTTTATCCTTAAGAAAGTTGCCATGGAGACTGGCATGGTGATGGCAGTCAGCCAGCAGAGAGAGTTTTAAGTTGAAAATGTGCACGCACACTCACACGCACCCCCCCACACACACACACACACTCAAGTTCTTACTCATACATATTCCCAAAATAAACACATCTTTGTCTGTACGTAATCAACTTTTAAAAAACACATTTAATGTCACTGCCTATTTGGGTAAATGGCTAAACCATTGTCTCTTTTCTAACTTGCCCAAAGAAACACCACCAGATAAAGAGCAGTTAATGAAGTAGGAAAATAGCACCTATTAAAAGTAATCCATCACAGCTCATGAACACCCAGCTAGTAGGCATCTGATTGCAAAAGCTGTTTTCTTGGAAAAAAGAGTCATGGAGAGAAAAGTAAAAGGATACAGTAAATGAAGAATTTATTCTTCATTTGGTGAAAACAAATGTGATTTAGCTAAATACTATGAAAAATGGTCCAACATGCTATTTTATTTGCACACATGATATATAAAAATAACATAAGGCTTTGCAGATTTGGTTTTCAATTTTAGAAGAGTGGCTAAATTGGGACTTTCTTTAGCAATCTGAACAGCCTCAGATCTTATCCAATATCTGGCACTTGGAGCACTTTCTACTCCAACCTTCAACTCAAGGTATTTTGTCAAAAGCAATGATAAAATCCTGAAGTATGTCTAAGTTGGTAAGAGAGAAATGTGAGAAAGTCATAAATCCTTCACAATACCCTACAACAGCATCAGAAGTTGGTATTATATTAGTGCATAAATCACTTAGTGTTTATTTGAAAAGTATGCAGTGTGTGCTTAATACAACCCAAGTTTCTACATGCTTTTTATGCCAGCACAGACAGTATGCAGGAAAGCATCTCTGTAATTTAGATTTTTGGGGAGAGGACCATGCAAACAAGCCTTCAAATCAGAAGAGAAAGTGAGAGGAAAAGTTTGCAAGATGAAACTCTCCTTTCTGCTTCTTACAAAAGTACTATGGACTGTCCAAAGACTGGGAGCTTCTATGCACGATCAACTGACCCAATCAGACAGCACCGACTAACATGAACTCTACAGTGTCTTTTTCCCTGTCTCCCCAAAGAACAAACTCCCTTGGAGATACTGCTACCTGGGCTTGTTTGTGCCCCTGAGGAGCTGACCAGAAGCAGTTCACTTAAGGTAGCTGAAGCTTTGTTTTTGAGGTTTGGGAACACTGCACATGGTCACTGCATAGGTATGAACCCCAGTGTCTTATAGGCCTCCGGATGACCCACTGGAGTTTACATGGCCCTTTTGCTGCTCTATCAACATAACCTGCTGAAACCGCAAAGAAATTATGCGGTTAATAGGGCTGTTACGCACCACGTTAATACTATTCAAATCAGGTCATGGTTGATGTGTTAGCAACATCACAATCATCCACCCCCATTTGATTCCCCATTCTCCTTGTGTGATGAATGACAGAACATAAAGCGGGAATCTAATGTATCCAAACCGTCGCTTTCTATCACCCACAGTGACATCACATGTTTTCTCCCACATGTGTGACATGAATTACATGAAATTTTATCATTGTGTCAATGACGACCCAAAATACTGAAAGAAAACCAATTAAATCTGTATTTTTTCAATTTTAAGGCAAAGGGGGATGCTTTGCAATAAAGGATGTTGCGTTTTTATTTTAGAGTTCAGAACAAACAGGCTTTATTCTGTAAGAAGACAATTCTGACTCTATTCATCTGTAGTATGTTGACACGTGTATCCGTCTAAGCTCAATTTTTACAGAGTCCTCAAAGGCATCTTAGTAAACCTGTTTAAAGCTGAATTAAAACACCCCCACCCCCAGGCCCAGATTCTGCTACTGTTTGGCATTATTTTCAGCAGAAATGAAGGTAAGAATGTTCAACGAGGGCTGACGTTTAACTTTTCACACATGAAGTGAGCATGGAGATTACAAGTCTCCAATGACACCAGGAGGCTTTGACGTTCCTTCAATTAAAAGACTTGCAAGTATAAAGCATATGAAATTTGCTAAAAGGTATACCGGGAAAAATGCAGAAAGGCAAAAAGAGTAATTTTCTTTCAGCGTCACAAGTGCATAGAGTATAATTTTCCTCCATTGAGATGAGGCAAAAAGCAAATGGGTAGACACTTTATCACAAATCACCTAGTTTATACAACTAAAGGCAATTTCTTCCAGAAGGCCTATTAAGACTGGAGCCATTTCCAACATCTATGGTTCTGTTGATAACCTTGGAGATCCCTGGGATCAGGGTTTTGATTTTGTGCTTCATTGTTCTGCTCACCCTCCCACCTGCCCCACTTTTAAACGTTTCTCCAGATCCCCAGCTCCAGAACCCAGACTGAAGTCTTCTCTCTCTAGGCCACATTTGATCATCTTTCTCTTTGTATTGAAACAACACATTGTATTGAAATGCCCTACATTCCAATCCCCCAGGGCTTAGTCCTCCATCTTCTAAGACGGTGCCTAATTGTGCGATAATCTAATCTAAATATATTCTAATGACTCAGAGTGAGTGGGTGACTAGCTGCCTAGGGCTCATCTATGTATCAGGCCCAGTGTCAAGGGTCCAGAATACTTTCTAGAGACCTACAAAAACTTCTTTTTCTATTAGAAGAAAAAAATGAACACTCAGGGTCACAAACAAAAAAAGGAAATATCATACAGTATTAGTATGAGAATTTGTCTTTTCCCCAAGAGTCCTAAAATATAATTTTTAACATGGTTTCATGGATGAAGGGGCCCCTGAAAGTCATGGTGCGGAATTATTGAAGTCCAGTGATTTATGCTCTGGACTGATTAGTAACCCCCCTTTGTTAGTTTCTCTATGCTCTGGCTCCCATTTCTAACTCTTTATTAAACAATTTTTATGTGACGCGAACTTCCTTCAGAAAGAAAAACAAAATAGTGTGACACCAAGATCTTATGAGATGATTTCTAACAACAATCTAAGAATAATCAAACTGAAAAGCCTAATCCTCACAGAATCTGATGGAGGATTGTCAGGTCTACAATATACCCCCTCATCAGGATACTAATGCTGATGATAGGTCACATTTGCAGTACTAGGTATCTTCATAATCTTTACTGCACATACAATGAGAAAATCCATCTTTTTAAAATATCTCCCCAAATAGTGAATAGTGTAGCTCCCTGAACCTTTATGTCCAATTTCCTATAGCCACCCTTATAAATTCCAGGATTATTATAATATTTTTTATTATTATTTTTGGATGGTGAGTCATGAGACTACATGAGGGCACCCTCATGTTTAAACATTTTTGGAAACCATGTTATGTAAGAATGCTAAAGACATTTTGAAATTCAGCTCATCAATCTTTCCTCTTATGTGACAAATGATATACAGTTCCAAAATACAAAGCAAAATAATAATCAAAAGGCAAAGGGAAATCAGGGACACGGGCAAATATGAATATTTACTTTCATCAATGAGCATAATTCATGAGTCACCGCAAGCACCAGAAACTCAACTTCCTATATAAAAGAAGAGAATTATCACCTCATGGTTTCTAGGGAAGGGCTCAATGATCCCAGGAAGGAAGATCTACACAAATGGTTTTGCAGACCACTGGACTCAAGAACCAGAATGCCTCCATTATTTATTATCTTTATTTTTTCTGCTTCTCTATATGTAAGAGGAGCTCAAATTCACAAAGAAAGTTAATGACAGGGTTGGGATTTTTAAGTAGTTTTTTACTCACTCTGCTACACAGAATGTTTGGTACAGTGGAAACGGTGAGTGAATTCAGGGAATCACATAAAAACTTAGACATTCCAGAAAGTGCACAATCATTAATTTTCTGGACCTAAACACAAACATGTGATTGAAAACAGCCAACAGAGCATCAGGTATCATGCAATTTGAGACAGGGGTGTACATTCCCTCTTTTTTAAGTATAGCACTTTTTTCCCATGTATATGTGCTCAGTACTTAGTATTTGTCAACAGGTATTGGCCTGTGATCAGAGGATGGGGCTTTGGATATGAGTTATACATTGGATTTGAAAAGTACTGGAAATCTTATGTTCACGTGAATAGGAAATTAAAGAACAAAGATATAGAATGTTAGATCCCCAAAGTTATTATTTTGGTACACATGTTTTCTAGAAATGGTCCTTC